>NC_056735.1:1676284884-1676594884 GCF_019279795.1 Protopterus annectens | reverse complement strand
TTTTTGCTGATAAGAGGAAACTCAAGGTTCTATAGCAGGGTTACAGTACGTAAATGAGGTGACAAAAGTGTTTTCCTCAGAATCTGAGCCCTCTTTGACTAAAGATTTTCCGTCATGTTTTTCTCCATGTCTTGAAAAGCCTACTAAATGAATGAACAAATAAAATAAATACATAATTAAAACGATATTTTTCCATGACTAGCTTAAAATAACATCCATCCTTAAACATTTCCCAAACTCATCTGCATCCTAGCAGCAATGTTCAAGTACACGAGTTAGAAGAACCAAAGAGGAGGACTGTAAAAGTAGAAACAGAGATGACAACAAGACTACACAAAAAAGTAAAACACCTGACACCTCTGTGATAATAAAGAGACAGGCATTTCCCAGACATCAGAATATTTGGCATATAGCATCATAATTATATCTAATCTATACAAACTATATTATCTACATAATCATATCTGACCTAATTGTACTACTATTTAACTGCACTTAATGTTGATTATATTGTTGCAAAATATACTTATTTCATAATTATCTGCTTTATTTATCCTCACATTGTATGTAATGCTGTTAATGTTATCTGAGCATTTAGTAGGTTGCATATGTAGCACTGTTATTTCTTTTGGACCTTTTCTCCCCAGGCCTCGGCTAAAAAGACTACTGTTTGCCCAGTCAGACTTTCCTGGTAAATGAATGGAAATGAATAAATAAACAAATAATCTGAAACACAGGAGAGACAGAAGGCAACGATATGGGAGAGAAAGTACAATTGTGACAGTTGCACTTACTCATAACAGTACATGTTCGAGTTCCTCACTGCTGCAGTAGCCTTTAGGCTACATAAATTGTGTCCTGCCTAGGACACAACTGGTTAGGTTACAAAAGCTCCAGCTCTCTCCCACTTTCACTCTGACTGGTTAGCCTTATGGGGGGAAATCAGCAGTCAGAATGAAGCTTTCTTCATGTCTTTCTTGCCTGTAAAGCAGAAGAGGAGCATACTCATTCTGAAATTCAGTACAATCACATAAAGAAAGTTTATATTCCAGACATTAACTACACACAAACAAAATGGGATGGAGGGTGGTTGGAGCTACTGCAGCAATGAGGAATACAAACCTATGCTGTTATGGATAAGTGCAACTTACACAACTGTACTATGCTCAGCATGCTTACTGCTACAGTAGCCGTTAGCCCACATGGGTTGATTAACAAGGATATCCAACCTGTGAGGAGGAAGGATATGGATTCAGGAGCCCCTGGAGAATGGTTCTAGCAAAGCCCGCCCTAGAAAAGAGATCTAGGTGTAATGCTTTGTAGCAGTACGTAAAAAGGGCCATCTATAGCTAGCTCTAAAATATTTCTACAATCTACCCATTTCCTATATGCCATTGAAAAAGCCAAGGCTCTAGTAGAACGAGCCTTAATACTGCCTGGAAATAGTTTACCATGGTTGGTATAACAAAAGGCAATACCCAAGGAAGGCCACCTTGAAACAGTCTGTTTTGACACTTTGCCCTTTATTTGCCCCATCATAAGAAATAAATACCTGAACTGCTTTGCTAAAGGGCTTAATTCTATCAATAATGTACCTGATCTGCCTATGGACATCCACAGTATACAGAATCTTTTCTCCTTGGTTTTTAGGATCTGGCTAGAATACTGACAAACTGATGGCTTGATTCAAAGTAAACGCTGAAACCACTTTGGTCATGAAAGTGAGATTTATTCTTAATGAGATCCCATTCCTTTGAAAAACTAGATGATGCTCAACCACCAGAAGAACTGCAACTCAGAAGACATAGTTACCTTTTCCAGCACAAAGTTTAGATCCCAAGCAGGAGTGAACTGTTGATGAGGTCATCTCAGGTATAAAACTCCCTTCAGTAACTGTTTCACAAAAAAACAAGACAGGATTCATAGAAGACATGTGGAAATGGCCACAAGCTGTACTTTGATGGAGGAATAAGAGAATAAGATGATAGTCATACAAATATTTCAGCAACAGTGGTAAATAATCCCTGGTGGGATCCTGGTTATTGGCTAAGCATCAACTAGAAAATCATTTCCACATCCCAATATAAGATTTCCTAGTAGCAAGTTTTCTTGCCTCCTTTACTACATGCTGACATACTCCTGAAAGAGATGCCTAAAAGGCATCAGAATTCAATCATTCAGGTAGTCAGGTGAAGTTGTTTGAGATTAGGGTGCATCAAACTCCCCTTGTCTTCTGTGGGTAGGTACAGTCTGTGAGGAAGCTTGTAGCAACTGCCCTTGGCCAATTCTGTAAAAGGAGAGAATCAATGTTGTCCGAGCCAAAAGGGGGTCACCACAATAATCTAAGTCTTTATGAATCTTCAGTACCATCCTAGATATCAGTGGAAAGGCATAAAAGAACACTCACGATCAAGTGAAACAAAACGCATCTGTTCTCCAGACTTGCTTGCAAAGAGACTTGAAGCAGAGCATAGTTGTTGTTTTGAAAGGAGGTGAACAGATCTGATGTATTTTCCACAACCAGATCAATTCCTGAACACTCCATCATTCAGTTATCATTCATAAGGGTCTGTCTTGGTCCAGCTTAGCTCGTTTACCATTATGTTTTGATGCAACAGTATACAGGATACTTGGAGAATTAAGTAAATACTTGAAGAATTAAGTAAATACTTGGAGTTAAGTAACGCTGTAGAGCTTAATGCAAAAAATCATATCCAGCCTGCATACAAGATACAACCAGAGGCCTCGTTGCTTGTTGATGTACATCACTATGGTGACCTGAAAAGGACCTCAGGACCACAGATGACAAAGATAATTCAAGGCATGAGCCGCAGCAAACATCAGTCCAGCCATCCTTCCACAACCACTTTTTCCCCATTTTTGTACATGAGGTTTGGGTGTCTCATCAACAGTGATAATCATCTAAAACCAATGTTCACACCAGCATCTGGCGAGCCCTGTCATGGACACCGCTATGTGACTAGCTCTGCCACAGACATCACAGTCACCATCTTTTTGATATTTATGTGCTTTGTTCTGCTTGGCATACCTCTCAACCTGGAAACATCAAAAATCTGGACAAAGGCCCATGAGAAATAGGTAGATATCTCTATACTGATTAACAAAATTTCATATATAATTATGTAAGCCACCCACTCCACTGGAATTGTGGGATACCAACTTTCAAACAAACTGAAGAACAGACAACCAACATCTGGCCCCACAGTCCCCTTGCAACCATTCCAATGTCCCATTACTTGGCTATTTCGCTCCATTTACCATAAACACTGTAAGGTGCATACTGCTTTACTTCTACAATGATTATTTGGATTTAAGTTTACATTTTATAGCACAAACACTAACAGACATCTGCTAAACAAAGCAATGCAGTCTCACAATGAAAATAGACTTAGCATTAAAAGTTCTCTGCCTTTGAAACCCACTTAGCATTAAAAGTTCTCTGCCTTTGAAACCCACATCCAAAGAAAATATATCTGACCAGTGGTGGATAAAGATTACCTTTGGTCTGTTTTCAAATCATAGGACCCTTGCACATGAAACATACATGTGTTCGTTGATAAACCTTCCTGGCTGTATTAAATTATATTCCTTGTATAATACAGCACACGTTTTAGAGCACGTTTTAAATTTATTGTTTTGAACATTTTTCCAGTAAGCAATGGAACAATAATGACAAAACTGCCCAATTCAGAACATTTCCATCATAAAAGTCTACTCAAACTTCTACAATCCATTAGTGTCAGTAAATATGCATAATCTCTGCAGAAGCAAAAGTCATCTAAATTCTACACTAAAGAGATCTGTAATGAAGTTGCTGCTGGCAAACAACTTTATATTTCATTGTTTCATCTACAAGTAAAGTGCCTGTTGCCCTTGAAGAATAAATTGTCTATGTTACATTAAAAAATAAACTAGTAATATTTCAGTGGAAAATGGATGGCAAACTGATAAAAGTCTCATAGTTACTAGGCATCTCTGCCAAAGGAGGGCATTCTCGGGACTGCGCAAGTACAGTATCAGCAATCCATCTACATAACGTGAGAGTAGAACCCACAGCCTTCTGCAGCAAAAGCAAGTATACTACCTGTTGTGCTACTAACAATACAAGTAGACTTTGCATAAGCAGCACTAAACATCTCTTTCCCTGAAGAACTGTGCAGCACAAGAAAAAGCTAAAATTTATTTTGGGGGGGGGAACAAAGGACCAAAACCGGAGACACATTTTAAACATTGCTTGTATAATCTTAGAAAGTTGCTAGAATAAAATATTGCGTTAACATATGTTTCCTGAAAGATAGAAAGACAAACTTAAATGGCTTTCATTACTTAGTGAATTCATTTCTCACTGATTTGCCAGAAAACCATAAATTTTATTTAACATTTGTTTACTGGGAAAGTCCAGCTTGGAACAAACCTAATTTTCATCAGAGGCCTGGGGAGAAGTGCTCCAGATGCATGTCTTTTTATCGTGGGAGGAAAGTGGAGCACCCACAGGAAACCCACACAAACACAGGGAGGACATGCAGACTCTGCACAGAAGGCACTTCAGCTGAGAATCAAAGCAGAGGACCTCTTGCTGTGAGGCAACAACACTACCACTGCACCATCCAAATTTTAAGAGGAACAGACCAAAAAGTATGAGCCAAACACATTCCAGGCATCCTGTGAAAAATTGTACAGTTGAGAGCTATAACTCCTTCCATCAGAAGTGGTGGTATGGGTAGAGAACTCAAGCTCTTGCTTCTTGTACCTAAGGTACAGGGTTTGAGTCTGAGTAACCACACACACACTATTCAAAAGCAGTTACCAGATTCAGTGTAAAGCAGTTATTTTCATTGTCTAAACATTAAAAATGCATAACACTTGAACCAGCTATCAATATTCAAAAGCAGTTACCAGATTGAGTGCAAGTAAAATGACACTTACACAAACCAAAGAATAAGTGATATTCAAAAGCAATTCCCAGAATGAGTGTAAAATGCCTCTTGTGCAGAGCAATAACCAAAGAACTAGCAGTTACATAAAGAGACATAGAGGAGCTCTCTGATTATGTAGCCCAGGCAGGTATGACCCTAACCCTGAGCAGTATCCTTCCTTCACCAAGAATGATGCCACAATATAGAGACAAGATGATCAGCTTTAACAATTGGCTTAATGTCTGGTGTCATTCAAAGGGGATCCAGTGTCTGTCTGCCTGGGATGACATGCTTGACAAGCCACGCTGCTTCGCAAGGGACGGCTTGCACCTGTCACCCCTGGGATTCCGGATATTGGCTAAGGCTCTTGCCACCCCATAGTGCCTTTTTAGGCAAGGCTCAAATTCTAAACCTACCACCCTAGAAAACAAAAATGGGAAGAAATTGAGGGTAATGCTGCTCAATGCCAGAAGTCTAAATCTCAAAATGCACGCACTCGAGGCCCTTCTCAGTATGGAGAACATCGATGTCTGTGCTGTAACTGAAACCTGGTTCAAGGCTCCTGAGAGCACCCGGCACTATTAGGTTTTACCTCATATCATGCGTTCCGCCCCAAAACCCGGACCACTCCACAAAAGGAGGGTGTATCCATATTCATAAAGGATACTCACACCTCCAGGTTGGTGGCAACGCATGAAGCTTGAAACCATCCAGGTGCAACTAACAATAGGCAAAACTGCTCTACAAATTGTAGCATGCTACAGGCCACCCTCTCAAACTCAGGAACCCCACACAGCCTTCCTGAAGACACTGGAGGGTATAAATGTATCTCCAAACACCATCATATTGGGTGACTTCAACTACCCGAATATAGACTGGGAACATTACTCAAGCCCTAACTTTCTAGCCCAACGGTTCCTGGAGTTCATAAATTCAAATGCCATGGAACAGCTAGTCACTGTTCCCACGAGAGGAGAAAATATACTAGATCTCATTGTCACAAACATGGGGACAAAATGCTCCACACCGGAAGTATATCCCTCATTGGTGAGATCTGATCATAAACTAATCTCACTGGAAATCCACATCCCGCCCCCACCCCAAACAAAAAAAACCATAGTGAAGAACTTCTCTAAAGCAAACTTCACACTACTCAAGACTGGTGTGGTATCCTTCAAGGCCCCTGAGTCAGAGGAAACCACAACTCAAGCTGCGGAAGCCCTTACAAATGCCTTCTATGAACACCTCCAGGACTGCATGGATCAGGCAATCCCAAATAAAACCAAGACTCTTTCCACAAAGGGCAAACGTCCAGTCTGGTGGACCCCAGCCATTAACAAACTTTACAATAAGAGGAGAAAGCTATTACATGATAGAACAAAATCCATAAAAGGGAAGTCACCCCTGATCATTATTAGTAAAAAAATACAAGCACTCATAAAATCAACTAAGGCCAATTTTGAGAGAAAAATTGCCATGGATTCAAAGGACAATCATAAGGCCTTTTTCAGCTATGTTAGGAACCTGGGTGGAAACTCACAGATATGCTCAGAATTAGTCCAAAATGATACAAAAATCACTGAACCCACAGACATTGCCAACATACTGGCAGACAGGTTCAGTGCAAACTTCACCCCTCTCCCCTAAAGGAGAGATAACTATCCCAGCCGAGTGTAGCCTCCCGGACATCTCAAATGCGCAGGTGAAAGCTGCTCTCTCTAAAGCTAAAACACAGCATCAATGGGACCGGATGGTGTCCCCGGCTGTGTGCTACACGAGCTAAATGAGGAATTAAACCCGCACATAAGGCAGCTGTTTAATCTCAGCCTTACCACAGGATACGTGCCCAAGGAGTGGCGTCGGCAACTGTGGTCCCACTCCACAAAGGTGGCGCCTCACGGACCCTGGTAATTACCGCCCCATAAGCTTAACAAGTCTAGTCTGCAAAGCTATGGAGAGGATCATAATGGAGCTCATAAACAAAGATATAGGGGACTTGCAGACATTGGACCCGACCCAGTTTGGCTTTGTCAAGGGAAGATCATGCCTTTTGAACTTGGTCGACTTCTTGAAATAGTCACCAAGGCCATTGATGAGGAAAGGCAGTCCATACAGCCTACCTTGACCTTGCAAAGGCTTTCGACACAATACCCCACTCGGGTATTGTAGAAAAACTTACCAGCTTAAATGTAAACCCATATGTCACAAGATGGGTTGCAAACTGGCTTAAGGACAGAACCCACAGGGTTAGAGTTGCTGGCGCTGTGTCAGACTCCAAGCCGGTCACAAGTGGTGTCCCACAGGGCTCGGTCCTTGGCCCCTATTGTTTGGCATCTACTTCTCAGAAGTACAGGCCAACATGGGAGGACTTTGGCTGACAAAGTTTGCAGATGACTGCAAACTGGGCGCCATAGTGGAAAGTGCATCGGACACTGATATCCTTCAGAAGGGACTCACGGAAACAGATAGCTGGTGCCAGAGCCATGGCCTGAAGTTAAACGCCAAAAATGTATAGTTATACCCTTCGGGAAAAACAAGGTAACCCCAAGCTACCATATAGGTGGCAATCCACTAAGCACAGAAGAGGTTATCAGGGACCTGGGGACCCAGGTTGACAGTGGCCTTTCTTTTGACACTCACATTGCTAAAGTGGTTAGAAAGACCTTCTACATTGCCCACCTGATCATGAAGGGATTCACATCCAGATCTAGTGAGGTCATTGTTCCCCTGTACTCTTCACTTATCAGACCAATGATCGAGTACAATGCCCCATTCGGGATGTATCTCACCCGACATCTGCAGCAATTGGAGAGACCCCAAAAGTTCCTCACCAAAAGGATAAAGGACTCCAAAATCTGTCATATGCTGCCAGATTGAAGAAACTCCAGCTCTATTCAGTCGCATACCGTCTGCTCAGAGGTGACATGTGCCTGACATACAAGGCCATGTCCAACCCGGAATTAATGGACATGCTCCACCTCAAAAAATCCAAATCCACCAAAACCACTAGAGCAAGCGACTTAAACCTTAGCACGGATATAAATAGGACGTGCTGGAGGGATAGATTTATCACTCAGAGACTCCCTATGCTGTGGAATAAAATCCCGGTCCATGTGAGGCAGAGCACCTCGCTGACTCTGTTCAAGAGAAATCTAGACCTGTGGATGGGAGATCGTAGGTTTACCCCGGGAATCATCTCTGGGTCACTGCTGGACAGAGGCACAACAAACTAATGGGCACAGTATTTTTTCATATAAGGGGTGGCGTAAGCCACAATAATTTGGGCTAGGCTTATAAATGCCTTAGGGCAGATAGCCTAGTATAAACCTATGAACCTATGAACATACGTAAAATGCAACAACAACCAAAGAACAAGCACTTGGGCGTGCAAGATTGAGTGTCAAACTGTCAGGTCAAGCCCTTAAGTGACAGCAGTACACTTATTCAAAAGCAGTTGCAACCAGAACTTACATAGGGTTACCACCTGTTCCACTTTGCGAGGGACAGTCCCTCTTTGGGCAGTTGTGTCCTGACAAAAAATATTAAAAATGGCAAATGTCCTGAGATTGTAGGACATAATTATGTCCCATATTTTATGTAATAGTTGCATAAAATAGTTATTTCTGTATCTAAAATACCTAAATGTTACAAGAAACAAAATAAGCAACTAAACTGCTACAAGAATAAGCTTTTATTTAGGCAAAAAAGTTAAGTTCTATCCTTTGTACTGACTGTGGGTATGTGTCGGCCTGTAAAATCTGATGTGTGTCCCAAAAATGTCCCACTTTGGCCATTTGAAAAGGTGGCAACCCTAAACTTACATCGTCTAAAAGTACACTTGCAATGCAGAACTGGAGCCCGTCTTGTAATAACATCACAGCACATCTGAGCGTGTACATAAAAGACTCAATGCAGTGAGAAGACCTTTAAATTTAAATTAAGTAGAAATGCTCGGCAGCTGTCTCATTCTGATGTCATTCCCTGCATGTGATGACATCAGGTACAGCAAAAAAACAGGAAATTAAAGGGGCCATGCGGGAATTTGTGGCACCCCAATATTTTGCCCTCAATACTAGTATTTACTGAGGAATTCAGTACGGTTGACAGGCATACTGTTGAATTCCCCAGGCTTTGCACCTTTCCCCTCCATGAAAACTGCCCCCCCACACGAAACATGATGCATCTTGTGGATTGGCTTTAAGTGTGAGGAGAGAAGGGGAGACCAGTCTAGTTCATTTCTGACAAAGCCTGTTTGTAGTATAAAACTCAAATGGATGCAAATGCTGGATCCATGTATTTAGAAACTATTCAATTTTTCTCATTTGTAACCTTGCAAAAGGAATTATGAAGTCTCAGATAAGTTTCCAGATAAAAATTCACCTTCTCCTGTGTCAAAAAATCCTTTTGCTAAGAGGTGTCTTCCCGGGCTGACTTAAAAGACAGTCTTGTGTGATGTGGTTAAGGATGAATTTTGAACATTTATCTGCAATTCCACACTGGTTTGAAGAGAAGAAACCCATTCTAAGGACATCTGACATCTGGAAAAAGAATCTGCAAAGATATCTGAATAAGGAAATATGTGAAAGCCATTCCATCTGCTATGAGCTATGCTCAGAGATAAACACTTTAGCAAACCACCACTGGAGCTCAAGAGGAAAGCAGAGAACTGACAATGTAACCCAGAAACAGAGAATCTGAGAAATTTCCTGAAGACTGTGGCTATGGGAATATGACAATATGCATCCTTCACATCTAATGTTACCATAAAACTTCCTTTGGGGGAATGAAAGGCAACAGATTCTGAAATGTCAGCATCTTGAATTTTGGTACTTTCACATATAAATTTAGAAAGGTAATATCTTGAACTTGTCTCCAAGAAGGAATTTACTTCTACAGTGTCAGAAACATTCTGAAATAGAAGCCTTTGCACTTTTGATCTAAGGCACTGGTTCTATGACTCCTAGGGTGAGTAAGTGCGGAAAAAACGGAGGAAAAAAAATTGTTTGGTTCAGAGGCTTCCCTGAAAGGAGGTATTTGTATCTAGCATCAAATGCAACACTTCTGAACCACTTCTACCACCCAAGACTGAAACAACGTGCTGCCAAAGGGGAATGTACAGAGCCAGTTTCTGGGACAGATTTGGAGATATAGGGAATGACAGGCAGGGATTTGGTGGTGGGGTGAATGCTGGCACACCCATTGACTGTTCCTTTTTTCTTGTTATTCCCCTTCATGCCATCGCTGTGATATTTGGGAGATTTATAAAAAGAGGGAGGGGGATGAAAAATCTTAGAAAATCTCTGTATTAATTTCCCTCTTTCATCAAAACTGATTGAGGACCGGAGTAGCAAATGAGGCAAACAAAATCTCCCTGTCTAAGCTGAATTTAAAATTTCAGACTACCTCAGTAAATGTCTGGTCTACATATCCACACATCTCATCAACACTGTAGCAGTGGCCCTAGACACAGTATCACAATCACACATACTCTAAGACATGTTTTGGTACTTGAGACAGGTTAAAAACAAAGTTATACAGCTAGAAATGTCTTTCAGAAGGAAGTGAAGCAGATACAGTTTGAAGAAAACAGAATAAACTACTACATATGAGCCTGAGAGTTAGGAATTCTGTATGCCTAAGTACAAAAAGAAAATATTCTTACCAAATCTGGCAAAGGAGTGGTGGAAACTAGTAGTCTGTTCCAGCTGGTGAAGATGTAGAAACAGCCACAGGATCAGACCTAAGGTTGGAGAACAAATGATTGTTAGTTTGAGAAACTTTGAAAAGTTTGGCTCCCTTTCTGGGAAGTAAAGAATCAGGATTATTACAGGCAACATTACATACATTCTTCAAGGCTGTCACAATATGAGGTATGGGGGTGGAATGAGGCATACCTACATGTAACATATCTCCTCAGTTCAGGGGAAACATCTACCTGTTCTAAGAAAAAGACCTCATTCATCCTGATTATTGTCATTGAAAAGGAAAATTCCTCCAAGGGGTTGTAAAGACCACATTTGCACAAACAGGCAGCTGGGTTTGGGAATCTGCAGGAGAGGAAAACCTGTCTATGTCAGAATCCTATGACAAATTTTCCTCAGGAATTTCTTTGCCAACATTATTCTCAGGTGTGGATTTCTATGCACCAGGATTAACCGCCTGTAATAATTGCTGACTAAGGTAAAAAAAAATCTTTTCTGACAGAACCAGGTCTTTAGATGAACATTTAACTTTTTTTTTTCAGGAAAAGGTTTTTGTATGAAGACGGCACTGGAGAAGGCATTTCTGCTCCATCTAGAGGTCTCTTTCCCCTGCTACCCTGAGCAACATCTCCTGGGGTATCTCCATGATCCAGAGAAGATGGCTCTCCCATGCCCCGATTAGACACTTGAACAGCCAATGAGGAAGGGGCTGAAAGGACTACACCAGTGGAAGATGGACAGGTAAATGAGTTATCTGAAAAAATGGCAAATGGCAACTGCAGCTGTACCCACTGTTGAGATGCTGACTGAACCCACTGTTTCAACAAGGGCTCTTTAATAAGTTTTTTTTTTTTCTTTCTTGGTGCAGCAGGAGTAGGATATTTATCCATACTGTAACTGAGAAGAAGGTCTGAAAGCTAGTAAGCATTGCCGGAACAAGTCAGTCAGAAGCTAAGTTGTCAGCAAGTGTTTGCAACCAGCACAACCACTCTTGCACTTAAGTACACAGTCTCCTATCAAAGTAATACACAAACAGCACACTAAATTCCTGTCAAACTCTTCAAAAACAAAAAGACTGACAGAAAATGTGTCAGGTGCTTTATTATAAACTGCACACAAGCACTGACATACCCTGATTCCTGTATGTTCAAAACACTTCCTACAACACTAAACAGTCTTAAAGTAAACGTTTGCACAAGCAGTATATTTTTACATAAAAACAGCACTCAAATTAGTAAAGCTCTAAAACTGAGATCCCTGAAAGGAAACTTCCTATATTCAAAAGAATACTGGTTTCATAAAGGGAAAATACTGCGAAAAGCCCCAAATTACAAATATAAACTCCACAGACTTAATGCAAGAACCATTCGGGAAATGCATGGAATTGTAACAATAACGCCAAAGCTTCAAAAATATTACAGCATCACATAAATGAAAACGTAATAACAGTCCAAACTATATCAAGTTTAATCCATTAGGCACAGTAGAAACAAACAGCAATCAGACAAATCTCACATTTGCAGACTGGTTTCGCCCACTGGCAGCATCAGTGCAGAAGAAATAGCAGCATAATGAATTTAAATTCCTGGATTTAAAAAAAAAAAATCTTCCTTTTTGGTCTAATATTTTATGTTTAGATGCATCGGACAAACTTTCACATTTAACTATATCAATGCCTACAAAAATTAAATGTGCAGCTATCTGTTCAAGTATATGTTTACACAAAGCACTCCTTGTACATCTGCAATTAATGTCGCTCAAAGAACAGCTATTCTTTGTTTAAAGGTCTTGACATCTGTCCAACATAGAATGCGCCACACTGACTTACTGCTATATATATTACCCATCCAGTATTGCATGTAATCAAATGTCTAATGTCAAAAACGTTTGCTGTACTAACAAAAGTAAACAATTTAGTTCTAGAAACTCGTATAATAGATGTAATTCCCACAGAATGTCCTCCCCTTAATAAATCTTCCTTCCAATTAAATCCACTATTTCCATTCTTTTTAAAACCAGAATGGCAGTATTCATCAAGACATTTCTCAAAACATGATCAGTCTTTAGGAAATGCCAATGCTTATTAACCTCCAGAATTTTGAAGGTATTAGTATCATAAGTAGTAATTAATCTAGGTACTGACATAGATTCATTAGATTTTACATTCTTATTTGTCATTTCTAACAATTATTCCCTCAACTGATTAGTGGTTATTGTGTGTATATTTAACCAGTCTTTCATTATAGCCTCTTTTAATAAATCTGGCTTCCATTTCAACTGCCTCTGATTCAAATAGTTCAGTCATCTGCAAATATGCCTCAGTCTTAAAACTTCTGCTGTAGGTATGTTCTGAATAATATGACTGGGATGACAGCTAAATGCCTCAAGCATAGGGTTTTTAGTAAAAGGATTACAATATAGGCTTGTGGCCATAGTACCATCAATCAATTTCATTACACTGGTGTCTAAAAAAATCTACATTTAATAGATCAATCTTGCCTAAAAATGTTAGACCAAAAGCATTTGAATTCAAATATCCACCAAATTTCTTCCAAATATCTGCAGAGCCCTCCCAAACACACCAGCAGTCAAGAAAATGCCGCCGCATACTCAAATACTTTTTTAAATGGGTTATTCTCATCATAAAATAAAATGCATTTCCAAATATCACATAAAAAGATCTGCATATATAGGGGCAAAAGTGGCGCCTATAGCAGTGCCATTAACTTGAAGATACCATTAATTCTTGTCCTAAATGCACTGTGTTCAAGTACTAAGCCTAATAGCTTCAATAAAAATTCAATATGCATTTCAAAGTATGTACCAGAAAACCTCAATCAATATTTCACTGCAAGTAGCCCTCCTTCATACAATGACTGTACATCTAAGGTACATAAATAAGAATTTGTGGCACTTGTACATCATTCATAAACTTCAAAAATGTATTGGCATCTTCAATATGTGCTCTTAAAAAATGTAAAAGAGGTTTAATTTGGGACTCCAAGTACACTGACAATGATTCTATAAGACAGCCACAACCAGAGACTATTTGTCTTCCTGGAGGATTCATTCTTGATTTAAGAATCTTGAGTGAGATAACCACTGTGGTTTGGGATCGTCTACTAACAAATGATGTAAGGTTGTCTCAGATATTAAACCTTTATTTTTTTGCTTCTGTCAAAAATCTATCAATAAAAGTTTTAAATTGTTTACCTGCATCAAATGGCAATTTACAATATGATACCACATCATGCAATTGTTTCATACCTCCTTATCATAATCAGCCAAGTCCCATAAGACAACTGCACCCCTTTATCAGCTTTAACCAGAACTATATTTTTATTACTTCTTAAATGACTTAAAGCATGTTTTTTTTTTTTAATCTAAATTACCAACATTTCTAAAAATAGATTTTTGACTTGCATGTAAATCCCAAATCACCTACTGTTCGAATATCCTAACCGCTTGGGAGGTATAGAGGCTGAAATGTTTATTTTTTAAACTTGAGGTAATAACAACATTACTTGTGTCTTTCCTTTGACTATAATAAATCTTTAAACTTAAATTTCAACAAACTTGCTCAACATCTATAACTGCTGAATATCTTGAGATAGAAAAAGATGGAATAAATCCTAACTAATCCTTTATTGAACACAGTCATTTTATCATTAGAAAAAGTAGACAAAGACAAATTTACAACCAAGTGATCTTCATTGAAATGAAAATCAGTCAATTGTTCAGTCCTTTCAGCTTTATAGGTATTTATTCCATCATAATTTTCTTGAATGCTTCTTCCATGGTGCCTTCTCTTTTGCTTCCGTCCCACTTGTCTAAAGGGCCTCTTGGTCGCTTATTCAGCGGTGAGATGATTAATACTCTCACCTATATTGGTTTTGGTATCAGTATTCGAGTAATTAGAAGAAAATTCTGAATCACTAGTTTCAGCATTACTAGCATTTCCTAGCTTCTTTAATATTGTGCGCAACCTTTTCCTTTTCATTCTTTTATTCATTTTATAGTCCATAAATTGAACTGCCCATTTGGCTACCTTCCATGTATAGGCAGTATTGTTTCGATAGTCACTCACATCTCGTTATATTTTTCACTTTATGACCATGCAGCTCAGTTTCAAAGTCATTGATTTCTTTAGAGTGTCTATTTTCATAGCCACTGTGCTGAGCAAATGTCTGCAATGAGTCCAGATTTCTCTCCAATTTTTCATTCAAAGTTACTAACAGTTGATCATAATTTTCAGCAAGCAGCTCAGACATTCTAGATGCAACCTTCTCTACATCACACCATCTCTGTAAAAAAATTCTTATCTGTGCCAACACTCAGTTCCACATAAACTCTTAAACCCCTAGGGACTATATCAGCAAGTATGCTTTCAGTAATTTACTATGCCACACAGTAGTTCTCACCTTTTCATTGTTTCTGTGAGCAATTTAAATTCCTTATCCATGTCAGTCATTGGACACACCTCATTTGCTGCTAAATCTGTCCTTTCTGCTGTAAACAGTCGTATCATTTTTATCTTCCAAAAGGTTGTTTAAAAACAACCAAAAGTCTCCATTCTTACTGTTGCCGATTTTAATAGTTTTAAATACAATTACTTAAGTCCGGTCAGCACTCCAGTAATAAGCTACAAACTCCACAAACCTGGTGCATGAACCAGCTAAGAAATGTATAGAATCGGAATAACAACACCACAGCTTCAAAAATATTCCAACGTTCCATAAATGAAAACGTCTAAACTATGTCAAGTTTAATCTATTAGGCACTGTAGAAACAAACAGCAATCAGATGAAAGTTTCACATTTGCAGACTGGTTTCACCCATTGGTGTCATCAGTGCAATACAGGAAATAGCAACATAATAAATTTAAACTCCTAGATTTAAAGAAACAGCATACTTAATGTGTACGCAATATTCACATCAAATTTCATTAATAAATAGTCTATGTTTATTTCAAAACTTATATCTAGCATAAATCAATAAACTATTCAAAAAATGAATAACTATTAACCCCCCCTCAAAAAAAATTTACATTAAAATATATATATATATATATATATATATATATATATATATATATATATATATATATACATATACATACATGTACACACACACACACACACACACACACACACACATATATATATATATTGTAAGGGTAACAAATCTGTGCGGAAGAGTTCCCCACCAGGGATTTGTCTGGCAGAAATAAAGCTATAAACTGGCTGCTGCTCCACTGATGCCTCTGAAGGGCTTCTTCACTTCTTAAGGCGGCAAGAAAGCACTGAAGAAAGGTTCACTCCGACTGCTGATTTCTCCCCACAGGGCTAACCAATCAGCAGGTAGAGGAAGGTGTGGAAAAGAGCTAGAGCTTTTGGAAGCTGGCCAGTTGTCTCCAGGGAAAGATGCAACCCATATGCCTAAAAGTACAGTTTTGTACCTACCATAAATGTAGATGTTCGAGTGCTCATACAGCTGCAGTCATTACAGATGGGTTATCCTGCCGTCAGGCGGGTCCTCGATCAGCCAAATTCCAAAGTCTAGGTCCGGCATCGGTCGTCGCTTCTTCCCTGACGTCAGTGCGGCAGGGGTATAAAAGAGGCAGCCGACGCCATTTTCATCAGTTTTTCTTGCCACAGATGTCAGGTGCCCCCAGAAGGAAAGCAAAACATAATATTATGCAAACATGCAATGTAGATAAATCAGAAACAGTAGTTGCAAGCAAATACACCATAAAAGAATACCCCAAATAGGTTGTATGATAAAAGTGTTTGTCATAAGGCCTGTCCTAAGAGGGGATGGAGGGAGGGTAACCTGGACTGCAGCTGTATGAGCACTCGAACATCTACATTTATGGTAGGTACAAAACTGTACTATGTTCATCGTGCATACAGCTGCAGTCATTACAATTGGGTAGAATCCCAAAGCTAAGTAAGGGTGGTAGGCACTAAGTGGAACAAGGAGGGGCGAGGATGCCCTGCAGGACTGCTGTGGCAAAGCCCGCTCTAGATTATGAGTACAGTGGAAGTTGGTAGTGTTTGGAGAAAGTGTGCACTGAACTCCAAGTAGCTGCTTCCAAAATGTCCTTGGTAGGGACCCCCCTGAGGAAAGCTGCAGAGGTAGCTGTAGCCCTGGTGGAGTGGGATCTGATGTATACAGGCACAGATTTTCCATGAAATGAGTAACAAAAGCGTATGCAGTAGGCTATCCATTTTGAAATTGTCTGTTTGGAAATAGCCTTTCCTTGAGCACCTGTAGCATAGGACACAAAAAGCTGCTCAGATTTCCTGAATGGCTTTGTTCTGTCCAAGTAATAACGAAGTTGTCTGTGAATGTCCAAGGAATGTAGTAGTCTCTCCCCTTTGTTTTGTGGATTTGGATAAAAGGTAGGTAAATGAATAGTCTGATTCAAAGCTACACTGGATACTACCATTGGCATGAAGGTAGGGTTGGTTCGTAAGGAAACTGTGTCCTGATGGAAAATGATGAATGGTTGCATGGCCATGAGGGCCTGTAGTTCCGAAACCCTGCATGCTGAGGTAATAGCCAGAAGGAAGGCTGTTTTCCATGACAAGTATTGTAGCTCTGTTGAAGAAGCCGGCTCAAAGGGAGGCAGGGTCAGTTTTTCCAATACGAAGTTGAGGTCCCAAGCTGGGACTGGTGGTTTCCGTGGGGGGTTTATATTTTTTGCCCCTCTGAGGAACTGCCTTAATAGAAGATGTGAGAATAAAGGAGGATCTGTATTGTATTGTGCAAAAATGGCTGAAGAGTGGATCTTGGAGGAGAAGGAAAGGCCACTGTTTAACATCTCAGCTAAGTACTATAAAATTTGAGGTATATTTATTACCCAAGGATTCTGGCCCTTTTCTTGATTCCAGGAACAAAATTGTTTCCATTTGGCGGAGTAGGCTTTTCTAGTAGAGGGTCTTCTGGCCTCCAAGATGACATCCTGCACCTCCTTGGAGAGGAGAGTCTGTTGGGAAATTAAGGTATTCTCCATGCAGCTAGATTTAGGGTTTTGAGCTGGCTGTGAAGGGTTTTGTAGTTGTGCTGGGACAACAGAAGAGGGACTAGAGGTAGGATCCACGGTGGGGAGTGTATCAGGCTCTTTAGGAGAGGATACCAGTGTTGTCGTGGCCAGTCTGGAGCAATGAGAATCATATTTGTGGTCTCTCTGCTCTGGTTTTTAATAGAACTTTGGTCAGTAGAAGAAGAGGCGGGAAGGCATAGACTGTCAATGTTGTCCAATTGAAAGAGTGTGTGTCCACTTTCCAGGCCTGTGGATGATAGGTCCTTGAACAAAATTTTTCCAACTGGTAATTTCTGTGGGTAGCAAATAGATCTAGGTCTGGCTGTCCTCATGCCCGAGTTATCTTTGAGAAGACTTGAGGATGCAACTTCCATTTGTGTGGGTCTGTCATATTTCTGCTTAAGTTGTCTGCCAGTGTGTTTTCCTTCCCTGGCAGGAATTGTGCTTGTAGTTGAATTTGTAATTCCAGTGCTGTGTTCCATAGGGTCATGGTTTGCCTGCACAGGGGGGGTATGAATGAGTTCCCCCCTGTTTATGTACCACATGACTGTGGTGTTGTCTGTCCTTATCAATAACTGGTCTGGATGCAGTAGATCTTTGAAGGTCACAAGAGCATTTTGCACGGCTAGCATCTCCTTTTGGTTGCTGTGTAGGTGCTTCACTTTTTGGGACCATTTTCCCTGAATGCACTGATCTGCCATGTGAGCTCCCCAGGAGTAGTCTGAGGCGTCCGTTGTGATGATCGGAGTTGCTTGAGGTACACAGAAAGGGAGACCTGTATTTCTTTGGCATGCTTGAGCCCACCGCAAAAATTCCTTTTGAAGGCATGGAATGAGTGGTACAATTTTTTCCAAGCTGTGGCTGTGTTGAGACCAAACGTTTTTTAGGTACCATTGTAGTTTCCTCATATGCAGCTTTGCACATGGTATTAGTAGGATGCAAGATGCCATGAATCCCAGAGCCTGCAGGATTTTCCTTGCAGTTAGTCTGGTGACAGTTGCCATTTTGTTGAAGTATTAAGACAGTTGCCCTTGTTTGTCTGGCGTGAGGTAGGCCATCTGGGTGGTTGTATTTAAGCTGGCACCCAGGAAAATTATCTGTTGAGAAGGTATTAGTTTTGATTTCTTTTTGTTCACTGTGTATCCCAGGTAGTTTACAAATGCCAGATGCTGCAATAGAATGTCCTTGCTGTCCGCTTGGATCAGGCAGTCGTCCAGATATGGGTAGATTTGTATTCCTTGTTGTCTGCAGAAGGCGATTACTGATGCCAGGCATTTCGTCAACACTCTGGGTGCAGTAGATGAGCCAAAGGGCAATGCAGAGAATTGGTAATGGGTTGAACCTGCAAGAAATCTGAGGTATCTCCTGCAATCTTGTCTGATAGGGACATGCAGGTATGCCTCCTTGAGGTCCAATGTTACCAGCCAAGACTCCTTGCCCAGCATGGGAAGAAGCTGCTGTAATGTGAGCATCTTGAATTTTGGCACCTGTAGATATGTGTTTAGGATGGATAGGTCTAAGATGGGTCTCCAATCTTTGTCCTTCCTTGGTACCAGGAATAGTCTGGAATAAAAACCTTGACCTTGTTCTTTTGCAGGTACCTCATGAATGGCTTTCATATCCATGAGAGCGGAAATTTGTCTTTGTGCCTCTGCCCTTTGATTTTGTGGCAGGTTTGGCAAGCCTCTCATTTTTGGAAGGGTGTGAAAGTGGAACCTGTAGCCTCTGTCTATAATGTCCAGAATTCATTTGTCTTTTGTAACAATGTGCCAGTTTTTTGAAAATAATGCCAGTTTTCCACCCAAAGGTGCTGCCATTAAAGCTTTGTTTGGCAGGCATGGGGGAAGTCATTGTGTCTGTTTTCTAAATGACTGTGATCTATCTTCTCCACCTCTTGGGGTTGGTGCTTGCCACTGTCTAGCACTAAGATCCTTGTGGTTGTCCTCTACCCCTTGGGCGTCTGTATCTGCCCCTTTGAGGTCTGTCCATGGCTGGAAAGGACCAATTTTTTGAAGGCCAGTTTCTGCTGAAGCATGGAGGTTGCACCTGCAAGAAATCTTTCACCGTTTGCATAGATTTTGCTTTTTCCTCCATTTTCTTTAGTACCTCCTCAGCTTTAACACCAAACAATACATCTTTTTGAAGTGGTGCATCTAATAACTTTGCTTTGACATGATCTGGTAAGGTTTGCTCTTTGAGCCAAGCATGTCTACGTATAACAGACCCTGTGACAGCAGCTCTACATGAGGCCTCTAAAGCATCAAAACCACACTGCAAGGTATGTTTATCCACTTGCTCTGCTCCATGCAACAAATCCTGCAACTCTTTCAAATCTGGTTGTTCTGTTTGTGTCATTTTGCTTTTCAGCTGAGATAACAAAAACTGTTGGTACTTTAACATATGAAATTGACAGTTTAATGCCCTCATGGTCAAAGTGGCAGATGTATACACCTTTTTCCCCCACCTTTCTAATGCTCTGGAATCTCTCTCTGAAGGTAAAGGGTTTTTAGCAGTAGAGGCCTTTATTCCCTTGGGACCCTGTGAAATTGTTTCTGGGTCAGCAGTATGGCTTTTATAAAGGAACTGGTGAGAATCAGGAACCCGGTAATACCGGTCTGGTTTAACAGGGGCTGGAGGTAAAGAATCTGGATTAAGACTGGCTTCTGCGTACACATCATCCAAAATATCTAAAACAGGAGGGATAGCCAGGGGCCTATGCTGGGGGAGCAGTAGAAATTCCCTGAGCCTTTTCTTGGAATCTGAGTAATCTTGGCCTTCCCAGTGGAAGTGCTCCCTCAATGTATGCAGGGTTTCCCCAAAAGAGTAGTCCTCGAGGGGGGGGGGGACCGAGGGAATAGACTCCTCAGCATCAGAGTCTTCAAAAGGGGAATAGGCATAATCCTGGTCCTCAGAATGGTCTGAGGTAATAGAAGCCTGGTCTGAGGAAGGGTAGTCTTCCTCCAATCTGGGTCTTTTTGTCAGAGGGGGGTTGAGAACCCCTGATGAGAGTTATCAAATCCTCAGCCATTTTAAGCATCTGCTTTTTAGGCATGGGGCCTTGAGAGGAGGTCTGAGGATCCTGTTTTTTTAGTTTTCATGGCAGCTTTAGATTTAGTGAAGTTTTTAATAGAGAAGGTGGAAGGCCTGAAGATGTCTTCAGAAATGGCAGGCCTCACTAAATTATCAGTTTCCCCGGCAAGAGTGGCGTCAGTATCTGCAGTGGGAATGGAGACCGAGGAGCCTGCGACCTTGGGTACTGAAGTCACCGGTAAAATAGTTTCATCGGTAGTCAGGGGCTGCGTAGGCGCCTCGCTGAGAACCGGAGAACCGGTAGTCGGCCTAAGCGTGGTCTCAGTACTTGGTGCAGGTCTCGGATGTCGGTCCTTGTGTTTGCGTCTTTTGCTTAAAACTGGTGTCGGTGTATCCGACGACATGATATAATTAAATTTTTTGCCAAAATAATGAAGGGCGAACTCCGCCCGGTGCTTAATAGTGTGCTTGTTGAACCTAGCACAAAAACGGCAGGCCGAAACGTCGTGGTCTGGCCCTAAGCAAGGTATACAGAAAGAGTGGAAATCCTTATGCGGTATTTGCTTCCCACAAGAAATGCAATTATTAACTTTGTCTGACATCGGTCTGAGGCAAGAAAAGTTTCCCCAATGGGGTACTTCGCTTTAAAGAAGACTTCGGCTGAAATACTTTCGTAAATCTCAGGAGCTGGCCAACCGGCATTTGCAAACTGCTTTTGCTTCGGGCACCGCCCAGCAAGAAAGACGGTGGAAAATGGCATCGGCTGCCTCTTTTATACCCCTGCCGCACTGATGTCAGGGAAGAAGCGACGACAACCGACACTGGACCTAGACTTTGGAATGTGGCCGACCGAGGACCCGCCTGATGGCAGGATAACCCATCTGTAATGACAGCAGCTGTATGCACAATGAACATCACTACCGCAGCAGAGAGAATGATGAAAACAGAGTGGATGTCGAAAGAAGGCTACACTTTCACAAGACTGCACCATAGGCAGGACAAAGAGGTTATGTGAAGCACTTTAAAACTGTTTTAATCTGTTTTTGTGAGCTACAAATTACTATATAGTAAATTATGTTTAACCAACAAGTGCCATAAGGATGAGATACAAAGAACCATGCTTGGACGCCATGCTAAGCAACATGTGATAACACGGGAAAGAGCATACTATCAAAAGAAGCCCAAGTCTGTCTCAATGTCAAATAAATCAAATTAAGTGAGATAGCTTTACTTCATAAACTAAACCAAGATTATGAACAATCTTCTCTTAAAATGTATTGATCACTTTCTGAAGCAAGTGTGAGTAAAAACTCTTGAAGATGGGTATGACCTCCATACCAAATACATAATAAATTATACAGTTTTAAATATACAGTGTTTTTTTCTTTTTTTGCATTTTACTTTGTTAATAATGAGAGCCCCCTGATATTTTTCTCATAGCTAAAAATTCATATAATGACATCATGAAAGCCTGAATCTATAACATCTCACTACCCAAGTAAATGTACATGCTACATTTCCTTTTTAAATACATCAATCAGTAGGTCTTTTGTGTTTCCTACAAAGACACTGTCCATTAGGTCTTTCAGGTGGAGCAACTTAGAATGTAAATTAACATATGTGAAAATGGACAAACTAAAGTAACAAGTTAAGTAAGAAGCTGCTCTTCTACAAGTCATTTTTGTTTTATATATTCTGCAAAGAGTTGTGACTAACCATTGCCAAAAATCTACCATGACATTTTGTGGGTGTGGTTATTAAAAAAAAACAAAACAACAAATGTTGAAACTAAAAAATCAAACAGTAAAAATGTGGAACAAGTGATAAGGTGGAGAGAGAAACACCAATGCAACAGCAAAAAAGAAAATAATCTCTCCACACCGTCAAGCCAAATAAAATTTAATGACAAAGCTTTCGGATATTAAAAACATCCTTCCTCAGTGTCGTTTTTTCATAAATTTTATTTGGCTTGACGGTGTGGAGAGATTATTTTATTTTTTGTTGAAACTAAAAAATCCACAAACACACCATCTTCAGTTTTTGTAAAATCACCATCAACTTTAACATGAGAAGTATAAATCGAAGTTAAATTACCTGTAAAATAAAGTGGGCAGTATACTTTAAGGGCATCAATCTTGAGATTTTCGAATAAAAAATGGACAAATAATTAGCTGTTGATAATTTAATACAATACTAAGGAGTCTGCATTCCTTGAAAGCCATTGACTTAGAAAAGAAAAATTGTGCAAAGTCTTACCATAACCATAGATGTCCTTCTCTTCCATGCTGCAGTATTCTGCATATGGGTTTACTCCTCTAGTCTTGCATACGTACAGCCAGTATCCAAAAGCTTTGTCCCTCCAAGGTGCATGAGACGTCTGACATGGCCGAGAGTACATGGGCCATAAAGGTGACATCGGCACGCACCAGCCCTCAGAACAGAAGACCCCAGTCGGAGCCAGTCCTAGTAAGGGCAATGCCATATCATTGCCATCCAGATAGAGAAGTCATTAGCTGACAGGAGGGGAAGGAGGGTGGGAAGAAATACTGCAACATGGAAGAGAGGGACATCTATGGTTATGGTAAGACTTTACACAACTTTTCTATGTCCTTCTAATTCCATGTTGCAATATTCTGCATATGGGTGAGTGCCAAAGCTCACTGAGATTGGGGTGGTGGGTCTAGAGCCAGACTCCAGGAATCCATGAAGGATAGCCCTGGCAAACCCTGCCCTGGATCTAGAGATGTGGTCAGGTTTGTAAGTGTTTGCTGAAGGTGTGGACCAAAGACCAAGTAGCAGCCTCCAGGACAGTAGAGGTATCCAGGCCCTTGAAGAAGGCACCTGAAGAGACCATGGCTCTTGTGGAATGAGTTTTAACTGTACCCTG
Organism: Protopterus annectens; assembly: GCF_019279795.1. Lineage (NCBI taxonomy): Eukaryota > Metazoa > Chordata > Ceratodontiformes > Protopteridae > Protopterus > Protopterus annectens. The sequence continues at coordinate 1,676,571,280 of NC_056735.1, read as the reverse complement.
CAGAGACTTACCATGGAATTGGTAGCAGAAGGTGACGGCCTTGGAGATCCAAGTAGAAACAGTCTGCCTGGACACTGCCTTCCCCAGGGCTCTGGGGGTTGAAGGAAATGAAAAGTTGGTCAGCCTGTCTAAGACTTGGTGTTGTGCAGGTAGAATCTGATTTGTCTGTGTACATCCAAGGAATGCAGCACTCTCTCACTGTCTCCTTGTGGGTTTGGGAAAAAGACAGGTAAGTGTATGGCCTGATTGAGGGATAGGATATTTACTACCTTGGACATGAAGGATGGAGTTGTCCTGAGGGTAATGCTGTCCTTGTGGAAAACGAGGAAGGGAGCGATAGCCATAAGGGCTTGGAGTTCAGACACTCTTCTGGCTGAGGTTAGGCCTACTAACATAACAGTTTTCCAAGTACAATGCTTCAGGGAAGCTTTATCTGCTGGCTCAAAGGGTGGGGAGCTTAAGTTCTCGATCATGTAGTTAAGGTCCCAAGGTGGGGGAGATGGTTTTCTTGGGGGTCTGAGGTGAAGTACCCCTTTAAGGAAGAGTTTGGAAGGAAGTCTGGATGCTAATGGGGGATCCAGAGGCAGGCATGCAGAAATAGCAGACAGATGGGCTTTGAAGGACGAACAAGCCAACCAAGTTCACTAAGAAGTGGGTCCAGCTGTCTTTTATCACACCAAATAGTGAATCTTTCCCACTTTGAAAGATATGATTTTCTTGCATTTGGTTCCCTGGCTTCCTGCAGGACATTGAGCACATCCTCATTATAAAGGTGTCTGAAGGGGATCAGAATCCTATCAGCCATAGGGTTAAGTGTAGAAGCTGCCACTGTGGATGAATTAGTGACCCCTTGTGCTATGTGAGAAGGTCCACTCAGGGGGGGGGGGTAACTAATGGCAATTACCCTTGGACAAATGTAGGAGTAAAGGGAACCAGTGCTGTCTGGGCCAGTAGGGAGTCACCAACAAGATTTTTGGGTTGTCCTGCTGCATTTTCAGCAGGACCTTCTGAATGAGTGGGAAGGCAGGGGAATGTAAATAGATATTTTCCCTTCCCGGAAACTGAGAAGGCATCTGTTGCCAGTGCCTGTGGTTCTAGTGTCCTGGAGCATAAGCCAGGAAGTTGCCTGTTGCCAGTGCCTGTGGTTCTAGTGTCCTGGAGCATAAGCCAGGAAGTTGCCTGTTGATGGTGTAGGCAAACAGGTCTATTTGAGGTATACCCCACCTGTGTACCACATCCAGGAAGACATCTCTGTGAAGCATCCATTTGTGGTAGTTTGTGCTGGTTCTGCTCAAATAATCTGCCTGTGAGTTGTGGAGAGACGGAATATAGGTCACCTGCAGGGTTAGTCCCTGTGAGGTGGCCAATTCCCAAACTAAAAGGGCTAGTCGTCAGAGCACGTAGGACTTAATCCCTCCCTGTTTGTGGATATACCACAGTACAGTGCTGTTGTCTATGTATATCAGAAGTGTTCCCTGTTTTAGGAAAGTGAGAAATGCCTGGAGGGCTAGAAGGACTGCCCTCATTTCTCTGGCAATGATGTGTTCTGATTTCTGGTGATTTGACCATAGGCCCTGCACCTTTTGGTGGCCGAGGGTGGCTCCCCACCCCAGGTCTGAGGCATCTGTGTGCATGACCCGAGTGGGTTGAGGTGGCTGAAGAGGAAGGCATGGGTTGTGATTCATCTGATCCGACCACCACAGTATTTCCTTTTTAGGCAGGGTAGTAGGGGCACAATGTGCTCCAGATGATGGCTGTGTTGCTTCCAAACTGACCGAAGATAACACTGTAGCTTTCTCATGTCAAATCTTGCTAAAGGAAGCAAGGTTATGGTAGCTGCCATGTAGCCTAGAAGTTTGAGGTACTGCCTTGCAGTCAACTCTGTGGAGTGAAGAACCAGGAGGAGATGTTCTGTCAATGAACTCACTTTTGGTGGGGGTAGGTATGCCTTCATGAGATCTGAGTGGATCCTGCACCCAAGGAATACAATGTTGGTTAGCTGAAGATGAGATTTTGGGAGGTTTATCTGAAATCCCAGTTATTAAAGGAGGGTCACCACAAGTGGATGTGCCCTTGGAGGGTTTCTTGGCTGGCAGCCAGGATCAGCATGTCATCCATGTAAGGGAATATCTGTATTCCTTTTGTCCTGCAGCAAGCCACCACTGGTGCCAAGCATTTGGTGAAGACTCTGGGTGCGATGGAGAGTCCAAAGGGCAAGGCAGAGAACTGCAAGTGAGAGGAACCCACCAAGAATCTCAAGTATTTCCTGTGGGTGGTTTTGATCGGGATGTGGAGATAAGCATCCTTTATATCTAATGTAGCCAGGAATCCATTTGTAATTATGAGAGGGGAAAAGGGCTGGCAGGGTCAGCATTTTGAAGGTAGGGACCTTTAGAAAAAGGTTGAGATAGGAGAGATCTAGAAAAGGTCTTCAAGGTTAGTCCTTCCTGGGGACCAGGAAGAGTCTTGAGTAGAATCCTCTTCCCTTTGCAGTTGAGGGGACTGACTCTATGGTACCCTGATCTAACAGGGTCTGCACTACCAGTTGCAAGACAGTAGGTGGCCGTGGTATGCCTCGCCCTATGGGTGGGGAGATCCAGGACATAAAATAACCATTTTGAAGTATGGACAGGACTCACTTGTCTGAGGTGAGATGGGACCAAACAGGAAGACAGTGAGAGAGCCAAGCAGACAGTGACACAGAAGGAGGGGGGGAGGCAAGGGTGGCAGGTAGTCAGAAGCTACCGGCCCTGTTCTGAAAGGGAGTTCTGAAAGGGAGTTCTCTGGCTAGAGGGAGATGATGCACTAGCTGGAGGGGGTTGTTTCCTTGTGGGCTTAAGAAGTCTTGAAGGAGGAGCAGGATGGGAGTGCTTCCTAATAAACAGTTTTTGCTGGATAGTTTCTGTGAAACTTAGGGACTGGTGAAACCAGTAAATGTTTAAGGTCCTGAATTTCTTTCCCTTTTTGCTGCAGAGATTTGAAGAGGTCTGCTACTTTAGAACCAAAAAGTGCAGCATTGTCCAAAGGCACATCAATGAGCCTTGCCCTGAAATCTGGCAGGGGTTGTAAGCAAAGACAAGAGTTTCTGCGTAGGGCAGATGCTGATGTTGCTGACCTGACAGGATTCAGCAGCATCGTAACTACACTTTACGAGTGTCTGGTGACCTGGGCAGAAACAGCTAGGAGAGAGGACAGTGATGCTTTGGCAGGGGAGTCTGGAATATCTGCCAGGTGTTTAGTGGCAGATTCTAAGAGGGACAAGGCATACTTGGCCATGCGAGTCTGGTAGTTTGTGACTTTGAAGGCCAAGGAAGGTAAAGTCTATATCTTTATGCCCAACCTTTCCATGGTTTTGTCGTCTTTGTCAGCAGGGAGAATGGTGGTAGGAGTTTGGAGGCTTTGTCCGTAGAGACTGATATAGTGGCAGGATCAGCAGGTGGGCACAATCAGATGCTTGGCAGTGTCAGGCACCTTGTACAGCCTGTCTGGTCTGCATGGGGCAGGCGGTTGGGAGTCAAGGTGCAGAGATGCTGAAGAGAAGCCATCTAAAAAGGCAGGCAGGATAGGAGGAACAGCAGATGGTCTGGGGGCTTGCATATGAATGAGGTTGTAATACCGCTTTTGTACCTCAGTCATTTCTGAAGATTCCCATTTAAAGTGTTCCTTCATCCTGCTAATAGTTTCACCAAAGGTCAAGTCTTCAACTGGGGAGTCAGAATCCACTGACTCTTCTTCTGCGGATCAGTATCCCAAGGGGGAAGATAGCCGAGAGTTGTAAGACAGTGATTCCTCTGAGGAATCTGAAAGGACTTCCTCTTCTTTAGTAACTGTCTCAGTAGGCTGAGGCCTAGTGCTCAGGAGAGGAGGAAAAGTGGAACCAGTAATAGAAGCGGTAGGCCTCAGTGCCATAAAGGCACTGAAAATGCTTTGACTGAACAATTGCCAATCAGGCATCCTTTCTGTTGTGGAGGAAATATGTTTTCTCTTTTCCCTTCTCTTAAGTGGCCTGGTGGAAGCCTGCCTAGAAACCAGTGATTGCAGGGGTTCGGAGGGCTCAGATGGTTCCTCAGAAAATGCAGGACCCCCCACTGGCATCGGAAACTGGTGCCAGAATAACCTCTGCGGATGTGCTCTTGCCTAAGGATAGTGCGGTGTCCTTAGAGGTACCTACGACATCCGGAGTGGCGGATCCAGGTCCAGCTCCTGGAACCAGGCTGATGGCCACAGGTTGGGGATCGGTTGGAAGAGGCCCAGCAGTAGATGAAGGCTGTAAAGTCCTGGCCTTCTTTTTTTGGTGGATCTACGGAGACATCTGGGAAGCCCTCCATCCGTAAAGTAAGCTGTTTCAGACGTTGGTTTTCAAGGTAAAGATTAGGCGCATGCAAGCAACTATGTAGTGTCTTAGGTACGAACACCTGGCAAATAGGGCAGGCCTTGTGGTCGTGTGACCATCCCAAACAGAAAAGGCACTTATCATGGGCATCCTTATGAGTGATCTGGTGGCCGCACTGACCCTTACACACTTTCTGGATGACATGAACAAGCAATACTAATTTATAGGAGGACTGAAAAGGTCCCGAACGGGGTTATTTATCTTATAAAACTAATCCAACGTCAGTGGTAGCAGAAACACCTGGCGTACGACTGGCAGCTGAAAAGTTCTGAGGGCTGGTGCATGCCAACATCACCTTTATGGCCCATGTATTCTCGGCCACATCAGACGTCTCGTGCACCTTGGAGGGACCCAAAAGCTTTTGGATACTGGCTGTAAATAACTACATGAGACCAGGAGTAAACCCATATGCAGAATACTGCAACATGGGAATAGAAAGACATCACATGTTACACAGAGCTTAGAAAATTAAAACTCGTTGTTAGTCATATCATACACAAAAACTATTTTTTTTACTTATTTGGTAAATGGAGGACTGACATGACCCAAACAGACCCTTTTCAGCCACAATGTGGGCATATAAAAAGATATACTGAGATATAATACTCTTTTATGCAGATAATGCTATATTAACTAATAATGTACATAACAAAAGTACATAAGTTACTCATGTTGGATTCTAGTACAATCATGTTAAAAGTAGTTACTTATTGAAATATGCACACAGACAAACTTGTACATTGTCTTACTAGTACAAAAGTCAATACAAGAAAATAATAAATATATTTGGTATGGATACAGTGAATAACTGTGGAATTAAGCTACACTGTGTAGTATAACAGTTATCTACAACTATATATTATAGAAACATGACATACATTGAAAAGAGAAGGCACCCCACAGATATCGATATCTACCATTGCAAGACAGTGCTAATGTGTTTAGTAACATCAAACATGAACTCTGGTATGAATAAAACTTTTACACCAGAAACTATTCAACCGCAGCAAAACAGCTCAGGTAGCTAACCAAATGCTTGTGTATGTTAGCTGACTACGTAAATGCTGATTTTGAGTCTATATTCTGCATCTGCATGAAGCTATGCCTTTAAAGACTGGTGAGCTAAGCTTCTATGCATAAGCATTTATGGCTATGAAATGAAGAGTTCACAATTTAAGCAAGCATAGTGGACAAAACTTCTGGGTAGAAAATGCTTCCTTTATTTAGACACTTGTACCCTTAAGTACAAACATAAGAGAAGGGCCAGTACAGTTTTTAAGCAAATATACTATAACAGCAGATGTTCAAATGATCACTGCTGCAGTAGCCTTGTCTATATGGGTTAGATCCCATCAAGGACATAACCGCCAGAGAGCTTCCAAAGTTCTGATGATGCCTAGTATGGTTTATGGGGGAAAGCTCTTAGTATAATTGTGTATCAATTTATTTATTTTCCACTAGTTTTAATAAATGGGACCTTACATGGAACTGGTCTGCCCTTTTTTTTTTTTTTTTTTTTTTTTTTTTACTAGCTTCCAAAGCTTTATTGCACCTTCCACATGCCCAGACTATCTATCAGCTTGAGCTGAGCTGACTAAAAGACAAGCCTGGAAACTTGAATGAGGAAGGAGATAACAGATTGTGAAGTGACATCATTTTGAATTTGGGTACCATCACAGTTTTAGGAAATAAAGATCCAGAACTAGTCTCTAAGCATTTTCTTTCTTTGACACTAAAAACATACTTGAATAAAACCCATTTCCCACCTGGGAAAGGGGAACTGGTTCTATCACTTCTTGGGACAGCATGTGATGGACAGGTGGAAACAAGACATTCTGGTCAGAAGATGAGGAATTACCACCTGGAAAAAAAGAAGAAATTTCCTCCACTGCCATCTGTAGCCTTAATAAATGATCTTCAGAACCCATTTGCCTGAAACTATCGGTTGCCAAAGAGAAAAGAAGAAATTCATACTTTCTTGGAGAAAAAAGGGGGTGCCAGGGTGGGATGGGGAAAAGTCTCATTCGGATTTCTTGAACTATCCTTGGTTTGGGAAGTTTCCAGAATTCTTCTTGGAACCCTCTTGCCCCTTCTTCTTAAACATCCATTTACCTGTATTTTGTTTCTTACCAAAACTGGATGATGAGTTAGAGAACCACTTGGAAAATTTGAAAAAGAAGGGTGGAAAAATCTATGACATTCCCCGTATCCGCTTACTCCTTTCGTCACACTTTTTGATTATCTCTGCAGCAAAGGGGTCAAAAATTAAATCCATATCCAAAGGTGGATTCAAGATCTCATTTTTAACGTCTGGAATGTCCTGAGAATGCAGCCATGCAAAACAGTTCTCCCAGGACTAACAAGTCACTCTCCCTTGCCCACTGAAAAGATTCCAAACAGCTGAAAAGGATATGACTTACCCCTGTTCCACAGTGGTTGTAGGTGCTACACCAGTGGGATCCGGAGTAAAAGGGAGGTTAGCATAATGGTTAAGGTGTTTACCTTACAAACACAAGGTGCAAGGTTTGATTCTCATGTGGGATAATTGTTTAGGCTTAAAATGGCCATCAAGGGCAGTAAGCCTAGTACAAACCTATGAAGATAAGTGGTATGAAGTACAACAGCAGAGTCACCCACCTGCAGCTGAGGCAAACTGGCAGCATGCTGTGATGGCAAATGATGTTTGCTTAACTTTTTCTTTTAGTGGATGGAATAAGGACAGACTGTGGGAGAGGCAGATTGTCCCCATGGTCAAGCAAAAAATGGTGCCTCTTTACTGAGAGAAAACAAGAAGCAAACGCTAGTAAAAAGTCACCTTTTTCACAAGGTAAAAAGCACTTAAGCAATTTCTCCACAGACAAAAAAGGGAAAGTATATTGAGTGGAAGTCCCCCCAAAGGGAACTTATCTGCCCAACAAAGGAACAGCACAAGCTGACAGTCTATCCTTGAAAGCCTCAGAAGAGCGTACTCCTCAGTGTTAGTAAAGCTCCAAAGGGCTTGGCGCCTAAAATTGTCTTTTAGTCAGCTCAGCTCGTGTTACCACAGTTTGGGAGAGTGGAAGGTGCTCTGAAACTTTGGAAGCTGGCTGGCTGTTATATCCTTGGCAGGATATATAATCCATATAGCCAAGGCTACTACTGCAGTGATCAATAAGATGAGCACTTAATGTTGTGACAATGCAATCAGCTAACACTGGCAGCACTGCTCAAATAGACAAAGCTAATCTTAAAAAAATGAGTCAACAGTTCTTTATGTAAAACAGTACAGTTGTGTAAAATCTTACCATAACAGTAGATGTCCTCCTTTTTAGCCAGAATACAAAAGCCTTTAGGTGGTAATTGGTATGCCGGAGCCGCACATCACACGTATGCTCCTCATGCATGGCGTTAAGACAAAGGTGACATCTGTATGTACCATCCTCAGAACTGAAAAGGCCCATTAGGAAAGTACAGTTGTGTACACTTACCATAAATGTAGATGTTCGAGTGTATTCACTGTTGCAGTCATCACACTTGGGTTATCTGCCTGCAGTTAGCCCTCAGTCGGCCTGAATACCAGAGACTTAGTATTTCTGCGTCGGTTGCTGTCGCTTCAGGACTGATGACAGGTCATCAGGGGTATAAAAACAGGCAGCCGACACCATTACATCAGTTTTTCTTGCCCCAAATGTCAGGAGCCTCCCAAATAGGAGCCAAGTTATTGTGGGAAAAACATCACCAGTAAAAAGTAAATACCAATAGCCCTGCAAAGGGTGAGGTAATAGACAGAGAAGTCAGAGAAAGAGACAAGGGGGCTGGAGGGTGGGAAACCAGGACTGTAACAGTGAATACACTCGAACACCTACATTTATGGTAAGTGTACACAACTGTACTATGTCCTTCGTGTTTCACTGTTGCACTTACCACACTTGGGTTGATTCCCAAAGCAGAAGAAAGGGTGGAGGCAGTCAAGAAGAGTTGGGGCTGGCTAGTATGCCCTGCAGGACAGCTGTTGCAAAACCTGCCCTGGATTTGAAAGAGGCAGGTGGTAATGCTTTGTGAAGGTGTGTACAGAACTCTAGATAGCAGCTTCCAAAATGTCCCTGGTAGGGACTCCCCTGAGTAATGCTGTAGAGGTAGAAGTTGCCCTAGTGGAAAGTGTTCTGACCCCCTGAAGGGTTGGTTTCCCATGGTGTTTGTAGCAGAAATGGATAGTGTGCTATCTATTTGGAAATTGTTTGTTTTGAAATGGCCTTGCCCTCTGCCCCAAGTGCAAAACAGACTAGTAGCTGGTCAGACTTCCTTAAGGGCTTAGTCCTATCAAGGTAGAATCTGAGCAGTCTGTGCACATCCAAGGAGTGCAGGATCCTTCCCCATTATTTTGAGGATTAGGGAAGAAGGTTGGCAAATGAATAGATTGGTTGAGAGCCACACTGGACACCACTTTAGGCAGAAAGGATGGGTTAGTCCTGAGAGAGACCCTGTCAGCATGAAAAATAATGAAGGGTTCCACAGCCATAAGTGCTTGTAACTCAGACACTCTAGCTGAAATGATGTCCAGAAGCAAGGCTGTTTTCCAAGAGAGGAATTTTAACTCTGCTGATGCTGTAGGCTCAAAGGGGGGGGGGGTGAGTTTTTCCAGTAAAAGTTAAGGTCCCACGCAGGGGTGGGTGCTCTCCTTGGTGGCCTTAAGTTATTTGCCCCTCTCAGGAACTGTTTGATGAGAGGGTAAGAGAAGAGAGGTGGATCAGTATTGCAATGAGCCGAGATGGCAGAGGCATGGATCTTAATGGAGGAGAAGGATAGGCTACTGTGGAGTAGATCTGCTAGGTAATCCAGGATTAGAGGTAAGCAGGGCAGTGCTGTGTCCTCTCCTTTAGACTGAATCCAGGAACAATACCTTTTCCACTTATCAGCATAGGATTTCCTTGTACTGGGACTTCTGACTTCAAGAATGACGTCCAGCACTTGCTTGCATAGGCCGGCCACTGGGGGAGAATTCAAGGAATAAACCAGGCTGCAAGATTCAGCGTTCGCAGTGGCAGGTGCAATATCTGTCCACACTGCTGAGTGAGGAGGGTTGGGAATCTGGGGTAGGTGCCAGGGTGGCACCAGTGACCAGCCGCACAGTAGTGGGTACCAGTGCTGGCATGGCCAGTCCGGGGCAATCAGGATTGCCCTTAGTCTGTCCTGTTTGATCTTGAGTAATATTCGTGAGAAGAGGCTGAGGGGATATCATAAATTAAGAGGCTTACCCACTGGAAGGCTAGGGCATCCACTTTCCAGGCCCTGCTGTGAGGTGTCCTGGTGCAGAATTTGCTGAGCTGGTGATTGCAGGGGAAGGCAAAGAGATCCACCTCTGGGGTCCTCCATTTCTGAATCAGAAGGTTGAAAATGCCGGGCTCCAATTGCCACTCGTGTGGGTCTAGGAGACTTCTGCTTAAGTCGTCTGCCAGTGAGCTTTGTTTGCCTGGCAGGAATTGAGCTTGCAGATGGACCTGCATGTCCAAGGCCATGTTCCACAAGAGTGAGTCCCCCCCCCCCCCCGCTTGCTGATGTACGACATAACTGTGGTGGTGTCTGTTTTATTAGCAGGTGTCCTGGTGAGAGTAGAGATCTGAAAGCTGTCAGAGCGTGCTGCACAGCTAGCATTTCTTTCTGGTTGATGTGCAGATGAAATTGACTTGGGCTCCAGTGGCCCTGAATGCACTTGCCATCCATCTGTGCCCCCCAGGCATAGTCTGATGCGTCTGTGGTTAGGGTCAGGGCAGCGTGGGGTTGAGTAAAGGGCAGTTCCTTGTTGTGGTTGCATGCTGCTGACCACCAAAGAAACTGTCCTTAGACAGGGTATGATAGGAATGAGTGTTTCCAGGTCCTGAGAATGTTGGCACCAAAGACTTAAGTAGCACTGAAGTTTCCTCATATGCAGTCTGGCATACGGAATTAGTAGGATGCAAGAGGCCATGAACCCTAGGGCCTGCAGGATTTTCCTTGCGGATAGCTGTGTTCTGGTGGCCATTTGAGTAAAATAGTCGGTCAGAAGGGCTTGTTTTCTGGAGTAAGGAATGCCATCCGGGATGCTGTGTCCACGTTTGCTCCCAGGAATACAATCTTTTGATTTCTTTTCGTTGATGATGTACCCCAGGGAGGTTAGAAGGTTTTTTACAAATGTCAGGTGCTTCAACAACATTTCCTGACTGCCTGAATCAGGCAGTCGTCCAAGTACGGGTAAATTTGAATATTTCTCTGTCTGCAGTAAGCAACAGCTGGAGCCAGGCATTTTATACTCTGGGAGCAGTGGATAAGCCAAAGGGAAGTGCAGAGAACTGATAACGCATAGATCCTGCCTGAAGTGAAGATATATCCTGGCCTGAAGTGAAAATATTTCCTGCATGACTCCCTTATAGGGATGTGCAGATTGGCTTCTTTTAAGTCTAGGGTGACTAACCAGGCTTCTTTTAAGTCTAGGGTGACTAACCAGGCATCTTTGGCTAGCATAGGTAGAAGCTGCTGCAGGGTGAGCATTCTGAATTTTGGTACCACCAGGAAGGTGTTGAGAGTTGAATGATCTAGGACTTTATACCAAGTGCCCTCTTTTCTGGGTACCAAGACAAGTCTGGAATAGAATCCTTGACCCATCTGTTCCGCAGGAACAGGTTGAATTGTCCTTATAGACAGCAGGGATTGAACTTGGTTTTGTGCCTCTGTCCACTGGTTTGGAGGAAGGTCTGGGAACCCTTTTGGGGTTGGCAGTGAGTGGAAGTAGAATTTGTACCCCTAGGATACAATGTTGAGGACCCATCGGTTTTTGGTACTGGACATCCATTTTTTTGCATGAAGGGCAAGTTTTCCTCCTAGGGGCACAAGCGGCTGGGCAGAGGTGGGGAGTTAAGTAGAAAAGTCATTGTGAGGTCTTACCGTAGAGAGGTGGCTTAGAACTCCCTGCTTTGGGGGTGGGGGCACTCCACTGCTTGGATCTCTGCATACCCTGAGACTGTAGTCTGGGTGGTCTGTTTCCCCTGGGTCTAGTTTGAAATAGCCTGGAGGGGGGCTGGAAAGGGTCAGCATTTTGAGGGGCAATGCCTGCTGAATCTAGGAGGCTGCACTTGTAAGAATTCTTTAACTGTCTGCATAGATTTAGCTTTTTCTTCCATCTTTTTAAGAACCTCTTCTGCTTTGGTGCCAAACAGATTGTCCTTGTTCAAAGGCACGTCTAATAACTTTGATTTGACATGGTCTGGCAAGGTCTTCACCTTAAGCCAAGCATGTTTTCTCAGTACAGAACCAGTGACTGCTGGCCTGCAAGATGCTTCTAGGGCATCAAAGCCACACCGCAATGTATGCTTGCTGACTTGGCTTCCAGAATGCCCAAGTTCCTGCAATTCTTTATTTTCTGCACAGTCTGTAAAAGTAGCTATTTTTTGCTTAATAAGTTCCATAATATGTTGCTGATACTTCAGCATGTGAAACTGACAATTCAATATACATTCTAACCTCACCTGTCCAAAGCTCTGGAATCCCTGTCCGAAGGGGTGGGATTCTTAGCTGTAGTTGTCTTGACACCTTTAGGCCCCTGGAAAATGATCTCTGGGTCAGCAGTAGGATTTTTAAAAAGGAATTTATGAGAGTCAGGTACTTTGTATTACCTGGTTTCCTAGGAGCAGGCAGTAAAGTATCAGGAGTAAGACTGGAATCCATAAAGACATCATCCACAACTTCCAGGACTGGGGGTATTCCTAAAGGCCTATGTTGTGGCAAGTCTAGAAATTCTCTGAGTCTCTTTTTGGACTGAGGATAGTCTTGCCATTCCCAATGGAAATGCTCTCTTAAAGCATGTAAGGTTTCACCAAAAGAAAAATCCTCTGGAGGAGAGGCAGAGGGAATGGATTCCTCTGCATCTGAATGGCCTGGGCCTAAACAGGTGACGCAGTAAGAATGAAAATCTCGGTGTGTTATTTGCTTTCCACAGGCAAGACAATTGTTAACTTTTTCTGACATCGGTTAGAGCAATAAAAAAGGATCCCCAACAGGGTACTTAGCTTTAGAAGACTTCAGGATGACTCAATTCATAAACGAAAACGCAGGTAGCTTCTGCTTCGGGCTCCTCTGCAAGAAAGACTGATTTAATGGCATTGGCTTCCTGTTTTTATACCCCTGACGACCTGACATCAGTCCTGAAGCAACAGCAACCGACGCAGAAATACTAAGTCTATAGTATTCCAGGCCGACTGAGGCCTATCTGCAGACAGATATCCCAAGTGGGATGACTGCAACACGAAGATCAACAACAGTCCAAGGATACTAGTAGGTAACAAACACGTCCAGAAAGAAAAAGGACGAGGAGAGAGGGAGTGAATACTGCAACAGTGAAGAGGGAGACATCTACTGCTATGGTAAGATTTTACACAACTGTACTGTGTCCTTCCATATCACTGTTGTAGTATTCTTTACAACAGGGAGACTTCAATAGCTCAGGAAGAAGACTGGGAGGAGGAAGGGCCAAGCAGAGCCCCTCTACGAAGCCATGGAGAATGGCCCTAACAAAACTAGCTCTGGCCCTAGAAATCACATCCAACTTACAGCGATTGGTAAAGGTATGCACATAAGTCCAGGTAGTTGCCTCAAGAATACAACTGGTATCCAACCCCTCGAAAAAAAAAGTACCAGAAGAAAGCACAGCCCTAGTAAAATGAGCCATAACAAAAGTGGTAAGGCTCTTCCCATGGGAAAAAAAAATGGCAAAAAGAAATGGCTTGATATCCAAGAAGAAATGGCTTGCTTGGAAACAGCCAAACTTATGACACAGAATGAAAAAAAAAAAAACTGTTGAGCTATACGAAAGGCTTTAGTCTTATCCAAATAATTTCCGAGTTGTCTCATTAGCAGACTGCAGAGGAGGGAAAAAGCGGGCAAATTAATAAATTGATTAAGAAAAAACTCATTAACCACCTTGGGCATAAAAGAAGAATTGGTACGAAAGGGCATCCTGTCATTATGGAAAACTAAAAAAGGAGGAACAGCCATAAGGGCGTGCAGCTCAGACACCCATCTGGCACAAGTGAGGGCCAAAAGAAGAACAGCCTTCCAAGAACAATGCTGTAAGGAAGCTCAAAAGAAGCCTGAATCAATTTTACTAAAACATAATTAAGGTCCCAGGAAGGAGGGACAGGCTTCCTCCTGGGAGGCCTAATGTGAAGGATGCCTTTAAGAAACAGTTTGGCCTCAAATCTAGAGGCAAAAGGGGGAAGCAGAGACAGCAGAAAGGCGGGCCTTAACAGAAGAAATGCCAACCCATCACTGAGCAATTCACACAAATAAGGGAGAACCAAAGGAAAATCCACAGTAAGTGGATGCAGGCTATGAGAAAGACACCAAACAGAAAATCTCTTCCATTTGAATAAGTACGATTTCATAGTAATATGTTTCCTGACTTCCCACAAAAAGTGTCTATAGGGGATCAAAACCCTATCACCCACAATGTCAGTTAAAAAGTGGACAAGTAGGGATGGATGAGGGATCCCTTATCTTGTGTGATTAGGTCTACCCAGTCAGGTAACCTGTGATGACAGACCTTGGCAAGATGCAGAAGAGGGAACCAATGCTGTCTGGGCCAAAAGGGAGTCACCAGCAAGATTTTGGGAGCATCCCGTTTTTTTTTGTTTGTTTTTTTTTTAAACAGGAAACATCTTTATTAAATTATCATTTATGACACAGGCAATCATACATTTATATAAATGAAAATAAACTATAATGACAATCCCAGCTGCAAGCATTTTACATCACAAATATATTGATAGAAATCCTAGTTGCAAACATTATGCATTACTAACAATTGACCCAACACTGTCAGCCAAACATTACATAACTCATTCAAATCCTGCCTTTTAAACCTCATTCCTCCCCTGTATGTATTGTTCCCACAATTCCCATTTTTCCCTAAGTAATTTGCTCCTACCCTTTTCAAAAGATCTTAACTCCACTTGTTTTATCTCTGTTACTATATTCATTACTTCTAGTGCAGTTGGTTTAGACTTTGACATTTTTTAGTAATTGCTTTTTGAACAGCCACCATAATTAGACTCAGCAGGACCTTACTATGTCTAAGCAATTATGATTCTGTACTATAGCTCAGAAAAATAATTTCCCTAGTTACACCAATTTGATCACCCAGTATCTTGATGGAATTGTCTGCAGGATTTGAACAGGATTTTCAGAATGAGAGGAAGGGGAGAGAAGGCATAAAGAAATGTCCCCTTCCAAGAAAAAGAGAGGGTGTCCACCTTCCAGGCCAGATGGCGTGGGGCTCTGGCACAAGACGGAGTAAGTTGTCTATTCAGAGGGGAGAAAAACAGATCTACTTGAGGAGTACGCCACTGGTGGAAAAAGGCCAGAAACACTCCCCCGTGAATCATCCACTTGACAGATTGTGTATGGACCTGCTCAGATCTGAGGGAATGTAAACTGCCTGAAGGGTCACCTGATACTGGATAACTAGCTCCCAAACCTGAAGGGCTAAACTGCATAGGAGATACCACCTTGTCCCTCCACTGTTTGTTGACATACCACAATACTGTGGTACTGTCTGCGACAATCTTGAAGGGACCTGGAAGGAAAAGAGAATAAAAAGTCTGGACAGCCAACAAAAAAGAGCTCTCATCTCTGACACTGATGTGGTCTTTTCTTTAGTTGAAGTTACCAAAGGCCCTGCACCTTCTGAGGATCAAAGGAGGCCCCCATCCCACATCTGAAGCATCTGTGAAAAGTTCCTCAGGGGGGGGGGGGGGGGTGGAGTTTGAAAGGGGAGCCCTGGGTTGAGTGACAACTGATGAATCCACCACTTGCGTTCCAGCTTGAGGCATGGAAGAAGAGGGACTAGAAAATCTAAAGGATGAGAATGTTGAAACCAAACTGATTTTAGAAACCACTGGAGCTTTCTCATGTGCAACTTGGCTAGCGGGAGCATAGGAATCAGAGGAAACAAGGTCTGAAGTGACAGCATATGGAAGGAAAGGACCTTCAAAAAGGTGTTTAGCTGAGAAAGATCCAGAATGGGTATCCAGGTACCTTCTTTCCTAGGGACCAAGAACATTCTGGAAAAGAACCCCTTCCCCCTTTGAAGGGAGGGAACTTCCTAAATAGTTCCCCCGAGTCAACAGGCCCTGAAGCATCTCTAGAAAAAATGGCAGCTGTTCCTGAAGAGGCTGAGGAATGCCCAGAAAAGGGGGAAGAGGTCCAAACCATGTAATAACCCTGGCAAATTATGGAAACAAGGATTAAAACTTAAAACAAGAAAATCAAAAAACCCCAACGGGGCACTTATCTAAAAGCTGTAGAAATCAGCAGACGAACGAGCATTCAGACAGATGAATGAAAATGGCGTTCGGACTGATAGTAAAGAAGTTCTGGGGATGGTACATCTGGATATCAACCTTTATGCCCTACACCATGCACGGGGAGCATAAGTGTGACATGCAGTGTACCCATTACAACCTACAGGCTTTTGTATACTGGATGGACATTGGGCTACCCTTCGCAGGGGATCTACATTGTAAAAAATACTGCAACAGTGTTATGGAAGGACAAAACTAATTACAAACAAATTCTGCCCTTACAACAGCAAACCCTAAAGATTTCCAAATGCAGCAAGTACAGCTACTCAATCAATTCACCAACTTCTAGCCACTACTGCTAATGTATTATCCTTTGTCAACATACATTTCTACCATCTGTTACTTTCATAATCAAACACTATTTACATCAATGTTTTAAAACTGCTGAGAAGCAGATACATTCATAACTTTTTTCAGTACTTGTACCACACCCAAACTTTGACTAGCAGCCAAGGTGCTGGAGGGCACTCTTCAAGAAAAATCTTGACTGGAATGGAGATCGGAAATTCACCCCGGGGATCACTTCTGTGGCCCTACTTGACAGGGGCACAGGAGAATAATTTTCTTGGGTGGCAAAAGCCAGGGTACCATTTGGCTAGGCTTATATAGGCCTTAGGGCCAATAGCCTAGTACCTACCTATGAACCTATGCCTGCAGTAGTAAGCATGAAAACATTTCATCTGCTCACCTCTTGCAGTGGGTTGGGTTGGAGGAGGGAAAGTGAATTTTCCAGTACACACTAGGGATCTGATGGGAGGAGTTTGGTTTCAAAGGGAAACAGGGCTTCCAGAAAGCTATCTCATTTATGTAAATGAGGGATGCCCCCTTACTGCAGCCTCTGTTCACCCAATTTCCTTGGTGCTGGATAGGATGTACTCATACACAAGTTAGAAAAACAGAGAAAATATTACCTAGTTATCTTTTGTATCCAAGTTAGGAACTAAGCCCAGGCCCAATTTCAGGCCTGACTTAGAATACATTGCTATCACAATATCAACTGTGTGAGAGGACTTGTACAAAGACAGTTCACCAATATGTCACAAGATGAGAAAGCAGTACTCATCTGGCATACACATCAGCAATGAATTATAAAGCAAGAAAATTAAAGAAAAACAAATGAATAAGCCATGTGATGATATCAAGTGTGATGACTAGGGTTGCCACCTTTTCAAATGGCCAAAGTGGGACATTTTCAGGACACACATCAGATTTTACAAGCCGACACATACCCACGGTCAGTACAAAGGATAGAACTTAACTTTTTGCCTAAATAAATGCTTATTCTAGTAGCATTTTAGTTGTGTATTCTTTTTCTTGTAACATTTAGGTATTTTAGATACAGAATAACTATTTTATGCAACTATTACATAACATATGAGAAATAATTATGTCCTACAATCTCAGGACATTTGCCATTTTTAATATTTTTTTGTCGGGACACAACTGCCCAAAGAGGGACTGTCCCTCGCAAAGTGGGACAGGTGGTAACCCTAGTGATGACCAGAGTATGCAATGATTCAAGCTGTACAAGTCTATAGAGTTCTGCTGAAACGTTTTTCATAATTTTAACTTTTCAGAACTAACCTGCAAACAAAGATGCACATACAAATGCAAGAAATTCACTACTGGAAAAAAGGCATTACAAATGTCTCTGAACTAAAGATAAATCCACAAATACTTACACAGCTCATGGTTAATAGAAGTGTTACTTGATTAGAAAGTCTGTATTATCAGTGGTCCACTGTGGCAATTTAGATCAAATGTCAATCATATTTACAACACTAACTGCTGAACTGCCATGTGCTCAAGCATGCATGACTAAAATACATAGCATACAATGTCATCCTGCAAGTGGTATGCAGAGTTTGTTCACCTAGGCAAATCGGTTTTAGACATGTTTAAACTTTCCAAAGAATTCCACCACACCCTTCATTAACTGATGTGCACAATACACATTACCTCCTAAGGGCAATTTCATACTTACTCACTGGTGGGTAACCTTTTTTTCCATTTGTTAGCTCAAAGCATTACTGCAATTTGAAGCAAAATATAAGTACAATGAAGCCACTATGTAAAGTATGCAGACACAGACAGGTAACGTGGCTATAATGAGGCCATGTAAGTGCCTTTAATAGAAAAGAAAAAAATTACATGCTTTCTTTCTCATGTGCTCGGCTTTAAGTTGTGCCCAATACTGTTTATATGAACTTTTTCAGGTTTTTCTACACTTCCTCATTATAATTAAACTGTAAATGAAAATGTGTCCTCCGAGCCATTCCACATGCATGTAAAAGGTTTACTTGAGAATAAACATTAGACAAGAAAATGCAACATTAAGGATACCACTTTCAGTACTACAGTTACCACACCACCATTTTCTCTACAGTATCTGTATACATCATCTCATATATAACTTTTTTATACCACTGTGGAAAGAAACACATTACTATGGGAGTGTAAGGGGAACATATTCACTCCTTTGCACAAAGTTCATGTACACTGAACAGAAAGATTGCTGTTCAGATTTAAACATGACTGCACAACAGCTAAGTGTGTGTGTGTGTGTGTGTGTGTGTGTGTGTGTGTGTGTGTGTGTGTGTGTGTGTGTGTGACAAAACTGCAGTTTGCTTATAGGACGTGAAAGAGCAGCCATAGTACTGTTACAATCATACCTATAATTTGTAACCCTATGCATCAGTAAGCCTATCAAAATAGATGTAAAATACAACAGGAAAAAAACTCCTAAACTCAGAATCCTAGCACAGGGTTATTCAAAAACAACTCCAAAAGAGGCTGAAAACACTAACCAAACCAGTAGCAGAAGTAAATATTTAGTATTTTTTGCCTGTGGCTATTGCCTCTGTTTGCCAACCATCAGCCCCCACCAACACCCCCAAGTCAGACACAATCCAGTCATTCTCCTACCTAGGAACTTCAACTAAGATCAGGGTGAAAGCTGCCAAGAGAAGACAATCATTCAAGCAGCCATGAGGGTGCTCCTGCCTGCAAACACTGTGGTAATGAAGGTATTTATAATGCTATAACTAGGCAGGGGAACATGCAATTCACATCAATGTGGTGGCCCATAATGCCTTTTGTATGAAGTGCATGCTTTCTCACACTCACATTGAAGGCTACCTCAAGGCAGTGATTTAGTGAGCCAAATACCACCCCAGCCTGCTCATCTGCAGCACTATCCCTCCACAATGGGAGGATTCTGGCACTGCGCAGCCAGCTCTGTCATGTCCTCACCCTAGGATGGGCATGCCTATTCTACCCACCCAGCTCTGGCAAGGGCCAGAGATGCTAATCAAACTCAAAGTCAGCTGGAAAGTAGTCAAGACTTTATTCCTCTATGGCACTGGAATTTGCTCAAAAAAAAAAATCTAAATCTGGATCACTGTCAGTTTTTTAAGATCTGAGCTAAATGCTTGCTTACTCATTGCCATTTCAAACTGAAGGGTGTCGACGTTAAATTGAGAGTATGGCAGCATTATGGCACTTTTGCCAAAAAAAACTTAGAAAATCCAGATTGGTCAAGCCACACGAATATTGGACTAATAATGCATAAAGCTTGGCTGAAAAGAAGAGGACAACAAAGACTGTTAAACAGAACCACACTACTAAGCATGTGAAGACAAACTCCGGACAAAGTACAGTTTTGTACCTACCATAAATGTAGATGTCCGAACAGGATAGCATCTGCAGTCCTAACAAATGGGTTGTCCTGTCGTCAGGCAGCCCTTCGGTCGGCCGGATTCCAAAGTCTGGGTCTGGCCTCGGCTGGTGTCGCACTTCACCCGACGTCATCACTGCTGGTCTTCGGGTATAAAGGCATCAGCCGACGCCATTTTCCTCAGTGTTTCTTGCCCCACATGCCAGTTGCCCTCTTGGAAAGCTAAATTTTTTGGATAAATGCCAATGTTTCCAAAAAGTAGAAGGCAAACACAAAAAATAGACATGTATGTACATATATACAAACAAATACACCATAAGAATTCCCCCCCCCAGCTAGCTATTAGGTGGGCAAATACCCTAGGAATACCACAGAGGGGAAGGGGGGGTGGGTAATCCTGACTGCAGATGCTATCCTGTTCGGACATCTACATTTATGGTAGGTACAAAACTGTACTATGTCCTTCAAGGATGCATCTGCAGTCCTAACAAATGGGTAGAATACCATAGCCAAACTAGGGGAGGAGGAAGAAGAATTATGGTGTAGTTAGGATCCCTTGCAATACAGCAGTGGCAAACCCTGCTCGGGATCTAGAGTATAGAGGTAAGTTGTAATGCTTGGCAAATGTATGCACGGAGGTCCAAGTAGCCGCCTCAATAATGTCCTTGGTAGCCACCGTGAAGAAAGCTGTGGTAGTGGCTGTAGCCCTTGTAGAGTGAGGTCTTATGTTCTGTGGAATTTGCTTTCCATGGTAGGAGTAACAGAATCTTATGCAATTTCCTATCCACTTGGAGATTGTCTGTTTGGAAATTGCTTTTCCTTCCCTTCCTGTTGCATAAGCTACTAAAAGCTGGTCAGTTTTTCTATTGCCCTTGGTTCTGTCCAGGTAGTAGCGCAACTGTCTATGTACATCCAAGGTATGCAGCAGTCTTTCCGCCCTGTTCTGTGGATTGGGAAAGAAGGTAGGTAGGTGGATTGCCTGGTTTAGAGACACTCTGGATACCACCTTAGGCATAAATGTAGGATTAGTTCTCATGGACACTCTATCTTGATGGAATATTAGGAAGGGTTGTACTGCCATTAAGGCCTGTAGTTCAAACCCTTCTTGCTGAAGTAATTGCCAGTAGGAAAGCAGTTTTCCAGGATAGGTGCTGAAGATCTGCTGTTGCTGCTGGTTCAAATGGAGGGAGTGTCAATTTTTCTAGCACAAAGTTCAAGTCCCATGCTGGTAATGGTGGTTTCCTAGGAGGTTTTACATTCTTGATTCCTCTGAGGAACTGCCTGAGTAGAGGATGTGAGAAGACAGGGGGATCGAAGCTGTATTCTGCAGAAATAGCTGATGCATGTATCTTGATGGAGGAATAGGACAGGCCTGTATGGAGAAGCTCTGCCAAGTACTCCAGGATGTTAGCAATATCTATCTTTGACACGTCTTTTCCTCTTTCAGTACTCCAAATGACAAACCTTTTCCATTTCCCTGCATAGTTCCTTCTTGTTGAAGGTCTGCGAGCCTGAAGGATAATGTCTTTAACCCTTTGGGATAACTCTGGGTTAGTTGCTGTTATGTAATGTTCCAGGCAGTCAGTTGCAGAGTCTTTAGGTTTGGATGCATGATGTTGTAGTCGTTCTGAGTTAACATCAAAGGCATCAGGGGTAGTGTCCACGTTCTCCCCCGAGACATGCTCCTTAGCAATGGATACCAGTGTTGTCTTGGCCAATTTGGAGCTATCAGAATTATCCTTGGACGTTCCTCTTTGATTTTGAGTAGTACCTTGTGCATCAAAGGAAGAGGTGGAAATGCATATGCTGTCAGGCCTTGCCAACTGAAGGATAGAGAGTCCACCTTCCATGCAAGTGGGTGGTATGACCTTGTGCAGAATTTCTTGAGCTGGTGATTGAGTGGGGATGCGAATAGGTCTATTTGTGGCATTCTCCATTTCTTTGTGATGGCCTTGAAGATGTCCGGGTGTAGCATCCATTCGTGAGCATCCGAGGTAGTTCTGCTTAACATGTCTGCTAGGATGTTTTCTTTTCCCGGTACAAATATTGCCTGTAACTGGATGTTGTAGCTCAGAGCCATATTCCAAAGGTCCAGAGTCATTCTGCATAGGGGGTATGAATGAGTGCCTCCCTGTTTGTTGATGTACCACATGACTGTGGTGTTGTCTGTCCTTATCATTAAATGGCCTTCTTTGAGGAATGGTCTGAAATTCTGGATTGCTAGTTTTACTGCCAGCATTTCTTTTTGATTCATGTGCAGGTGCAGCTGGTCTGGAGTCCATAATCCTTGTATGCATTTGTCCAGCATGTGTGCCCCCCAACCTAGGTCTGAGGCGTCCGTTGTGATGGTTTGGCTTGCTTGAAAGTTGTGGAAGGGCAAGCCTGGGTTTGACTGGCAAGTTTGAGCCCACCATAGGAACTCTTGTTTCAGGCATGGGATTAGTGGTATTTCGGTTTCTAAGCTGTGCCTGTGTTGAGACCATAAATTCTTTAGGTACCACTGTAGCTTTCTCATATGCAGTCTGGCATGGGGGACCAGGATTATGCATGATGCCATGAAGCCCAAGGCCTGCAGTACTTTCCTTGCTGTTAGTTTGTTCTGCTTTGTTAATGCCAAGAAGTAAAGAGGGAGTTGTTGTTGTTTTTCTGCAGTTAGGAATGCCATCTGTTTTACGGTGTCCAATTCCGCACCCAAGAATGTTCTTGTTTGGGATGGTATCAGTCTTGACTTTTTTAAATTGACTGTGTATCCCAGGGCTTGTAGTAAGCAAATGACTCTCTGTAAATCTTTTGTCAGCTTGCTTTTGTTGTCCGCTTGTATCAGGCAGTCGTCCAGGTATGGATAAATTTGGATTCCCTGTAGCCTGCAATGAGCGATTACTGATGCCAGGCATTTTGTGAATACTCTGGGCGCAGTAGATAAGCCAAAGGGCAATGCTGAGAATTGATAATGCTCTGATCCTGCAAGAAATCTGAGGTATCTTCTGCAATTTGGTCGTATGGGGACGTGCAGGTATGCCTCCTTGAGATCTAGAGTTACCAGCCAACACTCCTTGCCCAGCATGGGAAGAAGTTGCTGTAAGGTCAGCATTTTGAATTTTGGAACAATGATGAATGTGTTTAAGGCGGACAGGTCGAGAATAGGTCTCCAACTTTTCTCTTTTCTTGGTACTAGGAAGAGTCTGGAGTAGAATCCTTTGCCCTGTTCTGTAGGTGGTACCCTTTCCACAGCTCTCATCTTTGTTAATTGAGCTATCTGTTTTAGAGCTTCTGTTTTTTGGTTTGGAGGTAGGTTTGGCATTCCTCTTTTTTCTGGTAATGTGTGGAAATGAAACCTGTAGCCTTGGTCTATAGTTTGCAAGATCTACTTGTCTCTTGTGATATAGTGCCAATTTTTTGAAAATAAGGCTAACTTTCCGCCTAAGGGTGCTGCTATTTGTTCCCTGGTAGGCGGTGTCAGATCCAAGTCACTGTGATTGTCCTGTTGCAGTGGCAGTGGTTGTGTCTGTGCCTCGTTGGTTATTGCCTTGCCACTGGCGTCCTCTGTAGGCACCTCCTCTGGACTGATTTCTGCCTCTGGAACGTCTATTCCTGCCTCTCTGAGATTTAGAGGAGTCTGGAAAGGACCAATTTTTGGAAGGCCAGTTCCTGCTAAACCTTGGGGGCTGAACCTGTAAGAAATCTTTAACCGTTTGTACAGATTTTGCCTTCTCTTCCATTTTCTTCATTACTTGCTGGGCAGGAGAACCAAATAGACTGACCTTATCCATAGGAGCATCTAATAGCTTTGCTTTAACATGATCCGGCAAGACCTGTTCTTTCAACCATGCATGTCTTCTTATAACTGTGCCAGTCATGGCTGATCTAAATGAAGCCTCCAGTGCATCATAGCCACATTTTAAAGAATGGTTACTAACCTGCTGAATGTTATTCACCATTTCTAAAACATATTTCTTATCTAAGGAATCATCAGAGGACAGTTTCTTAGTTAACTGATCAAGCATAAACTCTTGGTATTGAATCATATGAAACTGACAGTTCAAAGCTCTAGCTGAGAGAGTAGCAGAGGTGTATACTTTTTACCCCATCTCTAAGGACCTGGATTCCCTTTCAGAAGGGAGAGGGTTTTTGCTGAGGTCGGCTACTGCCTTAGGCCCCTGGGAGATAGTCTCGGGATCTGCAAGGGGAGCCTTGTATAGGTGGTGATGAGTGTCCCGTACCCTGTAAAACCTATCGGGCTTGGCAGGGGCTGGAGGTAAAGTATCAGGAGCAGTGCAAACATCATTAAATGCATCATCCACAACAGGAAGAAGTGGAGGTATAGCTAAGGGCCTATGTTGCGGTAAATGTAGAAAGGTCCTAAGCCTTTTTCTTGAATCAGAGAAATCTTGTCCCTGCCATTGGAATCGCTCTCTCATGGCATGTAAGGTTTCCCCAAAGGAAAATTCCTCTGGTGGAGAGGCAGAAGGAATAGATTCTTCAGCATCGGAATCTTCATAAGTAGAAAAAGGAGCCTCTGGATTGTCTGTATTGTCTGAATCATCAGAAGAATCATCTGAGGACACTGGCTCAGGGGGCTCTGCTCTAGGTCTCTTTTCTGGAGGCTGAGAGGCCCTGTCTGGGTGAGATTGGGATCCCCTTATTAAAGAGATGAGATCCTCTGCCAGAGTAAGCATTTGAGAACTGGAACTGGGCCTGTGTGAGGGGGGCTTAACAGGCACTGATTTAGCAGTTTTGGCTGCTTTAGCCCTGGCAAAGGCCTTAATAGACATGGCTGCAGGAGGCCTAGCAGCACCACGTGCTGGGGTAGAGACATCCAAAGGGATGGTGTCCGATAATTCTAGAGGGCCCACATTAGTAGGCAAAACTTCAGAGGCCGATTCAACTAGGGTAGCAGGAGCCTCGGTAGTAGTCATGGATTCGGCTGAAGATTGACCCGTTTGCTCGGTTTCGGCTGAAACCGAGACACTCGCGGTTTGCTTAACCGCGGTTTCGGCCGAAACCGCAGACCGCGAGTGTCTGTCTTTTTCTTTGCGTTTTTTAACAATTTGAGAAGTCGGAGGATCCAACGGCATAATGTACGCAAAATCTGAGCTGAAAAACTGTTCTGCAAACTCCGACCGACGCCTAAGCGTTCGTCGGTTGAAGGAAGCACAGGCTAAACAGGCTGCTACGTCGTGGTCTGGGACTAAACAAGGTAAGCAGTAAGAGTGGAAATCTTTATGAGGTATTTGTTTCCCACAAGTTAAACAGTTATTTACTTTTTCTGACATCGGCTGAGGCAAGAAAGAGTCCCCAACGGGGTACTTAGCTTTTAGAAGTCTTCGAAGTAGTATTCGGTAGTAGTAATCTCTGGATCTGACCGACCGGCACTTGCGAACAGCTTCTGCTTCGGGCGCCACGCAGCAAGAAAGACTGAGGAAAATGGCGTCGGCTGATGCCTTTATACCCGAAGACCAGCAGTGATGACGTCGGGTGAAGTGCGACACCAGCCGAGGCCAGACCCAGACTTTGGAATCCGGCCGACCAAAGGGCTGCCTGACGACAGGACAACCCATTTGTTAGGACTGCAGATGCATCCTTGAAGGACATCAGGGTAAAGCTTGCCTGTTCTTTTTCTAACACCACTACTAAGCATGTGAAGACAAACTCCGGACTACAGGGTAAAGCTTGCCTGTTTTTTTTCTGTTTTCTAACATAGGTTCATACTAGGCTATCTGCCCTAGGGCATTTATAAGCCTAGCCAGAATGTGTTTGGCTTTCGCCACCCATTTTAAATTTATTTTGCTATGCCCTTTTCGAGAAAGTTAGTATACTGTGCCTCTGTCTAACAGTGACACAGAAGTGATACCCGGGGCAAACCTACGATCTCCCATCCACTCATCAAGATTCCTCTTGAAGAGAGTCAATGAGGGACTCTGCCTAACCTGGACTGGGATTTTATTCCAGAGTGAAGGGAGCTTCTGGGTTATGAATCTGTCCCTCCAGCATGTCCTATTTATTTCAGTGCTGAGGTTCAAGTCTCTCGAGTGCGTAGCTCGATGGGATGTGGATTTTCTGAGGTGCAGCATGTCCATTAATTCCGGGTTGGACATGGCTTTATACGTCAGGCACAGATCGCCTCTGAAAAGGCGGTATGCCACTCAGTAGAGCTGGAGTTTCTTTAACCGGGCAGCATATGGCATCTGTTTGAGCCCTTTGATCCTCTTGGTGAGGTACTTTTGGGGTCTTTCCAGTTGCTGCGGTGTCTGGTAAGATACATCCCAAAAGGGCATTGTACTCAATTATGGGCCTGATGAGGGATGAGTAAAGAGGCACGATGACCTCCCCTGATCTAGATGTGAATCCCTTCATGATTAGGTGGGCTATATAAAATGTTTTTCTAACCACTTTGGCCACGTGGTTGTCAAATGAGAGATTGCTATCAACTTGGGTCCCCAGGTCCCTAATTACTTCTTCTGTACTTAATGGATTACCACCTACGTGGTAATTTGTGGGCACTTTGTTTTTGCCATAGGGGATGACTATACACTTTTTGGCGTTTAGCTTGAGGCCATGGCTCTGGCACCAGTTGTCTGTTTCTATGAGGCCCTTTTGGAGGATGCTTGTGTCGGCTGGAGAGTCAATTATGGCGCCCAGTTTGAAGTCATCTGCAAACTTGGTCAGCCACAGTCCTTCCGTGTTGGCCTGTGAGAAATATATACTGGACAAGAGAGGTCCCAGGACTAAGCCTTGTGGGACACCACTTGTAACTGGTTTGGAGTCTGACATGGCTCCAGCAATTCTAACCATGTGGGTTCTGTCCTTGAGCCAGTTTGCAATCCATCTAGTGACATAGGGGTTTATATTTAAGCTGGTGAGCTTATCTATAATGCCAGAGTGGGGTATTGTATCGAAGGCTTTTGCGAAGTCCAGGTAGGCTGTGTGGACCACCTTCCCTCCAATGGCCTTGGTGACTGTTTCAAAGAAATCAACCAGGTTTAAGAGGCAGGATCTGCCATTAACAAAGCCAGACTGGGTAGGATCCAGTGTCTGTAGGTCCCCAATATCTTTATTTATGAGGTCCATGATGATCCTTTCCATAGCCTTGCAGACCAAGCTAGTCAGGCTTATGGGGCGATAGTTTCCAGGATCCGTTGAGGCACCACCTTTATGGAGAGGGACCACTGTTGCTGTACACCACTCTTTGGGCACATATCCTGTAGTAAGGCTGAGATTGAACAGTAGTTTTATGTTTGGGTTTAGCTCTTCTTGGAGTTCATGTAGGACGCAGCCCGGGACACCGTCTGGTCCCATTGATGCTGTGTTTTTGCTTTGAAGAGGGCTCTTGCCTGAGCATCTGAGATGTCGGGGCAGCACTCTGCTGGGATAGATATTTGGCCGTTTGGTGGGGGGGGAGAAGTTTGCGCTGAACCTGTCAGCTAGGATGTTGGCAATGTCTGTGGGTTCGGTGTATTTGCAAACTATTAAAACTCCTGGTTCTCACTTCTGAAGTGAATTTTGGGATATTCTTCGAATAAACAAAATCCCAGGAGGAGGAAGAGTTTACATTCTTTTGTTGCTCAAACACATCTTTCCCAGACTGTGCCACTGAAATGGCAATTACTGTTTTTGATTTATTGATTTACTTGTCCTATTCCCATTTATTAATATTAATTTTAAATCACTTTCCATTTGGTTTACTGCTTTTCAAAGAGCATTTCCAAGATGCATTGCCCTATGTGAGAAGCCATTTGTTCCATATAACAGTTTGGACCACTATGACTCTTCTTTCAGCACTTAGTTTCCCTCCCTGCATTACACCACTTGCTACTTTTAAACTTTGAAACAGAACTGCAGTGACAGCTTCAGCTATGCAGAATCATCATGTTTTCAGTTAAGCAAGACTTATGGTGGTTACCACTTACAGCTTTGGTTAATTCCACTTTATACAAGCTTATTACACCCTTCAGCATTTCATCATATCTCCTGATCTTGTGCTTCATGTTTTCTACAACTGTCAGCAGCAGATCTCAGAGAATACTAATATGCCTGCAATGGAATAACTTTTGGAAACCAGGAATTTGCAGCAGTCAACTATCTCTAAGTTCTAGACAGCTCTGTACATACTTGCATTCTATAATGAATTACTTCTTACTGTTACACACAGAGGCAAACACACATCCCTGCAACCACAAGTATGCAAAAGTACACATGTGCAATTTCTCATATTCAAAGTGAGCAACACATTCATGTCAAATATGAGAAATATTCCAAGAAGAAACATTAAAATGGAAAAATACTCAACATTCTTTAAAAATACAAAACAATAGGGGGAAAAACAAAGCTTGTCCAAATCTAATAATGTTCTCCGGGGTGGTCATAGGAAAAATGCTGACCTTCCAGGGATAAGAAGACAACATCCATGCGCGGCCTTTAATTTGCCCATAATGCCCATCCTGTCAGGCCTGCATGTCTGCTTTTGTACTCCATTTTGAAATAACTGTGACCGGCATCCATTTGCAGTGTAATTTACATGAACGGTGTCCATAACAAAAGGCTGTCAGACATTATCTTTTGGCATGTTGGAATACATAACTGTTCAACTAGCTTTATTGTACAACATGTGGACTACACATTTAAATGTTTCTTGAAATAAATACTCCACTGATTATCACCTGCTACCCCCTAGAGGAGAAAGGTAGTGTGAAGCGTCAGTCCATGCCATCAATATACGTACTTTTACAAAAATCATTTGTACAGTACTTGGCATCCAAGTGTTATGTTCTGCATCTATGCTCTACACACTAAGCCCTACATTTCCAAGTAGTACTCAACATGTAATTCAAAAACTGGCAATTTCCTAATGTTTTAATTTCTTAGTTTTTTTGTATCTTGGATTTTGGACTACTCAACATGTACGTAAACAGCTCTGCATTTTCAAATGCACATACTGTATTTTTGTATGGAAATGGACATAAGGAATGTTTGGTCCGTTTTCTTATCTTGGACTCAAGCTACAGTGCCTTATTAACAAATATCCCACAAGTACTACATCCTGCAACAGTTTAGTGTATATTGAATTCCACCACGGTATTTTTTATGTCCTGCCCTTCTGACCTTACCTAATAGGTTCAGAATTAAGTACTAGCTTAGCTGCATTTTAGGACCATGTTAAGCCTAGACAGTTTCCCTTCATGAGAATCAAACCCTGTATCTCTTGTCTGTGAGGTAAATACTTTAACCAGTATGCCAACCCCCAACCTCCACAAAAGTCTACTTACATCAATATCACATCACCCTAGATGGGACTCAAACCCACAATCCCTTGCTTAGGCCACTGGGGCCAGACCTTGCCCTTCCTTTTCCTCAATAACATTTAATTCATTGACCCTCCCCCTCCCTTCTTCATGCAACTGTAAACATGAGGGGGGGGGGGCAAAAATTAGTGAATGCTCCCATCATCTAGCAAGACATTGTTTTTTTAATATTGCCCCAAGCACAACCCTCTGGTATCCAGTTGCACTCCTGCTTCTTCTCACCAGCTGATACTGTTCAGAGCACATGTGCTTCTTGGCAGACCAGTGTACACACCTGGCTTACATGACACCTCATGGCTAGACTCCCCAGTAGTGACTAAGGAGTTCTCCCTCACCCCAGAATGAGTGAGCTAGTGCCGGATGCTCACACAAACCCTCCCTAGCTGTCTCCTTCAGCTCCTAGGCTGCATCACTGTCAGGGTTTTGTCATTCTGTGTCACAAAACCATCTAAATCAAACTTCTTGACTGCACAACCTTTGCCTCTCATTTTTTCTGAAGTACGCATATTAAGTTTCTTTGGCATCTCTTCATAAGCTTCAGATAAAATGTATATGTTCTATTTTGCTGCCATTATTTGTACATTCTTCTGCTAACAACGTTGAAGAAGTCTTTCCAATTCTAGCTAGACTCAAAGTCTGAACAAATCAACTGTATGTACAAAATAAAGACAGCTATCTATCTTCCTTGCAGCAGCTCACTTTTCTGCAAGCTTATTTTGTGTGACCTCTGTCCCACATTAACCTTAATATTCTGCTGGAATCATAATACTAATACTCCTTGCATTCACACAGCAATAACACCTTTAGGTCTATGAAAATCAACTTAAATATGGCAGACAGGCATTTTTTTTTTTTTTTTTTGTAAAGATCCACAATGGGAAACTACTCTCACAGTTAAACTTGTATCCAAGTCCACACTGCTTTTAAATGCTACATAGAATCCTTTTTAGGGGAAAAGATACAAAACATCACTGTGACTCAACAGCTTGTCAGTTCTGTAGACCTTCCTTGGTTATTTTTGTTTCTAGTTCTTTATGTTGTCAACTTAGTTTCTTAATGTAAGAAACTACCTGCATGTCGGTCAGCAGGCCTCACTGCTGGTTACTGCATTATACTTTAACACCCACTAATTATTCTGCACCATAGGTATTTGCAATTCATCTTTGTATGAATTTAATGTTTTATTGTCTTTCTGCTCAGGAGATGGATTAAAACAGTCATGTAGAGAAGCACATGCACTGTTATTTGATGAACAAATACAAAACATAATATAAAACACAAACAAATGTACCTGGTGTATTTAGTACAAAGTACTGGTGAAAACCACCCTAAATATGTCACACTCCGTTAAAATCCTGAATTCAAAATGTAGTTAACTCAGCCTAGAGGGAAAATGTTTCCTCCCACTAGTCAGGCAAATGGTATGTTAAACAAAACCTCCAAGAAACTGCACAATTATTGGAATGGAGGCATACCACTCAACTGTTCAGAATTTTGCAGAAAGCTGAATTTTTTTTGCCTCATTTTGTTTAGGCTGCTGCTCATAAAATTTGTACTTTTCAAATCATGGAGGACTAAAGTCACTAAATGACTTTCGAGTTTCAGACTTCATATCCTTCAGGTAATTCATTCTAATGTAAAGCCCATTATCCTAGTAACTTAAGTTTATAAAAGCAATATTTAATGTCCAAACCTGATTTTAAGCCTTTGCCCTCCCTTTTTTTTGTCTATAAGCCTTTGCCCTCCCCTTTTTTTTTTGTTGAAAATTCTTGCATTAAAAGACTGAGAGGTATGAGTGATAGTAATCCAATCCACTACAAGGGTTCCTTGACATCTCTTGCCTCCATAGAATACCACATATCAAGCCATTCAGTAAAATGTTCACCTATTAAGAGATACTGTTTAGTCATAAGGTTCACAGACAATACGAGGCTAGCTGCCCTTGCAGGCCATTTTAAGCCTAGCCAGTTTCCCTTTTTGTGTTCAAAATAACCTATCCCATTGGGTTACAGATTGACCTTACCCATCCCATGGTCGATAATTATATAGTACCCCTAATGAGAAGAACTGGAATCACATCATAGATAATTTGAGGGGACCCCTGAATGGGATAAAGCATTTAGGAGCTGCCTCTGTCCATTAGTAGTACACGGGGCATTCCAAAGGTAAATTTTTCTGTTTCCCATCCATAAATGTAAGCTGACCTTGAATATGGACAGAGATGAACTTTGTTTAAGTGGCTGGAAAGTATGTTCCAGAGCAGAAGTAAACTGTGTGACATATATCTGTCCCTCCAAACCATTCTGTTGAGGTCGCAGAAGAGATTGAGATCCCTAGACAGAGTATTCCAGATACCATTCAACTAGCTGATGTACAGTATCCATCAGTAATGGATCAGAGGATGTAATGGATGCCAGACACAGGTCACCTCTTAGCACACTGTAGGCTACAGAGTGTAATGACAGGGTTTTGAGTCAGTCCATTAGGACATGTTGTTTTGACCTTGTATCCTTTTAGTAAGGTATCTCTGTGGGCATTCCAGCTGATGCATGTGTCTGGATGGGTCTACTACAGTAAACAGACAGCTCACAACACCAACGAAATCACAGGCACCACAAAAACGAAAGTTCAAAAACACGAAAGTTCACATGCCCAACAAAGCACAATCCCGACAGTTTACAAAACAAATTCTCTGTTCCGAAAAACACACACAACACAAGCACACCAAAAACCTTATAAATCTACACTAAACCTTACATATATAACTATCTATACATTAACCTTAACCTAAACCCTAAGGTCCGTCACTATCGCACACTTACCTTACCCGCACCCTAACCCTAAAGTCTGTCACTATCACACACTTACACAGTCGCGCTTGTTTTGCATGTCAGTGTTTTCGGCATCGAGATTTCAACTTGTCGGGTATTTTTGTTGTCGGTCTTCCAGTGTCGGTCATCTCGTTGTTGTTGTTTTGGCTTGTCGGTCTTATCAGGTAGACCCTTTTGGACAGAAGCATGCCAAAGGGTGCATTGCATTCAATGACTGACCTAAGAGAGCTGAACAAAGGGGTAAAATGACATCCCTAGATTTAGACACAAACCCTTTGTTTATAAGCTCAGCAATATAGAAGGACTTTCTTACAATAATGCACACAAGCTGGTCAAAAATTAGCTCATTGTCCACACAAGTTCCCAAAGTCCTAACAACTGGGTCAACTCTTAAGGTGTACCGTCAACGTGGTAGTTCCTGGAGTAGATGACTTCCCAAAGGATACAATAATGCATTTTTTGGCATTTAGTTTCTGTCCATGATTTTGGCACCAGTTATTTGAGACAAACCTCCCTGAAGGATGGCCAAGTCATCTGAAGCTTCAATGACTGCTCCTAGCTTGCAGTCGTCTGCAAACCTGGTCAGCCAGAACCCTTTTGTATTGGCTTTAACTTCAGAAAAGTCGATGCCAAAAAGGAGAGGTTCCAGCACAGAACCCTGGGGAACTTCACTGGTGACTGGTCTGTTTGTGGAGGTAACTTCCTCTATTTTGATTATCTGCATTCTACCAGTCAGCCAGTTGGCAATCCAGTGAGTGACATAGGGCTTTATTTCCGGTTAATTCAGCTTTTCTACTACGCCTGAGTGGGGAACTGTGTCATAAGCTTGGCCAGGTTGAGGTATGTGGTGCATGCTGTTCTGCCTTCATCCTTTGCTTTGGTGACCTATTCAAAAAGATCCACCACCAGTGACTCAGTAGATGGCACAAAGAAACTCAAGTTGCAAGTCAAAGAGAGAGATGAAGAAAGCAGTCATCAGGCACCCTTCATAAGGGATTTCAGCAACAACCTGCTCACCAGTTCACAGGACATCAAAGGCAGATGGAAAGAGTACTTCCAGAAGCTTCTGCATTAAGAAAACCCCACAGAAGTTGTACTACCTTAGACACAGCCAACAATGAAAAATAAAGAAGAGCCCAACCTGGAAGTAAGAACAGCACTAAGGAATATGAACTCAGGGAAAGCAGCAGACTCAGATAATGCCATGACAGATATGAAGATGTTGGTGAGTTAGGGAAGAAATGGCAACTGAGGGTACTCATAGCAGTATGGACAGAAAGGCATATCCTAGATGATTAGAGAATAAACATTCTAGTGCTTATAAGAATAAAGGGGGACATTCATAACTGTGGTAAGTACAAAGGTATCAAACTCCTGTCACGCTGCAAGGAAGTGATGGAGTGGGTGACTGACAAATGAATAAGCACAAAAGTAAAAAATAAGATGAGAAATAATCAGTTCAGATTCAGATCGCAATGCAGCACAACTGAACTAATGTTTGCTGTGAGACAGATAGTAGAAAAGAAGCACCAAGACTTGGAGTAAGCATATGTCAAAGTCCCAAGAAAGTTAATATAGTCTATCTTGCAGTGGTTCAAAGTTTATGAAACATTGGTAGTACATTATCCGGCTATACAGTGTTTGAAGCCTCAAACTCACAAGTGGGGGGGGGGACTGTCCCAGGAGAAGTGAATATGCATCAGGGTTCAGCTCTGAGCCCACTGCTGTTAATACATCTGAAGGACTATATTAGCAAACTGGTCAGAGGGGACAGGTCAACAAAGCATGCAGACAAAGTGACATTACAAGCAGACACTGAACAAGAGCGTCAACAAATTTTATGGGAATGAATGTAAAACCAAAAGTACATGTGACAAAACAGAGTACAGACAAGACAGATATCATGGCAGCAAAAGAGGGATTCACAGGTTGAAAATTTAGATAAGGGAGAATAGTGGAACAGGTTAACAGCTTCAGATATCTGGGGGAGTGGTAGGGGAGAAGAGAAGTCTGAATGAGGAGGTTAAAGCTAGAATCAAAAGGACTGCAGCCAAATGACACAGTGTCAGGGATAGTGAGTGACAGAAGAATGTCAAAGAAGTCAAATATTAAGGTGTATAAAACAGTGGTGCAATCAGTACTACTGTACAGTACAGTACAGAAACTTGTGAAGTGAAGGCAGAGCAGTTGAGGAAGCTAAAGAAGATAGAGATGAAGTGCCTGAGACAGCTGGTACGATGCGCACCGAGATGGCCAAAGAAAGGAGGATATCGGAGCAGAAGCCCAAGTAGCTTCAACTGTAGAAAACTTCAAACAAAACAGATTAAGGTGGTTTTGGCATATGTGCAGGAAAGCAGAAGATCATCTGTTGAAGATGATTTGGGATAGATAGGAATAAGGCAAGAGGGTATGGGGGCATCCAACAAAGATGGATAGACTGCTTGAAAGAAGACCAGCAATAGTCAGGCATGACCACTGAAGAAGGTAGGAGCAAGTAGCATTGAATCTAGAAAGATGGTGACAGCTAATATGACACATTGACCCCCATACAGAAAATAGGAAAAAGAGGGCTGAGTGATGATGATGATGAATACTGGCATGACACTGTTACATGGGCATATTTGTGCCATTGGCATTAATATAAATCTGTAATATCTACATCCTAGAAGAAAAAGTACAGTTGCGTACCTAC
The DNA here is from genome assembly GCF_019279795.1 of Protopterus annectens. Classification (NCBI taxonomy): domain Eukaryota; kingdom Metazoa; phylum Chordata; order Ceratodontiformes; family Protopteridae; genus Protopterus; species Protopterus annectens. Next base: position 1,676,537,020 of record NC_056735.1, on the reverse strand, counting down.
CATAAATGTAGATGTTCGAGTGTATTCACTGTTGCAGTCATTACGGTTGGGTTATCCTGCTGGCAGGCTACACGCAGTCGGCCTGAATTCCAAAGTCTAGGTCCGGCGTCGGTTGCTGTCGCCTCTTCCCTGACGTCAGTGCGCCAGGGGTATAAAAGATGCAGCCGACGCCATTTTCTTCAGTTTTTCTTGCCCCAGATGTCAGGTGCCCCAAAATTGGAAGACTGAAAATTATGCCAATAAGTATACATGCACAAAAAAATAAACATTTCCTTCCTCTACAAGCAAATACACCACATAGGTTGTATAGGATAGAGAAGTACAGATAAGTCCCAGCAAAGAAAAGGGGGATGGTGGGTGGGTAACCTGGACTGCAACAGTGAATACACTTGAGCATCTACATTTATGGTAGGTACACAACTGTACTATGTTCATCGTGTTTCACTGTTGCAGTCATTACTGTTGGGTTGAATCCCAAAGCCGAGGTTGGGTGGCTGGGTCTAAATAGGATTAGGAGAGGCTATAAGGCCCTGCAGCACAGCAGTGGCAAAACCTGCTCTGGATTTAGAGTAGAGAGGCATGTGGTAGTGTTTGGTAAAAGTGTGCACTGAACTCCAAGTTGCAGCCTCTAAAATGTCTTTGGTTGGTACTCCTCTGAGGAAGGCTGCTGAAGTGGCCGCTGCTCTGGTTGAATGAGGCCTAATGCCCTTGGGCACTGATTTGCCATGTTGTGAGTAGCAGAAACGAATGCAGTGGCCTATCCATTTTGAAATAGTCTGCTTTGAGATGGCCTTTCCTTGTGATGCTGCAGCATACGCTACTAAGAGTTGCTCAGTCTTTCTGAAGGTCTTAGTTCTGTCCAAGTAGAAGCGTAGCTGTCTGTGTATGTCCAAAGAATGCAGTAGCCTCTCACCCTTATTCTGTGGGTTTGGATAAAAGGTAGGCAAATGAATGGTTTGGTTAAGGGCCAGACTAGACATTACTTTAGACATAAATGTCAGGTTAGTCCTCAGAGAAACCCTGTCTGGATGGAAAATGATAAAAGGTTCCACAGCCATGAGTGCCTGTAACTCTGAGACTCGTCTTGCAGAGGTTATTGTTAGGAGCAGAACTGTTTTCCAAGATAAGAACTTTATTTCAGCTGTATTGGCTGGCTCAAAAGGTGGCAGTCTAAGTTTTTCCAAGACATAATTTAGGTCCCATGCAGGTATTGGTGTTCTCCTTGGGGGTCTTATGTTTCTGGCCCCTCTGAGATACTGCCTTAGTAATGGATGTGAAAAAATTGGTGGTTCCGTATTGTAATGAGCTGAAATAGCAGTGGCGTGGATTTTAATTGATGAAAAAGGATAGGCCTTTGTCCAGCATCTCATTTAGGTATTGTAATATCTGAGGAATATTTGGTACAAACGTGTCAATTCCTTGTGCCTGGTTCCAAGCACAAAATCTTTTCCATTTTCTGCATAAGATTTTCTGGTACTGAGCCTCCTGGCCTCCAAAAGAACATCCATCACTGCTTTAGAGAGAGGTGTGTTCTGAATGGCTATATTATCTGCCATGCTGCCAGACAGAGTAATGAGTTGGCATTGCAGGATCTGATTGTTTCGTTGGGTCAGTAAATGAAGAATTAGAGGCAATGTCCAGGCTGGGCCTTGAGACAAGCTCTTTAGGATTGGATACCAGTGCTGACGGAGCCAGTCTGGAGCAATCAGAATCATTTTTGGCTTCTCTTGTCTGACCTTTAGGAGTACCTTGGGGAGGAGAGGCAGAGGAGGAAAGGCATATACTGTTAGGGTTTTCCAGCTGAATGATAGAGAATCCACTTTCCATGCTTGCTTGTGATAAGTCCTTGTGCAGAATCTCTGTAGTTGGCAGTTGTGAGGGGAAGCAAATAGATCTATGTCTGGGCATCCCCATTTCTTTATTATCATGCTGAAGACTTGTGGATCCAGTTTCCACTCGTGGGGATCCGTGAGGTTTCTGCTTAGTTCGTCTGCCAGAGTATTTTTCTTTCCTGGCAGGAATTGTGCTTGCAGGTGTACTTGATAAGTCACTGCTGTGTCCCACAAAATCATGGCTTGTCTGCAGAGGGGGCAGGAATGTGTGCCTCCCTGTTTGTACCACATGACTGTAGTGTTGTCCATCCTTAGCAGTTGTCCTGGATGGAGTAGATCCTTGAAAGCTGTCAGGGAATTCTGAACAGCTAGCATCTCTTTTTGATTGATATGAAGATGCCGTTGGCTTGTGGGCCATATGCCCTGAATACATTTTCCTGCCATGTGGGCCCCCCAGGCATAATCTGAAGCATCTGTTGTTATTGACTGCCTGGGTGCGGGTAGGGTGAAAGGCTGTCCCTTGTTGTGGTGACAGGCCTGTGCCCACCATCAAAACTCTTGTTCCAGGCAAGGAATGAGGGTAATTAATGCTTCCAGGCTGTGGCAAGGTTGATTCCAAACACTTTTTAGATACCATTGTAGTTTCCTCATATGCAGTTTGGCATATGGAATTAGTAGAATGCAGGATGCCATGAAGCCTGCAGAATTTTTCTTGCAGATAACTGGGTTTTTGTTGCCAACATTTCAAAATAAGAAGTCAGTTGCCTTTGTTTGTCTGGCATGAGATAAGCCATCTGGGCAGTTGTACTTAAGCTTGCACCTAGGAATATTATCTCTTGAGATGGTACTAATTTTGATTTCTTTTCGTTTACTGTGTACCCTAGGCAAATTAGCAATCTTTTTACAAATGCCAGATGCTTTAGTAGAATGTCCTTGTTCTCCGCTTGAGTAAGGCAATCGTCCAAGTAAGGATACATCTGAATTCCTCTTTGTCTGCAAAAAGCAATTACTGGTGCCAGGCATTTTGTGAAGACCCTTGGGCGCAGTAGATAAGCCAAAGGGCAGTGCAGAGAATTGGTAGTGCATTGAGCCAGCTGTGAACCTGAGGTATCTTCTGCAAGATTGTCTGATTGGAATATGCAGGTATGCCTCTTTTAGGTCTAAAGTTAAAAGCCAAGCCTTCTTGCCCAGCATAGGCAGAAGCTGTTGTAGAGTCAACATTTTGAATTATGGAACGTCCAGAAATATGTTTAGAGTAGATAGGTCCAGTATTGGTCTCCAGGCTTTGTCTTTTCTGGGTACCAAGAAAAGTCTTGAGTAAAATCCTTGTCCCTGCTCTTGCTGTGGTACTTGCTGAATGGCCCTCATGTCCATGAGGGATGAAATTTGTTTTTGTGCCTTGGCCCATTGATTCTGTGGCAGGTCTGGCATACCTTTTGCCGTTGGCAGGGTGTGAAAGTGGAACCTGTAGCCCTGGGGCACTATATTCAAGACCCATTTGTCCTGGGTGATCATGCGCCAATTTTGAGAAAAAAGTGTTAATTTTCCCCCTAAGGGGGCTGCCAAAAGATAAGCGCTTGGTGCTGGCAGAGGAAAGTCATTGGGACTGTTTCCTATATGGCTGTGATTTGTCTTCTCCGCTTTAGGAGGTAGAAGCACCCCACTGTTTAGGCCTGTATGAGCCCTGGGGCTGTGATCTGCCTCTGGGGCATCTGTATCTGCCTCTTTGTGGCCTGTCTGACACTGGAAAGGGCCAGTTCCTGCTAAATCTGGGTGGCTGTACCTGTAGGAAATCCTTTACTGTTTGCATAGATTTAGCTTTGTCCTCCATTTTCTTCAACACCTCCTCTGCTTTAACCCCAAATAAGGTATCATGCTGTAATGGAGCATCTAATAATTTTGCTTTAACATGATCAGGCAGATTCTGTTACTTTAACCAAGCATGCCTCCTAATGACAGAACCTGTAACTGCAGCCCTGCAAGAGGCCTCTAGAGAATCAAAACCACATTGCAATGTATGCTTTCCCACTTGTTCAGATGCATGCAATAAATCCTGCATTTCCTTATTTTCTGCACAATCAGAATTTGACAACATTTTCTGTTTTAACAGTGACACTAAGTATTGCTGATATTTAAGCATATGAAATTGACAATTTAAAGCCCTCACAGCCAAAGTAGCAGAAGTATAAACCCTTTTCCACATCTGTCCAGTGCCCTTGAATCTCTATCTGAGGGGATAGGGTTTTTTGCAGTAGAAGCCTTGACCCATTTGGGACCCTGAGAAATAGTTTCTGGGTCAGCAGCAGGGATTTTATAAAGAAATTTATGTGAATCTGGAACCCTGTAGTATCTGTCTGGTTTAACAGGGGCAGGAGATAGAGAGTCAGGAGTAAGTCCGGACTCTGAAAATACATCATCTACAATGTCTAGCACAGGAGGAATAGCTAAAGGTCTGTGCTGAGGAAGTAAAAGAAAATCTCTAAGCCTTTTCTTAGATTCTGAGTAGTCTTGGCTCTCCCAGTGGAAGTGCTCCCTCATGGTATGCAGGGTTTCCCCAAAAGAATAATCCTCAGGCGGTGAGGCTGAAGGTATAGATTCTTCAGCATCAGAATCCTCGTAAGGAGGAAGAGAGTATTCCTGTTCAGAAGAGGAGTCAGATAAAATGGAAACCTGATCACATGATTCATACCCTATCTCTTGCCTAGGCCTCTTGTCAGGAGGGGAATGGGAACCCCTGATCAAAGTAATTAGGTCTTCGGCCATTTTGAGCATCTGTTTTTTAGGCATGGTAGTCTGTGCAGGAGAATGCTGTACTTGTTTCTTTGCCTTTAGTACTGCTTTAGTCTTTGCCTTGGAAGCTGAAGTAGGCTTTACATACAACTGTGTAGGTCTGAAAACACCCTCAGAAGCCGATGCCTGCTCAGCAGCTCCGGACCCATCTGAGGGAATAGTTTCCGAGAGTCCAATACCTTGAGTATTCAGAGGCCTAGCTGGCTCCACGTGGGAGTCGTCAGCGGCCTGTAGCTCTGAGGTAGCGGGCGCAGGGGTTGCGAAAGCACCTCACTGAGAATCAGCGACTGGCTTAGCGGCAGCCTCGTCATCTGTTTTGGACCTCGGATGCCTGTCCTTTTCTTTTTCCTTGCGCTTTTTATAAACTTCGGTCGTCGGCTGTTCCGACGGCATTATATAATTGAATCTTTGGCCAAAATAATGAAAGGCAAAATCGAACAGATGCTTAATAGTGCATTGGTTAAATCTAGAACAAAACAGACAGCTAGCAACGTTGTGATCAGGGCCTAGGCAAGGAATACAGTAAGAGTGAAAATCCTTATGAGGTATTTGCTTCCCACAAGAAATATAATTGTTAACTTTTTCTGACCTCGGTCTGGAGCAAGAAAAAAGTTTCCCCAACGGGGTACTTAGCTTTAATGAAGACTTTGGATCTGAAATTTGTTTTCGAAAATCTCAGGAGTCGGCTAACCGGCACTTGCGAACTGCTTTTGCTTCGGGCACCGCGCGGCAAGAAAGACTGGGAAAACGGCGTCGGCTGCATCTTTTATACTCCTGGCACACTGACATCAGGGAAGAGGCGATAGCAACAGATGCCAGACCTAGACTTTGGAATGCAGGCCGACTGCAGGTAGCCTGCCAGCAGGATAACCCAACAGTAATGACTGCAACAGTGAAACACGATGAACATCACTCCAAATCTAATGGCCAACAGCCAGCTTTGATGGCCTGGAGGGATAACACACTGGCCGAGATCCATGAGACTCTTGCTTGACTAGTGGCACAGATGCCAAATGTAACTGGCATGGGGAGAATGGATGCAATAAACCATCCTATACCAAAATGTCTCAAAGGAGGAGCAGTGACATTTGGGGGTAGTGAGTCCATCTCAACAATCCATGAACATGGAAGCCTCCCACATCTAGTACACAATAAATATTCACATGCACAAGGAAGGGCAAAGGACCCCAAGGTGATGTGAGGTGCACATTCCCACTGCCCAAGGAGAGGAGTTATTACTCAACTCCCTCATTACTGGAATGCTCCCAATGGTACAAGCAATCCCATGATTGCCTGGATGATAACCCCTCTGGAGCTGGGGGAGACTTGGGTAAAAAGCACATTTAAAAAATAATTAGGAGCCAGACTTGCTTTGAAAAGCAGAGCTGTGTAGGTTAACTTAGCATAACAGTAAATGTTTCAATACATCACTGTTGAAGTAGCCACAGCTATGTGGAATGTATCCTGCCAAGGATAACTGGACATCCAGGCAGCCTATAAAGGTGTGGGCTTCTTCCGTACACATTGTAGGTCCGCCCTTGGGTCTTAATTATGTGCTGGTATAACAGGAGCATATGGGCATGCCAAAAAATCAGAGCCGTCTTCTCCAAAATGGAGACTGAAATTTGAAGCTCTAAAGAAATGATGTGAAATTAAACAAAATTATGAAATGCCATGGCAGAAGGGCAAAGGCAAAGAAGGGTATCCTACCCCAGCCAAGAACAGAGTAGGAAGAGGGGGGGGGTTGAAGGGTGATAATAATGCAGCAGTTATCTATTCTAACACTTGACATTATGGTAAGTTAACTTATACAACTGTATTATGTTCATTAGATCATTGCTGTGATAGTCATAACTATGTGGGACAATTGCTACAGCACAAGAAGAAAGGGAGGACGGGGAAGAGCCAGAGTCTAGAAGCTACAGTAGAATAGTTTAGCAAAGCCTGCTCTGGCACTGAACAGAACATATCTGCCTCTGGAATAGATCTGAAGACCACTCCTTTTCAAATGACTTGGTGCCTGGTAGAGTGAACTCTGACTTTCTCGAGAGGGGGTGGTCACTATGGGGAGCAACAAAAAGTACAGTTATGTACCTACCATAAATGTAGATGTTAGAGTGTATTCACTGTTGCAGTCATTACACTTGGGTTATCCGCCGGCAGGCTACCCGCAGTTGGCCCGAGTTCCAAAGTCTTGGTCCGGCGTCAGTTGCCATCGCCTCTTCCCTGATGTCAGTGCACCAGGGGTATAAAAGATGCAACCAACACCATTTTCTTCAGTTTTTCTTGCCCCAGATGTCAGGTGCTCCCAGATAGGCTGGAAAAATAAAATGATGCAAAAAGCATGCATGTACTAATATAAACATTTCCTTCATCTACAAGCAAATACACCACATAGGTTGTATAGAGTTGAGAAGTACAGAGAAGTCCCAGCAATGAAAAGGGGGATGGTGGGTGGGCAACCTGGACTGCAACAGTGAATACATTCAAACATCTACATTTATGGTAGGTACACAACTGTACTATGTTCATTGTGTTTCACTATTGCAGTCATTACACTTGGGTTGAATCCCAAAGCTGAGGTTGGGCGGCTAGGTCTAAATTGGATTTGGAGAGGCTACCAGGCCCTGCAGGACTGCAGTGGCAAAGCCTGCTCTGGATTTAGAGTAGAGAGGCAAGTGGTAGTGCTTGGTGAAAGGTGTGCACTGAGCTCCAGGTTGCAGCTTCTAAAATGTCTTTGGTTGGTACTCCTCTGAGAAAGGCTGCTGAAGTGGCTGCTGCTCTGGTAGAATGTGGCCTAATGACCTTAGGCACTAATTTGCCATGTTGTGCATAACAGAAGCGGATGCAATGGCCTATCCATTTTGAAATTGTCTGCTTTGTGGTAGGTCTTCCTTGTGATCCTGCAGCATAGGCTACAAACAGTTGCTCAGTTTTTCTGAACGCTTTTGTTTTGTCCAAGTAGAATTGTAGCTGTCTGTGTATATCCAAGGCGTGCAGAAGTCTCTCCCCTTTATTCTGGGGATTTGGGTAGAAAGTTGGTAAATGAATGGTTTGGTTCAGGGCCACATTGGAAACTACTTTTGACATGAATGTTGGGTTTGTTCTAAGAGAAACCCTGTCCTGGTGAAAAAAGATGAAAGGTTCCACAGCCATTAATGCATGTAACTCTGATACTCTTCTTGCTGAAGTTATTGCTAGGAGCAGAGCAGTTTTCCATGATAAGAATTTTATATCAGCTGTGCTGGCTGGTTCAAAAGGAGGCAGTGTGAGTTTTTCTAAAACAAAATTGAGATCCCAAGTTGGTACTGGTGCTCTCCTTGGGGGGGTCTTATTTTTTTTTGCCCCTCTGAGGTACTGTCTTAGTAGAGGATGTGAAAAAATAGGAGGTTCCATATTGTAATGAGCCGAAATGGCAGAGGCATGGATTTTAATTGATGAGAAAGATAGGCCTTTCTCCAGCATCTCAGTTAGGTATTGTAAAATCTGAGGTATATTTAGAACAAGTGGTTCAAGCCCTTGTGCCTGGTTACAAGCACAGAATCTCTTCCATTTTTCTGCATAAGATTTCCCAGTGCTGGGCCTCCTGGCTTCTAAAATGACATCCATAACAGCTTTAGAAAGAGGTGCAGTCTGAGTGGCTACATTATCTGCCATGCTGCCAGATTTAAGGTTCTGAGTTGACTGTGCAGAATCTGATTGTTTTGTTGAGTCAAAAGATGAGGAATTTGAGGTAAAGGCCAAGTTGGGCCCTGAGACAAGCTCTTTAGGATTGGGTACCAGTGCTGGCGTGGCCAGTCTGGGGCAATCAGGATCATTTTTGGCCTTTCTTGTCTGACTTTTAGGAGCATCTTGGTAAGAAAATGCATTGGAGGGAAGGCATAGACTGTCAGGGCTTTCCAGCTGAATGATAGAGCATCCACTTTCCATGCTTGAGAGTGATAAGTTCTTGTGCAGAATTTCTGTAGTTGGCAATTGTGAGGTGAGGTGAGGCAAAAAGATCTATGTCTGTGCGTCCCCATTTCCTCGTTATCATGCTGAACACCTGTGGATTTCTTTTCCATTCGTGAGGGTCCATGAGATTTCTGCTTAGTTCATCTGCCAATGTATTTTTTGTTCCTGGCAGGAATTGTGCCTGCAGATGTACCCGATAGGTTAGTGCTGTGTTCCACAAGGTCATGGCTTGCCTGCATAGGGGGTAGGAATGTGTGCCCCTTGTTTGTTTATGTACCACATAACTGTGGTATTGTCCGTCTTTATTAGTAGTTGTCCTGGATGTAGTATGTCCTTGAAAGCTGTCAGGGCATTCTGTACAGCTAGAATCTCTTCCTGATTGATGTGAAGATGCATTTGTTCCTTGGGCCACGTGCCCTGAATACATTTTCCTGCCATATGTGCCCCCCAGGCATAATCCGATGCATCCGTTGTTACTGTCTGCCTGGCAGTGGGTAAGGTGAAAGGCTGTCCCTTGTTGTGGTGACAGGCCTGGGACCACTATCGAAACTCCTGTTGTAGGCAGAGAATTAAAGTTATGATAGTCTCCAGGCTGTGACAATGTTGAGTCCAAACACTTTTTAGATACCACTGTAGTTTCCTCATATGCAGTCTTGCATATGGAATTAGTAGAATGCAGGATGCCATGAAGCCCAGGGCCTGCAACATTTTTCTTGCAGGGAGCTGGGTCTTTGTTGCCATTCGTTGAAAGTAATGAGTCAGTTGCTTTTGTTTGTCTGGCATGAGATAAGCCATCTGGGCAGTTGTATTTAAGCTTGCACCCAGGAATATTATCTCTTGAGAGGGCACTAGTTTTGATTTCTTTTCATTTACTGTGTACCCTAGGCAAATTAGTAATATTTTTACAAATGCCAGATGCTTTAGTACAATGTGCTTGCTCTCTGCTTGAATAAGGCAGTCGTACAAGTAGGGATATATTTGAATTCCTTTTTGTCTGCAAAATGCAATTACTGGTGCCAGGCATTTTGTGAAGACCCTGGGCGCAGTAGATAAGCCAAAGGGCAGTGCAGAGAATTGGTAATGCATTGAGTCTGCTATGAATCTGAGGTATCTTCTGCAAGTTTGTCTGATTGGGACATGCAGGTATGCCTCCTTTAGGTCCAAAGTAACTAGCCAAGCCTTCTTGCCCAGCATGGGTAGAAGCTGCTGTAGTGTTAACATTTTGAATTTTGGAACATCCAGGAAAGTATTTAGGATTGACAGGTCCAGTACTGGTCTCCAGGCTTTGTCCTTTCTGGGTACTAAGAAAAGTCTTGAGTAAAATCATTGCTCCTGTTCTTGCTGTGGTACTCTTTGAATAGCTCCCATGTCAATGAGAGCAGCAATTTGTTTTTGCGCCTCTTCCCATTGGTTTTGTGGCAGGTCCGGCATACCTTTTGATTTTGGAAGCATGTGAAAGTGGAACCTGTAACCCTGAGAAACAATATTCAGTACCCATTTGTCCTGGGTGATTATGTGCCAATTTTTTGAGAAAAGTGCTAGCTGTCCCCCTAGGGGTGCTGCCAAAAGGTAAATGCTTGGCATCTGTAGAGGGAAGTCATTGGGACTGTTTCCTATAAGGTTGTGATTTGTCTTCTCCTCCTTTGGGGGCTGAAGCACCCCATTGTTTAGGTCTGTAGGAGCCTTGGGGCTGAGATCTGCCTCTTGGGCATCTGTATCTGCCTCTTTGTGGCCTGTCTGACACCGGAAAGGACCAATTTTTTGAAGGCCAGTTTCTGCTAAACCTAGGTGGTTGAACCTGTAAGAAATCCTTTACTGTCTGTATTGATTTTGCTTTATCCTCCATTTTCTTTAACACCTCTTCTGCCTTAACACCAAACAAAGTATCATGCTGTAGTGGGGCATCCAATAATTTTACTTTAACATGGTCAGGTAAACTTTGTTCTTTCAACCAAGCATGCCTTCATATAACAGAGCCTGTAAATGCGGCTCTACAAGAAGCCTCTAATGAATCAAAACCACATTGTAAAGTATGCTTTCCCACTTGTTCAACTGCATGCAATAAATCCTGCATTTCCTTACTGTCAGGACTTTGAGATTGAAACCATTTTCTGCTTTAACAATGACATGAGGTACTGCTGATATTTAAGCATGTGAAACTGGCAATTTAAAGCCCTTACAGCTAAAGTAGCAGAAGTGTAAACTTTTTCCCCCCATCTGTCCAGAGCTCTGGAATCCCTATCCAAAGGGGACAGGATTTTTAGCAGTGGAAGCCTTAACCCCTTTAGGACCCTGAGAAATTATTTCTGGATCTGCAGCAGGGTTTTTGTAAAGAAATTTATTAGAGTCAAGGACCCTGTAGAACCTGTCTGGCTTGACTGGTGCAGGGGGTAAAGAATCAGGAGTCGGGCTGGATTCAGAGAAAACATCATCAACAATATCAAGCACAGGGGGAATAGCCAGGGGCCTGTGCTGAGGCAATAAAAGAAAGTCTCTGAGCCTTTTCTTGGATTCTGAATTATCCTGGCTCTCCCAATGGAAATGCTCCCTCGTGGTGTGCAGGGTTTCCCCAAAACAATAATCCTCAGGCGGAGAGGCTGAAGGTATAGACTCTTCTGCATCAGAGTCCTCATAGGGAGGGAGAGAATATCCTTGATCAGAAGAGGAATCAGAGGAAATACAAACCTGGTCAGAGGAATCATAGTCAGTGTCTTGCCTAAGCCTTTTGTCAGGAGGGGGATGGGAACCCCTGATTAAAGTAATTAGGTCTTCGGACATTTTAAGCATCTGTTTCTTTGGCACGAATGACTGTTCAGTAGAATGCTGTACTTGTTTCCTTGTCTTTAATGGTGTTTTTAACTTTGCCTTGGCTGCTGTAGTGGGCTTAATTGTAAGCTGTGAAGGTCTGAAAACACCCTCAGAAGCAGATGCCTACTCAGCGGCTCCGGACCCATCTGAGGGAATAGTTTCCGTAGGCCCAATACCTTGAGTTTCCACAGGGCTCGGTGTCTGCACGTGGCTGTCGGATACGGCCTGTGGCTCTGAAGTAGCGGGTGTCCGGGGCTGCGAAAGCGCCTCACTGAGGACTGGCCTAGAAGAGGCTTTGTTGTCGGTTTTGGACCTCGGATGCCTGTCCTTTTCTTTGTCTTTGCTTTTTTTTATAAATTCCGTCAGTCTGTTGTTCCGACGGCATTATGTAATTAAACCTTCGGCCAAAATAATGTACAGCAAAATCAAACAGACGTTTAATAGTGCGTTTATTGAATCAACTGGTAACGTCGTGGTCAGGGCCTAGGCAAGGAATACAGTAAGAGTGAAAGTTCCCACAAGAGATACAATTATTAACTTTTACTGACATCGGTCTGGAGCAAGAAAAAGTTTCCCCAACAGGGTACTTAGCTTTACTGAAGACTTCGGTTCTGAAACTCAATTTCGAAAATCTCAGGAGTCGGCTGACCAGCACTTGCGAACTGCTTTTGCTTCAGGCACCGCGCGGCAAGAAAGACCGAAGAAAATGGTGTCAGTTGCATCTTTTATACCCCTGGCACACTGACATCAGGGAAGAGGCAACAGCAACCGATGCCGGACCAAGACTTTGGAACTCGGGCCAACTGCGGGTAGCCTGCCGGCGGATAACCCAAGTGTAATGACTGCAACAGTGAAACATGATGAACATCCAAACAACCTGAGACAGCCATCTGGAAATTATTTGTTTAGACAGTCTGTCCTTTTCTTCTTTCCATCAACCGATATAAAGTTGGTTAGATTTCCTAAAATATTTGGTCTTGCCTAGGTAAAATGTTAACAGCCTGTGGACATCTAAAGTAAGAAGGATTCTTCCTCCTCTGTTTTTGGGCTCATGAAAGAACACAGGGAGATGAATGGTGAAGTTCAAAGTAAAATCAGAAACAACTTTAGGCATGAAGGAAGAGTTATAAGACTCACCCTGTCTTTATGAAATACCAGAGGGTTGTGTAGATATTAGGGCCTATAAGATATTAGTCTAGCAAAAGTCAAATCAATGATCAACACAGTGTTCAATGTAAAAATTTTAAAGAACTTGCTTCAGGTTCCAAAGGAAAGAGTTAACTTCTCCAATATAGAATTAAGATCCAAAGGAGAGAACACTCGTTTGCTGGGTGTTCTACTGTGCAGTCACCTTTCAAGAATTGTTTTGACTTGAAATAAAAAGGAGGTAATCCACAGACAGATAAGCAGAAACAAGACATAAGTATATGCAAGGCTCGAGTTGAGTAATTCATACAGATAGTGAAGAACCAGAGGAACCCCCACTTAGAACAGAGCTTGTTCACTTTTATTCATGGCAACTACTAGAAAATCTTTTCCAATTTAGCCAAGTATAATTTCCTAGTAGCAGGTTTTCCTGGCTCCTTTAACATCTGTTGCATGTAATCAGAAAAATGTGCATAAATGGGATAAAATCATTCATACAGTCAGACAGATAGTGAATACTGAGGGAGATTAGGGATCCTTTGTCCAGTGTGAGCAGATCCACTCAAGTGTTTGGTAATTGCTCCTGGTCAGATGCATGTTGTCTGAGCCTTACGGGGTTACCAGAAGCATCTCTGGAAAGCTGACCTGATCTTTTCAAGACCTTTGGATATCGGAGAAAAGGGGAGAAAGTTATACAAGAGCATTCCTGTCCATGGAAAGTAGAAAGCATCTGTTTTCCAAGCCTTTTTGCAAGGAGCCCTGGAACAGGACTTGGTTTTATTGTCTGCTGAGAGGAGGCAAAGAGGTCTACTTGGGGAGTTCCCCACAGGTGGATAATGTTCTGGAAGACATCTGGGTGTAGCAACCACTCATGAGTGTCTATCCTGAATCAGATCAAAGTGTCTTCTCCTATTCTGCTCTGATAGATGTATGCAGCCTGAATACTGAGACTGTACTGCATTACCTACTCCCGGGGAAATCATGACTAGCCTACAAAGGGAGTAGGATCTTGTGCCCTCCCCCCATATATTTATACACCACATCCGTGTGGTGTTGTCAGTTATCATTAGCAAGGGTCCAGGAGTCCAAAATTTATTCACAGCTTTGAAATGTATGTACTTGTGCCTGAAATGAGCCTCCCACATCTCCTAGACCTTGATGCCTTGAAATACTGCCCCAGACAGCAAAGACCAAAGCATCTGTAATCATTGACTAAACAGGAGGAGAGGTACAATAGGGAAGACTAGGATTTAGCAAGACCTGACTGGCTTACCACAAGAGTTCCTTATTGATTTAATTAAAAACTGGAATGAAGGTGGCGGGCTTAAACTAATTTGAGGTACCCCTGGATTTTTTTCATGAGGAATCTGGGAAATTGAAGCATTAGAATGGAGGAAGTCATGTAACCCAGAATTCTGATAAACTTTGTTGATGTAGACATGTTTTGATAGGGCAGAGTTAAGTAAAGATAAGATGTCAATGTCTGGAGCAAGAAAGGAACGAACAATGTTGAAAGAGAGAAAAGGCAAAATAGAAACACTAACCTGTAAGGTGAGTCTAAGCAGGAATTTGTCAAGTTTAGAGTAGTGACCTGAACAGCTACTAGGGTGTCTTGGATGGAAGGACATGAAATGAAGCAATTGCCCAATTAGGGAAAAAGCACAAATGTCCTGTAATCTTGCAGAAGGCAATAACAGAGGAAATGCACTTTGTGAAAACTACTGGAGAGTCAGAAAAAAACAAAAGGCAAAGATGTAAATTGAAAGTGCATTCCCAAGGCAAATAATCTTTGGTAGCAGCTGTGATTGTTTTACACTGGAATGTGCAGATAGGCATGTTTGAGGTTTAGAGTGACCAGAAAAGTCCTGAGAAACAGTAGAGGAAAAAGGGTGTGTAAGGTGGGAGTCTAATTTTGCAACCAAAAGGAAGGCGTTTAGTTTTGAAAATTCCAACATAGGTCTCCATCTGCCTACTTTTCTGAGAACAAGAATTATTGAAAAAAAGCTTCTGCCTTGCTGGGAAGGAGGAAATGGTTTCATAAACCTCAGATAGCAGCTCTGATAGAATTTGATGAAGCAGATGGATTTGGTTCTTTGTAGGAAGAGGAAACTCAGAAAGAGCCACAGCTCTAGTTGAATGAGCTTTGACTGAAGAGGGAAGGCTCTTGCCATGAAAAGTATAACAAAAAGAAATAGTCTTAGAAATCCAATAAGAAATAGTTTGCTTGGATAGAGCAAATCCCAAAGATCTGGGATGAAAAGAAACAAATAACTGACCAGAAACAAATAAATGATAACATTTTCTAATAGCCTTAGTCTTACCCAAATAAACCTCGAGTTGCCACTGCACATCCAAAGTATGCAGCACCCTCTTCTGTTAGTTTGTGGAGAGGGGGAAAAGTAAGCAGACTGATAGACTGATTAAGTGATAGCTCATTAACCACCTTAAGCATAAAATACAATACCCTCATGAAAGATTAGAAAAGGAGGACAAGCCATAAGGGCCTTTAACTCAGACACTCATCTGGCAGAAATAAGAGCTAACAAAAAAACAATATTCCAGGAACAATGTTGCAAGAAAGCTGAAGCAGCAGGCTCAAAAACAGCCAGAGTCAATTTCTCCAAAACAAAATTAAGAGCCCAGGGAGGAGGAACAGGCTTCCTTGAAGGTCTAATATTAAGGGTGCCTTTAAGTGTTTCACCTCAACTCTAGAAGTCAAAGGAAGAGAAAAAGGCAGACAAGCAAAGAGAATGGGCCTTAATAGAAGAATAGGGCAAACCAGCATTGAGCAACTCACACAAATGAGAGAGAACCAAAGGAACATCCAGAGTAAGTGGGTCCAGGTTACAACAGACACCCCCAAATAGAAAACGTCTTCCATTTGGATACGAAGGATTTCCTAGTAGTAGATTTACTGGCCTCCTGCAGGACTTGCAGCACATCCTCAGAAGAAAGGTGTATATGAGGACTCAAAATCCTATCAATGTCAGTTGAAGCATGGACAGGTGGGGACGGAGGAGAGATCCCTTGTCTTGTGAAAGTAGATCCACCCTGTGAGGTAACTTGTAATGACTGCCCCTGGCAAAATGCAGAAGAGGGAACCAGTGCTGTTGTCGCCAAGAGAGAGTCACCAACAAGATTTTGCAAGTATCCTGCTGAATTCTGAAAAGGACTTTTAGAATGAGAGGAAGGGGAAGCAATGCATAAAGAAACATCCCCTTCCAAGAAAGTGAGATGGTGTCCACCTTCCAAACGAGAGGCTGGGACTTTGGCACAAAACAGATGTTGTCTGTTCAGAGGGGAGGCAAAAAGACCCACTTGAGAAATGCCCCACTGGTGGATAATGTTCAGAAACACATCCCTGTGAACCATGCATTCATCGGACTGAGAATGCAAAAACATGCACCAAAACCCAGCGGTAGTGCGAAATTAGGGCTAAAAGTTTTGCTGTACTCAAAAGTTGTAGTGAGCAATAACCAGCTCAAAGCAGTAATCCAAAACACACGATTTATTAGGAATGAACCAGACGTAACGTGAAGCCTACTGTGTGTACGTCTGGTTCATTCCTAATAAATCGTATGTTTTGGATTACTGCTTTGAGCTGGTTATTGCTCACTACAACTTTTGAGTACAGCAAAACTTTTAGCCCTAATTTCGCACTACCGCTGGGTTTTGGTGCATGTTTTTGCATTATTAGTTACGTTTGCACCTTCCATCTTCCTGTTATTCATCGGACTGAGGTAAGGACCTGCTCAGAGAGTCTGCCACAGTGTTCTGACCGGAAGGGATATAAACTGCCTGAAGAGAGTCACTTGATACTTGACCAGCAAGATCCCATACCAAGATCCCATACCAGAAGTGCCAACCAGCAAAGAAGACAAGATCTTGTTCCTCCCGGTTTGTTGATATACCACATCACTGTGGTATTGTCTGTGAACAACTTGACAGGCACTGGACAGAATGGAGGATGAAAGGCCTGAAGAGCCAGCAGAAGAACTCTCATCTTTGACATTGATGTGCTCCTTCTGCTGATGAGATGACCACACCGCCTGAACTTTTAGGGAGCCACAAATTGCCCCCCATCCCATGTCTGAAGTATCTGAACAATTCCTGAAAGGGAAGAGGGTGATGAAAAGGGATCCCTGGATTCAGGGACAACTGCTGAAACCACCACTGAAGTTCAAATCAGCGTATATATAAACTATTTATTGAAGCGTTTTTCATGTGCTCAATAAACACACTTCAGAAAACATAATAATACTGAGCATTCATATATATAGTCATATCAATAAAACCCGCCACTCAATTACTTAAAGGCATACACATTTAACAAATTCATATTAAGTAGATCTGGATTCAAAAATCCCTACAGATGTTAACATCTCACAACAAAAGAGTTACATGATGTTTTACCCGTTCCAGCTATTTTACCCGTTTAGGATTGTTCAAACTCAATTACTCCAACCCCAGTATGTGTTGGCGACCAGGGAGTTACCATTTTAAATTCAGCGACAGAGGGAACCATGAGTGGAACATCAGCCTTACAGGGGCAAGTCATCCTGATAGTCACAACCTCAGCTTCATGCATTTCAGCCGGGAATGCATTAGCAACTACCTCGGCTGTTTATAATACAGCCGGGAATATAGGAGCTGCGAGTGGCAACAAAGTTCCAGCTGCGAACAAGACAAACTATAAAGGATCGATTCTACGCTGAGTGGTTCAGCGTTGCAACATTTAGGTTCAGTGCCTAGTGCACCTCCAAATGGAGAACATGACACATTTGGGCCGCCGGAAATTAATAAATGGCTCTCCGAAGGTTTCTCTTCCTCCAGTTTTTCACCTATCAACACTGCTAACCAACAGGAAGAGAGAGGTAATAGCAGTTTTTGCAATGATATTGTGTTTAAACTTAAATCCTTGGACAGTTACTTAGTCAACGTTAAAAAGCTTCAACTTGAAATATCTTATTTCCATGAATGCCTTAGGCAGAAAATTGTGCCAAAAGGTCTCAGACATTACCAGTTTCCAACTGGTCTTGTCACTAACTCTGAATTTCATAATGAATTACTGGCTTTATTTGACCGCCCAAGGACTTGACCTTTTGGATCTTATGATTAAGCACTATAATATCTGGGTTAATGACTTGAGTGTTAAAGTAGCTGAACTTGATAATAGTATTAAACTGGATGAAGAATTTTTTAGGTACAAATATGAGTACGCCCGTGTGTTTTCCAGTATTGATCAGTATTTGGCCAAACTGAAAAGTAATAAAGTGAAAAAGTTAGAATGAGACAGTAAGGCTTACCGTGATGGCACTGCTTACCCAATGCCATCAGTAGCCCAAGTTTGGCGCGAACCTTTAGTACGTAATACATCAGTATCAAATAACAATACTGGGTCTGTTGACCAGCAACAACGTGGCAATCATAGGGTTCAAATTAATGATATAAACCAACATCAAACTAATCCACAAGCAAATACTAATCATGAAAATCAACCTGAATTAAGAAGTGAGAGGTTACAACACCTCTATCAGGGGTCTAGTAGTGAAACTAGTTTGGATAATAACCATAATGAAAATTTTCAATTTGTCAACCATATGGGTGCCAAACCCAAACAGCAGAAGAATTTTTCAGCAGAAAACTTATCAGCGGAAGTCGAACAAATACAAGACTTAAGTACAGACTCTTTGACATTGCCTTTTGTCAATTTATTACCTTGTGAAATTTTGTCTTATTCCAATACTGATGTTGTTGATTGTTCATTGAATGAGATTGAAACAAGAAAATCACCAGTTGTCATTACCAAAAAGATGGGCGACTTTAAAGTTTGTAATTTTTCTTCTGCCATTATTCCACCAGATATTGTTGATTTTCTTTCTAAAAGGTTACACATATGTTCCGTTCCAAAAATTCGATCTAGTGAAAACTATTATTGATCTTAAGGTTTTCGCTAGGAAGCTAAACTTTTTATTAATAATGGGTGCAAGTACTAAAGAACTTAATGAGGATCAGTTTTATATTTCAAGCACTTTTAATCCTCCCTTGCACCCATTATTACAAGTTTTTGAACAGTTATGTGAATTGGATTTTAGGCAGTTTTTAAAAAAATAGATCGCCTATTAGTGGTGATAATGATGTCAGTAAATTTGAATATCAATGTCTAGAATACATTAAATCTCAGAACATACGTATTTGTAAACCCGACAAGGGTGGGGGGCTTGTGGTGTTTGGCAACACTGATTACGTAGCTAGGATGCATTCACTATTGGATAATCCTGCATACGTTTCGAGTTCCAGGTCTGAGGTTAATGGAGCATATAATTCTATTAAGAGCATCATAAAAGATATGTTCATTGAAGGAAGAATAGAACAGAATATTTATAATTATTTGTTCATATCTTACCCTAGATACCCTTGTATCTTCGGTATTCCGAAGATACATAAAAACTATATGGATCCCCCTTTGAGACCCCTAGTTGATGGTAGGGGCTCACCAACTTATTCTTGTGCAAAAGTTGTGGATTCTATACTACAAAAATATGTGATCAAGGAGAGTCAAATATGTAAGGATTCGTGGTCCTTTCTCCAGAATTTAGACAACTTAGAGCTTAATATGAATTATAACGTTTTTACAGTGGATGTGAAAGATTTATATACTTGTATACCACAAGAGTTGGGTATAGAATGGGTTAGCCTCCTATTACAGAAGAAAGGGGCTCCAGCTAGTGAGAGAACACTAGTAACTGACTTGTTGGAAATTGTTCTTAATAATAATTTTTCATGTTTGGTGACAACTTTTATTTGCAAAAAGTCGGAGTAGCTATGGAGTCCCCTTGTGGGGCCAGTATAGCTAATCTGGTCATGGCTTATTGGGAATCTGAATATGTCTTCAATAATCCTAGATTTAGTGACCAGATAAAGACACAAACAAACATACTACACCCGTTTTTTGGATGATATTTTCATCCTAATTAAGGGTGATATTACGATCAGTAACACTATTTTGCAAACATTTAATGAGTCAACGCAATTTCTGCAATTTACAGCATCTTTTAATACAGAAGCAATAGCCTTTTTAGATATATGGCTTTCCAAAAATAGGGAACTAGGCAGCATTGTAGCTACTATTTATAGGAAGAGAACTTATTCTAATTCTTTCTTGCATTTTACAAGCTGCCACCCTTACCATCAGAAACGTTCTGTTATTAAAGGACAACTGGTTCGAGCAGCGCGTATTGTGAGTCAGGACAGTGATTTCATGGAAGAATGCCAGGTCTTAAAATCTATGTTCTTGCACAGAGGTTACCCTGTAACATTATTGGATGATTTGATCCACAAAGTTAATTTAAAGAGACTAAATGGTACATACCAACCCTTGTTGCGGATCAAACAATAATCTGCTGTAGAAGTTAATACTGGCTGGAATCCAGACAACGTCTTGGAAGTTAGTTATGGCTTTAAAGCACAGAGTGCACCTAGTTTTGTAACTACTTATAATTTACACAGTCGGTTGTGTTTAGATATTAAAAAAAAACTGGGGCTTGTTTGGCACTAAATTATAATATTTGTGCTAAGATGGGTACTGGACCATGTGTCACATTTAGGAGAGGTAATAATTTGAAAACCCTATTTGAACAACAACTAAGGGTGCCCCCAAAAATCACAGGCATGCTCAAACGCCAAGATTGTAATTACTGCAAATTTGTAGATAATTTGCTCTCATTAACGGTAAATGGTTATCATATTAAATTCAAAGCTAGGTTTAATTGCAATACAAGAATGGTTGTTTATGTGGCAAAGTGCCAAAGTTGCCCTGCGTTTTACATGGGCAAAACAGAGCGTAGACTCCATGAAAGGATGTACGAACACCAGTATGCCATTAGCAGAATGAAACTGGACAATGCTTTGGCTAAACATGTTCAACAGCACAGTGACCATAGCTTAAAATTTTCAATACTAGATCAGGTGAATCGAGATAAAAGAGGGGGCCCAATACCATTGCGATTGGAAGAACTGGAACTAAAATGGCAGATTAAGCTTAATGCCTATAATCACCCAGGTCTTAATGAAACTTGTTCCATTAGCAGCATTTTAAAGCTCAAGAGTTTGAGACATTAACGCTACTTTTACTATAATATCTATATATAATTTCATATAAGGAGTACATAAATGTTTCACATTTTGTATGTATTTTTTACATAGTTATTTTTATATAGATGCACATATTTTACTATAAGTTATCAGTGTTGTCACTTATAATAGTTTTTGGTTTATAGCACACCATTTGTATCCATTTTATTTTAACAGATGTTTCTTGCCCAACATATATTTTTTATGATATATTTAAATGAGTTCATATTGATTTTTATGTATAACATTAATATATTACAGAGATGTTATTAACATCTGTAGGGATTTCTGAATCCAGATCTACTTAATATGAATTTATGAATTTGTTAAATGTGTATGCCTTTAAGTAATTGAGTGGCGAGTTTTATTTGATTTGTTAATTGATATGACTATATATATATGAATGCTCAGTATTATTATGTTTTCTGAAGAAGTGTGTTTATTGAGCACACGAAAAGCACTTCAATAAATAGTTTATATACAAGCTGGTCTGATCTGAAGCCAAACTGGAAAAGAAAGAAAGGCGAAGAGAAAGAGGAATGGGATTAGGAAGGGATGAATAGTCATGCAGCACCTGGTTTGTCTAGAAAGGAAGGCTTCAGAGTCCCTGAAAACTGAGAAGCCTTACCAGGAGGAGCCTGTTTACCACTCTTCTTACCTTTAGTAGATGGGCAGGATTGCTTACGAACAAATGCAGACCTAGCATGGTCATTTCTCTGAAATTTAGGCAAAGGAGAAACAAACACATGTTTAAGCTCCTGTAAGGCCTTACCCTTATCTTGAAGAGACTTAAACCAGCAGTAGCTTCCCCAAACAAAAGCTTAGAATCCAGAGGAGCATCCATCAACTTAGCCTTAATATCATCAGGTAGAGGTTAAAGACTAAGCTAAGAATACCTCATCATCACTGAACCAAAAACACCAGCCCTAGAAGAGGCATCTGCCACATCATAACTACATTTAATAGAATAGCGAACGACTTGAGAGGAAGTCCCTAGCAAGGAAAGAAAAAAAGTTTTACCCTCTGAGTCTGGAAAGTCAGAAATAAGTTGACAGGCTTAAAAAAAGAAGAGCCAACACATACTTAGACATATTGGTCTAATAATAAATAGACCTAAAAGCTAGGGTAGCAGAAGTGTAAACCTTCTTATCCAGCCTTTCCACAGCTCTGCTATCCTAGTCAGAAGGTAATAACTTGGGCGAAGGAAGCAACTGAGACAGCATATCAGAGGCTATAGACACTACAGAGGGGTCAGCAGCAGAACATTTATAAAAAAAATAATCCTCAGGCACCCTATAAAGCCAGTCAGGTTTCTTGGTAGCAGGGGGCAGAGAATCAGGCACATGAGAGGCATTGGAAAAAGCATCCAGCAGGCTTAGGAGAGTCCAACTGCAACAACTCATAGTACCTCTTATGGATATCAGAGACCTGAGCACAATCCCACTTAAAAAAAAAAAAAAAAAAAAAAACATCATCCTAGAGTGCGTGTCCCCAAAGGAAATTTTCTCAAAAGATGCATCAGGACTAAATCGATTCCTCCTCCTCTGACCCACAGTCCAAAGGAGAAGGAATTTTAGTAGAATAAGTCAGGGATCATCATCATCAGAATCGGACTCATCCTCAGAAGAATCCTGTTCTCTAGGCCTTTTAAGGGGAGTACAGAACCAAAGAAGAGCAGGAATCGAAACCTCTTGAAGTGGCTTTAAGGACATTAAAGCAGTAAACAGACCCTGAATAAAGGCCTGCCAGTCACTTTGTGAATCCCTAGGAGCAGGTTTTTTAAGGGAATGCCCTCTTCAAAAAACTGAGAAGGCTCAGACCCAGGATGACACACAACCATAGTAGGAACCTTCTCCCCAACTAAAAAACTCCCCTAGGCCCCTCAGAAAAAAAGTCAACTGTGGTTCCCCCTGAACGTCCAAGATGGATGCCTGCAATGCATCTTCGGATGTGCTACCAGCCGGATCCTCATTGGCCTCCAACATGGTCGTGGCAGAGAAATCAGACAATACAGCCGGGTGGGCCTCTAGGTTTGTAACAATCTCTGGAGAAACGCCTGGGAGAGGCTGGATAGCAGAAGATTCTGGTCATACCTTTTTCACCTTCTTCCCTAATGGCTGACCCTTGGGCAGGGAGATTCCTTCCACTGTATCTTAGCGAGAAGCTTAAGACACTGGTTCTCAAGATACAAGGAAAGAGAAGAAAGTCTACTGCAAAGGGTTTTTGAGACAAATGCCTGACAAACTGAGCAAGACGTATGATCATGAGAAGCTCCTAGACAAAAAAGATTACTTATCATGGCAGTCTTTATAGGGAATCTGTCTCCCATACTTGCATTTACGGTTCCTGGATGACATCAATGGTTCCTGGATGACATCAACCCCAAGATGAACAAAACAAGACAAGAAAAAAACCCCCAACAGGGTACTTCTCTGCAACTGCAAAGTCAGCAAACAGGAGTGTGTAGTCACTAGAGAACGAAACCTTGTTCAACTGGCAGAAAACAGATGCGGGTAAAAAGACCAACGGTGAAATGATACATATGGACTGGCGGCAAAGAGGTTCTGACTATGGTAAACCTGAATGTCACCTCTATGCCCTATGCTACGCAAGGAGTGTTTGGGTGATGTTTGGCACATCTTTAAAGCAACAAGAGAGTCTTTGGGAGACTGGCCAGATGTCAGGCTTCCACGGCAGGGAATTCCCACGTTAAGAATACTGCAGCAGTGAATTTAACGCATCATATGTACCCAGCTACCTCTTTCTTCCCCATCACATCTCCAACATCTGCTATCAACCTGAGGAAAAATTCTTTGAAGTCTACTTGGAGTTTAAAACTACCTATGCAAACACTTCCAAGCAAAAATCCTAAACCATATGGGGACTTCGATGCATGCTTGCGAGCCATACATATGTCCACCCATTATTCCATACATATGTCCACCCATTATTCCCTTGCAAACTGCTTTCCATCTCTCTTCGCAACATTTTCTAACATTCTCCAATTCTTATACTTATTATGCAATATTTTATTTGGCCTACTAAGTTTTTTTTTTTTTTTTTTTTTTTTTTTTTTTTACAGCAGCTGTTGCTTCTTACCTAGATTCAACTAAAAACTCTACCAGTGCAGGACTTTCACTTAGGATTCCCCTATACCTTTCCCTACACTCGGATATCAATCTATGGTACGGAAAGCAGTCTCTAGCCTGTAGACCAAACTCACTATAGCCTCATCCCTCTCTAGTACCTTTCTCTATCTAGTTATTTATTCCAAATACCTTGGCCCCTTTGCCAGTTTTCTCCAATAAATTCTGCCGGTTTTCTTCAGTAAATTCCAGGCCCACTCTTGCATATTTTCTGTACCCCATTGGTAAAATCTTTCTCCATTCTTGTGCTGGCTTAGTTTTGGAATACTTTCTGCTACTTTATGAATATAATACTCTGGATGGTTATTATTCTCCCTAAGGATCTGTATCCAAAATCCCAGATCTTATTTCTTGAACTGCACCCTGCTTCATTATTATCCCTATCCACTTTGAAAGCTAACCTTCTGCTTGTGTTATATACATGAGACTAAACTGTGCAGCTCTAAAATATCCCTTCAAATCAGGTAATCCTAAACCACACTGTTCCTTTATAACAATCCCATGTAACTCTTGCTCTCTGCCCCTTCCAAATAAATTCACTCATCTCTATTTTGTCCACAGTTTTACTTCTGGTTGATAAAATATCCCTGACCTGTGTATAAAATGAAACAGACTAAAATCATTTTCACTGCTTGTATCTTTTATCAATATCTATAATTGAGTTTCCAACTTCTCAATTTTTATATTAACGTTTTTGTAGTCTCTTCTCACTTATTAGCTGCTGTAACAGAAGTTTTTTTTTAATCCATACTCCTAAATACTTCACCTTATCGTGTCCCAGTAATTATGGGTACTGCTGAACCAATGTTTTGTGTGGGTACATAATTTACAGCTACAGCCTTTGTTTCATCCCCCAAAAAATCCCAAATCCCATTTATATCCCAAAAAGACTTAAAACTGTTTCACAATATTCCACATTACAGAGATATTATTTTCTGGACTTATGTACAAAATATGATCATCTGCAAATAAAGCCAACTTTTCTTGACTACCATATCAATTGTACCCTGGACTGTGCGAATTCCTTATTTTCTTTAACAATGGCTCTAAACATCAACAACCAAAAGAAAGAGGAGACCCCTGCCTGGTTCCTTTGTCCAGATAGCTTATCAAAGAGTTATGCTCTCCCTTTAATTATGGTCTCCAATCCTTCATATATCCTAAGTAACCTTATTATTGTATCATGGAATGCAAATGCTTCCATTGCCCTACTAGCAAAATCCCAGCTTACTCTACTGAATGCTTTCTCTGCATCAAGACCTACCAACAGTATTTCTTACATTCTGCTTCCCTGTGGATCATCACTGCTCTATCAATGTTGATAAATGTTTGCCTCTCCTCCACAAAACCACACTGATCCATATCTATCAATTTTGGCAACACCTTTGCCATTCTTTTAGCTGAGATATACAGATACGTAAAACTGAAATAGAGCTATTCGAGGCAGGATTGGATGAGTCTTTGCCACCACAGTTTTCTTCCAAAGATATTGTTGCTTCTCCTCCTTCTGCACTATTAGACAAATTATTTCAGATCTTTATCATTTTCTTCCCTCCTAGCTTCTAAACTTCCACAGAGGTACCATCTGCTCCTGGAAACTGATTACACATCACCATTTTTATCATCTCCTCCTATCTTAATTAGTTGTTGAGCCTTGTGTACCTCCAACCTTGGCATAACTAAGTCTTACGTACTTTCTTGATGTCCATATTTCTCTGCCTTACACAAAATTTCATAAAATGCTACAGCCTCCCTGCGTATGGTGACAACTCTTTCTACTTTCTGTTGCCCAAGTAGTTGTGTTAAAAGTTTTTGCACTCTCATGTTACATAACAGCAGTTTTTCTGAACTAATACATATTATGTAAATGGGCCTTTACTTTCTCTTTAGCACTCTGCAGATGCTCTTCTTGTTCTGTAAAATTCCCCCTTATTCTGCGATACTTTAACCTTCATAAGCCACTCTAAACAATTCCCATTATTCAACCAGATCTCATTCTCTTTTATTTCTACACTGTTCTTAAACTCCATTTCCATTTTATATTACTCACTAGCTATCACTTCTGAAGAAATTTCTACCTTCCCGAACAGCTCTTGAATAATTCCCACTACCCATTCCTTAAATTCCTCTATTTTTAATAGGTAGGTGGGAAAGTGCCAGTATCAGTTATAGTTTTACCCTGCATTTTTAGCTTAGTTGTTATCAGTGCCTGTAATTTCTAACCAGTTTACCCTAGTTACAATTTCTTAGGGAATATTATTTTCCTACTACTGAATTCCCATCTTCCATACCAAATATTTGAATAAATGTCTTCAGAAACATATCCTTTCATTATATTTCCCTTCTGAGCCCCCTGATTCATTCTCACTGTTGCAAATCAAGCTCCATTCCCCATCTATTAAGTATTATTCCCTACTGAAAGCTAATTTCTCCGAACATTTTCTTAAGCTCCATCACAGCAGTTTTTGGTGAGATATAAATACATATCAGTGTAATATTCCTACCTTGCTAATAGCCCCTTATTACCCACAAATCTACCTTTGTATTTTAAACCTATTCTAACACTAATGGAGCCCCTCTAGCCATCGGTATTATTACTTCCCTTTTCCTTTTTCCCCTGATATTTTGCTTAATATCCATTACGAAAATCCTGCCAAATTCACAGGTTTATTATTATTTTTTTTTTACAAACATGTCTCCCACAGCACTGCTATTCACACACCATTTCCCAATATAACAAAATGCACTCTCCTTTTTGTTTATACCTGTAAGGTAACTTGCATTCCAAGATAATATGGATAGAGTAGATAAAACGCTTTTGTTTCTACCTATTATACACAATTTTTGAATGTATACTTTCAGCTTGTGTCTTACATGCACACAATGTTTGGCAGGCTGATGTTTTACACAGTTGTCTCTTCTCACCTCCATTTGAGCGTATTTCACATTTTTCAAGTATTTATGTTTTTATGAAAGCACCCTCAAACAAAAAAACCTAAATACATTTCAAGGAAACCCATCCCCCATTTACTTGGAAGAAACATGCAAAGATATGTACATCTTCAAAAAAAAGTTTCACCCTCCAGATAGGAAAAATTGCCCCACATCAACAGCTACAGCCACAGGCATTGTCTAATATAAAATTAAGCTTACCCATGCTAAAGCACATGTTACAGCCTGTGTTCCCATTACGCTTATTGCCATATGTTCTCATATTCTCCGATGTGAAAAATAGCTTGTATGCCTTCAGAAAACATTAACTTTAAGCCCCAAGAAAAAGTGCACTAGCTACCTTTAAATAAAACGAAATTCTGCACCGTTCTATTAACCGCATTAAAGTATCAAGTCTGCTGTGAAGGTTGCTGTTTCTTAATTCACGTCTCATAATTTCAAACTTAATTTTTCACTCATATGCCTGGCATTGTACCTTTAAAGTTTACATTTCCCTCTGCAAATACTCAGAGCTCACAAGACTAAATGCTTACAACTACAGACAGCTCAGTAAAAGTAGTCAGCAATAAGAAAAAATACAGCTAACAGCCCTGCAGATGCACAAAGGAAACTTTGTAAATTTCACTCGCAACAGGATGTAAAACTGCCTTCAGCTACAGCCTTCTCGACTCCCACAGAGAACATTTGAAAACAAGTTAATATTTTTGCATATGCACGAAACTTACCATTTTTCGTAGCTTTAATCATTTTGTATTATTTTTCAAGCCTAATTGCTTACAAAAATGCACAACATACATTCCTAGATCAAACAGGGTTTGACATTTTCACACTCTGAAAAGAAAGAAAAAGCAAGGAAATGTTTACCCTTTTCAAAAGTCAACATTACACTCCTTGTCAAGATTATATAGTGTTAACTCACACTAACCCATCTCCCTTCCTAAAATCTGGTCAACCACAAACTTAAAAATAATATAATAGCTGTAAATTCCCAATTCTATTTGTTTACTATACTTCAGTGAAAAAAATATGTAAATTAATTCACTCTAATGAAGTGTCCTGTCTAACCAACAGCTCCCATTGGCTATTCCTAATAACTCCAACTAACTCCAGCTAACTCACTAACCAACAGCTCCTATTGGCTACTCCTAATAACTCCAGCTAACTTGCTGCCTCCTCCTCCACCTTGCCTACTTACACTTTTTCTTTCGTACCCCTCACCAAATAACTGACAAAACTCCACAACACTTGCCTACTACAACACTATGCCACTTAGACACTCGTATACCTCTCACCCTCTTATTACCCTTAACCTTCCTACTATAACTTACCCCACTTCGATTTCTACCAAAACCCCACCTCCACAACCTCCACCCATAGTTTACCCTTCAATAGCTACCATGACATCTCACCTAACCTATACCAAATATACAGCATTCCATGATTTAAACCAAAATTACTCACCCCCCCAAATCAAACTTCACTCGCACCATCCTACCCACCTATACCATAGCCTAAGAAAAAGCTAGAACTCTCTACTCTGCTACATAAGATCTCTAAACTAACCTTATGCGGAGATATCCATCCTAATCCTGGTCCCCCACTTCATCTCCGAACACACAGCTACCGCAAATCCTTAAATCTATCAACAATCAACCTTCATTGTAATAAAGTCCCTCAATTCCATGGCCAGATAGCACATAACAAACCAGACATTAACGCTGCCACAGAAACCTGGCTAAAACCATACATTAAAAACTCTGAATTCCTTCCCCCTGGTTTTGCATGCCTACGCTCAGATATGCTCCATAAAAAAAGGTGGTGGAGTAGCTCTGATCTATCCCAACATCTTCAATATAGTCCCATAAAATTCATCTATACCCAACTTCTCTACTGCCGAACTCTCAACAGCCTTCCTAAAAATAAATGAATGCAAAAATCTATGCATCATTGTCCTATACATTCCCCCTGGCAACATTCCCATATCAGAGGATATCCTAGCTTGGACATTCAGCAATATAACCAGGGAAACTATAACTATTTGAGGATGCTAATATTAATTGGTTAGACTTCAAAAAACAGCATTCACCCTCTAGCATAAACCTATTCAACTACAGCCAGTTAATTACCGATAATTACAAGACCCAACAACAATTGCAACAGTGGAACAATCTTAGACTGGATCATGGTCTCTGACCCCAATAAATTCTCCACCACAGGAACTCTCCCAAACAGTATCAGTGACCACTTACCTGCCTTCATTACACGCAACACCTCAACACCATTAAACAGGCATCTTTATAAGAATGTTATCCAACTTCTGCCCTTCATCCTTTAACACTCTAAAGAACGTTGACTGGACTCTCCTAATAACACTTCCCCTAGACGAAGCAGTTGAATTTTTAACTCTACATTCCTAAATATCTTAAATAGGCTAGCATCCCCCCCCCCCAAAAAAAAAAAAACCTAAACAAACCCCATGGCTCACTAGAACTACGAAACAGAATATGACCACCAGAGACAAAGCTTGGAAGCAATGGAAAAAACAAAAATAATTCTGCCTTATAAATTATAAACAACTTCGCAACCAAGTAAAGCTCCTAGTTACTAAAGACAAAAAAGAATATTACCACACTTCACAAAGCCAGCACAAGCTAAATCCAAAGCAGTTCTGGAGCTCAATAAACAACCTTCTCCACCCAGGATCCAACAGTAACCCTGTCCCAATCCAGAAAAAAATCCCAATGAAATAACCACCCTCTTCAACATATATTTTATAAACACCAAAACTAACTTCACGACAAACTTCCCTCATAATCATTCAAACCCATCTGACCAGATTACTAATACCCCCCACTTACATAACTTCTCTCTTGTACCTATCCCTAGTATCACAGTAAAGAAACTGCTTCTAAAATTAAAGCCATGCACCAATGCCCCTGATGACCTTCCCCCACAATTCCTTGAAACAGCTGCAAACTCCATAGCATATCCTGTAAGCCTACTTCTTAATAGGTTCATTCAAGAGTCTTATGTTCCCAGCATTTGGAAAAAGCTTTCATCCTTTCACTGCACAAAGGCGGAAACAGCACAGACATCTCCAACTTCCAACCCATTGCCATTCTATCTCCTATCTTAAAGATCCTTGAAAAATGTATCCACACCCAATTCCTTAACTATCTTCAAGACAATAACCTACTATCAGTAGCACAGCATGGCTTCAGACCCGGACATAGCACCACTACAGCTCTAATATCCTTCTGTGAATCTGTAAATCAAGCTCAGGATGCTGGGAAGCTAGTCTCCTCTCTATTGCTAGACCTTTCCAAAGCCTTTGATACTATATCCCACCCTCTTCTCCTTAGTAAACTCACCAACTTAGGATGTCCCCCTCTACCTTTCTCTGGTCTTCCAACTACCTCATAGGCAGACAACAAGCCACAAAATGGCTACCCTCTCTCAACCATTCCTCAATACTACTACTTTTTTTTTCAGAACAGGTTTATTGTTTTAACATATAAGAGAAATATCATAACAATTTTATACAAGTAATTAAAAATAGGTATTAATATAATATTCAACAAAACAACTAGTATTTACAAAGACATCCACTATAATCAGATCAATTAAACTAAAATACCATGCTATTGAAATTAAAATTTTTTTAACAAATTTTGTAAATTATCCCATACAATATAATAAGATGTTTTTCTCTTTGTTCTTGTCCTAATTGTGTTATTTCCATATGGCACACTATATTCATAACATTTTTAAATTCATTGAACGAAGGAGGTGTATCTGAAATCCAATTTCTAGTTATTATTTTCCTAGCCACTGCTAGAATAGACCATAACAAGGGAAGCTTAACCTTTTTAACACTTTGAGGTACAGGTGTGTTGAATAATATAAGAGATTTAGAAATAATGAAATTATCTGTAAAAAGAGCCTGCAAAAATTAATTAATTGACTTCCAGTATTCTTTCAATTTTATACAGTCATAAAACATATGAGCCCAGTCAGCATTAATTTCTACATTACATCTCTTACATAAATTATCTTTATTATTTATTTTATTCATCATCAAAGGTGTATAAAAAGATCTATGTAAAAATTTCCATGTATAAAGTCTCCAGACAATGGAAGACGTAGTTCTATAAGCAGATTCCAATATATATTGTTTATCTTGTTGATTTGGTGGGTCCCCATTAATAAAAGTGAAACAATTCCAGTATGAATCTACACTGTAAAAAGTTTGTCTGATAATTTTATGTATGTATGAAAGTTTACCTTTATCAGAAACTTTATGTTGTAAATTTAATATCAAGTAATCAATCAGTGTTGGAATAGATTCTTTAACTGTTATAGACATTAGATCTATTTTATTAATGAGATGTTGTCTAAAGGTCTGAACCTCTAACCAGCAAGTTTCTCTTAGATCAAATTCTTGTTTTAAGAAATCTAGATTTTTAACTTTATTATCAGATATCAACTGATACCAGTACTTTAGATCATTATCTATAGCTAAATGAGTTCCTTCAGAAGTAGATGACAAAAGCATACCCTGAGTATACATTATAGGGAATACAATAAAATTCCATTCCCTATACTTAGGGTGCATGAATATAAAGTTACGATAACTAATAATAATATTTAATGGGTAACAAACCATATGTTTAGGTGTAATAGGTGAAGTACAAAATTCCTTTAGTAACCATAACATGGAGTTATTTACAATCATATTTTTATGTGTTAAGGAGATTTTCATGAAGTGCATACTAATTAGCTCCCAATAATCTTTCCATTTTGTGACATATGACTGATCTATTAATAAAGTAATAACTTTTACAATAGAAGAGATAGTATATAAATTAAAGTCTGGAAAAGAAATACCCCTTGAGACCAGCTATTAGTATGTTTCTTTAATGCAATCCTAGGTCTATTAGGTGCCCATAGGAAATTTAACATTAGTGTATTCAGTTTCTTGATAATTATTTTTGTAGGTGGAAGTATTATTGATTGTATTAAGTATAAAATCTTGGGGAATATTATCATTTTAATAATTGTAAGTCTCTCCTCCATAGTAAAAACATATTATTCCAGGTATTAAAAAGATTTTGTATATTAAGAAAACAGGTATTATAATTATTATATATAATAGATTTAATATCTTTAGATAGTATTATACCTAAATAAGTTATCTGACCTGAATTGGGTACATATTTAGTAAAATCACTAATGAGAATATTTTTCGTGTATATATAGGTAGTATTTTAGTTTTTCTTCATTGAATATTAAACCAGAAATACTTTTAAAATTCATCATGTTATCAAATAGAGACTGCATAGAAGAATTAGATCCTGCTGATGTAATTAGAACATCATCTGCAAAAGTTGAATTTTGATGTTGTATTTTCATCTATTCCAAAACCCTCTATGTCAGTACTGTTTCTGATCAAATTAGCCCAAGGCTCCATTACTAAAGTGAATAATAGTGGAGAAAGTGGACATCCTTGTTTTGTACCTTTAAGAATGGGTATTTTTGTGAAACATATGTTCCTACCTTAATATAAGCCAACGTTCCTTTGTATAAATGCTCAATTAGATTTACAAATGCATCTGAGAAGTTTGTGCACTTCATTAAGGTAAACAGATAGTCCCAACTTACTGAATCAAATGCTGAACTTATATCAAGACTAATAAGTGTTAAATCTTTCTTTTCCTATTTGCAAAATCTATTAATGTTAAAGTTCTTCTTATATTATCAAAAGTATTTCTATTTACAATGAAGCCTGTCTGATCTATATCTATAATGCCGGGAATGATTGTCTTCAATCTATCAGCAAAGATACTCATAAACATTTTATAATCAACATTAAGTAATGAGATGGGCCGATATGAAGAACATCTAGTTGGATCTTTATTAGGTTTTAAAATTGGCGAAATAAATGTATATTGCCAAGATGGGGGGGGTTATTAACTCAGTTTGGGCCAAAATAAAAACCTTATGTATTAATGAATATGTACTTTTAGAAAGGATTTTATATATCTCTGGTATAATACCATCATTACCCGGTGCTTTGTTTGATTTAAGCTTATTTATTTGTGTAATAACTTCTGTATATGAAATACTCTTGTCCAATAGTTTAATCTGTTGTTTATTAAGCTTTATTCATGTTTGTGGTTATAAACTCCTTTATTTTATCTTTAGGTTCCATGTTAATGTTATTATGGTTAATTTTGTGAAAGTGATTTCTAAATTCATCTAGTATTTCTGGTATACTAGAAACATTCTTCTTTTCCTTAGAGAAAAGATTTCTTTGATATGGTTTTGTTTATTCAACCTTTTTGTTTTATTTTTAAGTCTATGTAAGTATTTGGGGCTTATTGAATAAACAAAAACTTGTATTTCTCTAAAGTTATTTTAACTTTATGAGTTAAAATTTCTTTGTATTTCTCATTTAGTTTATTTCTTCAATAACTTTCTTGTCCATAATATTTTCTTTATTATTATGTTTATAAGAGTCTAATTTACTTTGAATATCTAACAATTCCTTATCCCAAGATTTCCTTTTATTATTATACCATCTGATACTTTGTCCATATAGATATGACTTTAAGGCATCCCAAACATAAACAATGGAGACTTCAGGAGTATTATTTATGTCTAAAAATGTTTTACTTCTGAAAGTATATATTCTTTATAGTCTTTTAGTTGAGTTAAGTATACTGGTATCCTTTTGATCTGAACATTATGAGTATTTTTTATCATGAATTCAAAAACAATTGAATTATGATCAGATATAGGACATGAAATGATTTTGGAATTAATTAAATCTGTTACCATCTGGTTAGAAATAAAGACCCTATCTATTTTTGAAAAAGTTTTGTATCTGTTAGAAAAAAAGGTGTATGGTAATGATTTTGAATCTGATTATTAATATCATTCAAATAAGAATTAGCAAAATCATTTAAATGTTTTGCATTAGATGTAATTCTTCTTTTCCCTATAGTGGTAGTATCACTTTCATGTAGTATACAATTAAAGTCACCAGCTAAAATAATATCTCCTATAGAGAATGATATGATCTTATCAAGATGATGTTTCACTGTATTAATACCAATTCCAGGTATCCAATATACATTAAAGTGCAAGTCTTCCCATTAATTTGTATTGTAACCATACAAAACATTCCTTTGTCATCCTGATAAGACTTAATGGTTTTAGGAATGGGCATACTTTTATTCCATAAAATAGCCACTCCTCTTTTTTTCTGAGTGTGCTCTGAACTAACCAATACTGTATATTTGTTTGTGGCTACTTTATCAATATCTTTTTTCAAGAGATGGGTTTCTTGCAGGAAGACTAAGTTGGCCTTATGTAAATTAATGTATCTTATTAGACTTGCCCTTTTACATGGATTATTCAATCCATTAATGTTTAAAGAAATTCCTTTTAAAGATGTCATTTGGTATTTTTAAAACTTAAGAATCTTATGATCAAAATAACAAATAACAAGATAAGTAATGTTACATCTCCTCCTTTAGGTGTACCTTTAAATATAGCTGTATTTATTGAATCTCTTATGGGATTTCGTATAGGATTCAATTTTGTTTGTAGTGACAATGAATATTCAAAATATATTGTGGATGTCAAAACTATATACAAATAACAATGAACAAGTGAAAATAATGTAAGGATTAAACCTTGCATCCAGCCTGGAGTTATAAACTCCAACTTAGCGTAGTATTTACCACTCAAGTTAACCCCCTACCCTAAGCAGCAGTACCTCAGCTACCACCTTATCAATTTAATACTAGTTATATTTAACTGAGGTTAACAGTTTTCAATTCAATTATCTAGCAAGACAAGACTACACATTTGGTAAAACAGCATCATATAAACTAAAATAAACCTTTTTTTTTTTTTTTAAACTGTTCATACTACTATATACATCCATGTAATATAAAACACTTGTATTCAAATAGCATTCAAATAATCTTGATGTTAGAAATCAAGAGGAGAGAAAATAAGTTCTAACATTCATTTAAATCAAAAACTTTGGCTAATATGATTCAGACATTACATATATTAAGATGCATCTATTTTCTGTCATGTAAATGCAATTAACAGCTTCCAAAAAAAACCTTGAATTGCTTGTATATGAGCATTTACTCAAACTCATTATTGTCAATAGAATAAAATATTGTATTCATAGAAATTGTTATAAATCATACTGCATAGTTATGCAGATTCTCAGAAACACTTATATACATATATACATAAAACACACACACATATATATATATATATATATATATATATATGTATGTATATATATATATATATATATATATATATATATATATATATACACACACACACACACATATATATATATATATATACACATACATACACACACACACATATATATATATATATCTGATCTCACTGAGTTGTGTCCTTACTTAGCACTATCTTACTTGCTGTCCCTACAATACATCTGTCTGCTTTATACAAAATAATGCACAGCAAACACATTTTAGTAATCAGATTTTACAACCATGCTATACTACTGCTTTAAAATATATCACATGACAATTTCTTCCAATATAGAGTTATAAAATTATTTATGCTTGTCAATCAGATGAATTAAATGAGTTATAGTAATGTATATGTTTGGAACATAAGTTTTTAACACAGATTATTAAGCTGCTGTTAAGTAGATTTTCAAAAACACTTGAATAAATGTTTCATTTTCTATGCCTTCTAAAATAAGACATTTACTTACTACAAAAAACGGTATAATTTAAATTCATTATAACTGACATATTTTATGAATTATAACATAGATATTTAAGTAATTATATAAAATAACTCACATTTAGATGTTAAAGAGTTCATTTTCCTTCACATAGTCGCATTTGTATCATTTCTATTTCCTGGTAGAGTGTCATTCCTGAATCTGTGATGTGTCAGTGTGATATCTAGGTCAAAGGTGAGACTAGCTGCTTTCAGCTTCTCTGTGAGAATTCTGAGAGTTGAAGCTTTTGAAGTAGCTCATGGACACTGTGCATGAGACAGCCCACATCCCAGATTGTCTCTCTTAATATTTTGGCGGGAAACTTATTAAAAACTAGTGACAAACATTCATTTAGCAGTGTAAATGCATCTAAACATGACAAAACCTTCACAATGTATTTTACAGGTTATTACAGCCTCTCTGTAAGTGAAATTAAGCCCAAAATTATTAATAAGTAATAAAACTCAATATTTTTGTCCCAACTCAATTTTTATGCAAATCTTATTATTTACTGTGTCTATATGATCAAAAGCATTTCTATATATTAATAAAGAAAAGAAAAAGAGAGTAGAAAGTAAAAGGGTGTAAGGCAGAAATAAAAAAAATGTAAGATAAAGCTATAAGAAGTATATACAATGGAATATTACTTACTGTTTATATTAATAGAGTTAAAAATATTTACTATTATTTAGTTCTAATTATTATTAGTTAAAGCATGACAGATTATTTACAAACAAGCATAAGCAGTGTAATCAAGAAAGTATAATTAAGAATAGCATTTGAAGAACATATAAACTTTTTACAAGGAATAAATATGTTATTATTCTATTAATCATATTTTCATTACTCTTCTCTCCCTGCCCTCCCCCACCCTTTACCCACTACATAATCTAAATAGAATGTCATTGTTTAAACAAAGAAAAGAAGAAAAGAAGAAGAAAAAAAAAAAAGATAAAGAAAAAAAATGTATCAAATTACTGACCTTACTTCTCCTTTTCAGAAAGAGAAACAAGTTGAATCACAACTTGCCATTAAATCTCCAGGTATTTTGACTAGTTATGAAACAAAACATTTCTTTGCACACAGAGAATAACTTTGATTAAATCTTTTTCAAAATATTTGTTGCTTCTTGGAAATGCAGGAACTATATTTAAAAAGATTAATAATGAAATAAAATGATGAGAGAAAAAAAAAAACATAGAACAAATCATTTGTTTTTTAGTAGTCTCTTCTTCTTCTCTGAAGTCTTCCACGAAGTTTCAGTTGCCAGTCTCTTTAATGAAGGACTAGCCCATTCCATTTCTTCTATTTTATCCAAAATCTTATTTTTTTGATAAACAGTAAAGCAGAGTCTAAGTCATCGAAAATTTTAGGACCATCAGGAAGGAAGATTTTAAGCTTGGCAGGAAACAGAAGGTATGTTTTAAACTGTGCTTTTTTAAGCTCCCTTATTAGTGGCAGAAAAACTTTTCTTTTAGCTATTACCATGGAAGAATAGTCATTGTCAAAACGCACAGTTGTCTCATTAATCTTAACAGGAGCTTTAGCCCAAGCAGATTTAAGAACCATCTCTTTATCAAAAGATGATAGAAATCTAACTATAACTGATCTAGGATAGTTTTTGTTAGAGTTAGTATTAGCTATAGATCTATGTGCTCTTTAGATACCAAAAGAGAATGCTTCTGGTAAGTCTAAAGTTTTAGGGAGCCATGTTGTTAAAAAAGAAGTAATATTGTTACCTTCAATATTTTCTGGCAGTCCAAAAATCCTAATGTTATTGCGCCTAGATCTATTTTCCAGGTCATCCAACTTTGTTTGTAAATGTGTATTTTGTTTCAGCAGAAACTCAATGTTGATTTCCTCTTCTTGTATTCTATTTTCCATGTCATTCACAGCTTCTTCTATGCCTGTCATCTGGATCTTCTGTTGTTGCAGGTCTATATGTAACAAGTCTATTTGTTTTGTAGTTTTTTCTATGAAGGTGTCTATTTTAGTATCCATTTTATCCATCTTAGCAGTAAGTTGCTGGATTATAATTATCAGAGACTGAAGTTCTTTCTTGATGCTGGAGTCTTGAGAATTTGTCTTACTGGAACTCATTTCAAACTGATAAACTGACAGGAAAATTTCCAAAGTGATTTCTGACAGGAATATTGTTAAGATTTCCTTTCTTTTTTAGATATAGTTCAAGAACTATATAAAACATATTTAGAAAGAAAATTACTTCAAAAATTAATTTTTTAAGT
The DNA here is from genome assembly GCF_019279795.1 of Protopterus annectens. NCBI lineage: Eukaryota > Metazoa > Chordata > Ceratodontiformes > Protopteridae > Protopterus > Protopterus annectens. The sequence continues at coordinate 1,676,499,213 of NC_056735.1, read as the reverse complement.
AATTAATTCCTGTCAGTGTAATGAAATTGGTGGAGCTGAAGAAATCTGGTGCTATCCTGTGTTCATCCTTGGCCACGCCCTCAATACTACTTTGGAGCTGAAGAAATCTGGTGCTATCCTGTGTTCATCCTTGGCCACGCCCTCAATACTACTTTTGATGTTCCCCAGGGATCCATCCTAGGGCCTCTGTTATTCAGCATTTTCATCAATGATTTCCACTCTACTCTCTCTCAAGGCACAGTCAGCCAGTATGCAGATGACTCTATAATCATTTTCAGTGCCAACTCTCCTCCTGAAACTTACCCAGTCAGCCCTCACCTCCATTGAAATATGGATGACTAACAACCATCTTGCCATAAACCCTAAAAAAAAAAAAAAAAAAAAACAACACTATTCACCCCAAGAAGACAACTACCATAAAGACTTTCTCCATACTCTCCCAGGACAACACTACTATTGAGGTTGTCACACATACCAAGCTATTAGGAGCCACCATAGATGAACACTTATTGTGAATATGCAAGTCAAAGGATTATTAAAAATGTTCACCAAACTGGGCATGCTATACCGCTACAAAACATTCCCCACTTCCTCCTTAAAACTGTCACTTGCCTCCTCCCATCTTTCCTCTATGGCACGCCTCTCTTTACTAACATACAAGCCAGTCTAAAGTCCAAGCTCAATTCTTGCTATAACAAAATTGCAAAATTGGTCACTAACAAAAAAAAAATTCATCCCACCACTGTGCCTCTCTTCACATACTAAACTGGCTAGAACTTCCCCATCATTTTACATACATACAACTAACAGCTGCCCATAAACTAATATTCAGCCCTGCCAGCTGCCCTGCCCTCTCTGTTTACACCCTATCACCCAAACAGACCCCTTCATTCCAAGAATCAAATGCTTTTGCAAATTAACAAACCTAACCTCTCCGCTAGCCAAATGCTGCACTCCTTCTCCACTGCTAAATTATGGAACTCTCTCCCACAAACTAAGAACCACTAGCAGCACATCTCTCTTCAAAAATTCCTTAAAAGAACATTTGTCCTCACAGTGGCTATGCTCATGTGCCAGTTCCTCACACTCCATAACTTTTTTCTCCCAATACCGCCTCCTCTTCACTCCTTCTCCATCCTACCTACCTCCTTAATGCTTCCTAACTCCTGACTAGTAATCCTTTTCTGCAATTACTTATACTAGTAGAATTTATAGATAGTCTTATCTAGGACTGTATTGCCTCATTGCCCAATTTTACTTTTGTTAAAAATCTATTAGTCAGCTCTTGTTCTTGCATTTGTTGTATTTGATGCATTTGCTTGTTGTTTGTATAAATCACTATGGAGCTTTTCGCCCCGGGCCTCCACTAAAAATGGGCGCACTTTGGCCCAGTGGACCATCCTGGTAAACAAATGCAAATAAAATAAATAAAAGTTCTGATGCCAGTTGTGATAAAAGGAGGTACTGCCAGTACAGCTAGCTGGAATTTTGCAAATAATTATATGTCATTGGTGACTACTGAAATGATTTATACAAGATGCTTGTGTTACAAATGTATTAAAACTGTATGTTGTGTATATCAAACTGCTTTCTACAGCTGTTTCTGCTGAAAAGGTATTTGTAAAGTGTTTGTGTTTAAAATGTATCCACAGTGCGTCCTGCTGGAAGAGAACGGAAATGTATATGCACTGTTGTAACTGTTTAAGTGTATATGTTTTAACAGAGGAAACTGGAGGGTTAACCTCAGTCCAGCAAACTTTAGAAAAATATCTGAAATTAAATCACTTTATAGGCTAGGCCATAAAGATACTATCTCACAAGTTTCAATGCAGCCAGAGATACAAAGTCTATACAAGTAATCTTTCTCTATGGTCTTTGGAGCAAACTAATCACTAATCTGTAAGCAAAGTGGTATGCAATTGTTTTGACTTACAGCACATACCAAAGATCTGAGCAAAAACCTTTGTATGTGCATTTTTACAGGTAGGTGCTATATACTGCCAGCGATGGGGGGTTTGCATAAGAACTAGAAGCCAGATGACCAGAAATTATGTCATTCTCCAAGTTACTCCAGCAGTAATATTTTAGATATTATTTTGAGAAGTCTCTTAGTGAGACAGAATATTCTGCATTTGGTCTTAGGCCTGACAAGAAGAACCATTTACCACATAATCTGCCTTGCTCTAAGTTATTAGGGTATAGTAACTCTCTTAGATTCAGTGAGGAATATAGTGAAGCTTAATTTACATATTTTTCTTTATTTGTGTGAGCCTGTACTGCAATGCTATTTTAAATATTTCCTGTGGTTTTGAACTCAGATGTCATTGTGAAAATATACTTAGTATTTTCTTGTTCTTTTATTATTAAATATATTTAGACCTTTCACTATGGCTGATCTCTGTAGAGATATTTAAGTTTTCAGAATACTTGCATATTTATTTGGTGACACTCTGTGGGCCAATCCTAACAGCCCTACCCTTGGTCAAACAATCATTTGTATTAATATTACACAGTGAGATTGGACACCCTTTAGGGGCCTTAAAGTAGCTGTCAAGAGGTTCTGGTGGCAGTGGAAACTACCCTACAGTCTGGGAAAAACTTAGCTAGTAAACCTGTGCCAGCCTTTCACAGGTGTGTGTGTGTGTGTGTGTGTGTGTGTGTGTGTGTGTGTGTGTGTGTGTGTGTGTGTGTGTGTGCAAATCAAAATTTCAAAGAATGTGCGCGTCAGCTACTTGGTCAGGGACACGAAGCACTGGTTGAACAGAGAGTGTGTCAGAAAACTTGGCTTGGAATCCTGGTTAAGTACTCAACTCTAAAGCTGTACCAGTGGGAAGTCTTATTGGGGATCTGCAGAAAGGTAGAGGAACCAGCCTCAGACTGACTGTGGTCTCTGTGTGCTCTTAAGGGAGATTGCACTTAATGCAGAGAGTTGCATCTGGAAATACTGTATGTGTACCTGTACCTGTCATCCTCACAGTGAATGTCTCCCCGCAGGTGCCACTGGTGAGGATTGAGACTCCTTGATTACTGGCTCAGAGGTGGGATATCCACGTCATATATTGTTTGGCAGTGATGAGTCATCACACCCACTGACATGATCGGTAATGTCACACCCACTGACATGATCGGTAATGTGCCAAGCTATCAGGGAACATCTATTCACAATCTGGTCCCATTACTAAATGTTCTTTAACTTGTCTGCCATTTTTTTGAAGTAAGAGAAAGTCTTTGCAGCAAATCTTTCAGCTTGATCCTCCAATCTCTTACCAATAAAAAAATAATGTTGGGTACTATCATGGAGTAAATTCCATTATGGTCTCTCCAAACCTGGTGGAATGGCTGGTTCTCCCCTGGATCAACAAGTAAAAAGAAATGGAAAAGTCTCTCTGCTTGAATCCCTACTGGGGTGTGGAGGTAGGGGATGCCTCCAGGTACCAAACCTTCAGGTCTAAGCAATTCCAGCGGAGTCCCTTTGAATTCAATGATCCTTTAGGACAAACAAATAAAAAATGTAGGCTACCTATTGTGAAATAGATCCTATTATAGGATCTCCAAACTTCGTAGAGTGGCTGGCTCTCCCCAGGACCAGCAAGTAAAAAGAATAAGTCAAGTGAAAGGTTTTGTTGACTATCAGGAGCTGAACTCTGGGATACTGCCTGGAGATCATTCTTTCTTTTAAGCTTTTCCAATGCTTGGACCAGATCAACACAAGTTTTGTAACCCACTGGATAAAATATATTCAGATCATAGCAGGATACAACTTGAATTTAAAGCCCAGTTCTATACTCTTACTTAAATAAAACAGATGAAGGTACTATTCTTGTGAGTGGCCACTGAGTAATCATGATCAGCAAACACCCTCGTGCCTTCTATCTTGGTGATGGTGCTCTTTTTCCAAACTGATGAGAGAATCTCCTCTGTTTTTATAGGTTTGGAATTTCACTGGTAGACTGAAGTATTTGAGACTCTGTGGACCCTAGCTAGGAGAATTTCTTCAAGGATTTGCCAGTCCATTCCTGCATTCATTTCCATATAAAGGCTTTTGCAGTCGTTCCCCTCTAGTTTCTGAGATACAGCTATAAACCAGATATTCTCTCCTCTCAAATCAGATCCCTAGCTCACTAAGTTTAAGTTACACATTTTCTTGCTTTACTTAATTTTCAGCCAGCCTTTCACTTATTTCCTTCCCTTTATCTTGCAAAATGCACTAGCAGCAAAGTGTTCAGAGAGAGCATCCTCTAGCTCCTTCAATTTTCTGTCATTCTTAAAAATATCATCCATAAGCATACCACTTCATTTCAGAATATCTGAATAGACTTGGTCTACCTTTTCTTATGCGAGTATTGGTGCAAGATCACTTTGGTTCTCTATTTGATTAGTTTTCTTCAGTGTGTCTTTTTTGTACCTAGAACTCCCAGGTGTTAAGTTTGATGTTTTACTTATTCTCACTTCAAGTAGGAAGATTATTCTTTCTGGACCTCTTTTTGGCTGTCCAAAGTGTTGTAAAATCAATTAATTTCCCAAATCTTTTCCAGCTTTCATATTAAATTACTAAAGAATCAGCTAGGAGCACTTTCAGCCCTGTCTCACCTCTTCATGCCATAACGGAAGTCTACCAAAGGATTTTATATAAGAATATGTATGTGGGTGTGGGTGTGTGTCACATACCCTGTAGAATGTCAGAATTCTTAAGGACAGGGGTTGGGAATCTGGGGAAACAGAGGCTGAAGCAAAGGCCTCCTCTAGAGATCCTAACAGAGGTACAATCACTGGTTTAAGGGACTCCATGCTTAGTAACTTGTATCTTTTCTGAGCTTCTGACACCTTCTCACCAGCTTACTTGAAATACTCTAATTTCTGATACTGTATCCCCAAAAGATATTTCTTCACTTGGGGGAGTCTGAAGAATGTGCCTTCAGATTTTGACTCACTAGGCATTAGACAGGATAACTGGAAGACATCGTCCAGACCCTCAACATCACATTCAGAAAATTCTCTTCATCTGAGGAAGAAGGAAATGTCTCTCTCAACAGGGGGTTCAAGCTGAAACAGAAGGCTAGAGAGATTGGGTTGTCTTATACAGGCCCTGCACAAAATTCTATCAATATTCCTATAAAGCCTTCTGCACATAGGGGATGGAAGAAGTGAAGAGTGTTTTTTTCTGTGACCCCTCTTTGGGGTCATTAGCCTTAAAGTTTAGGGGGTTGAATCCAACATGACCTGGAGACCTCATCCCTTACCAATACTTGATGAATGCCTCCCTTATTCTAAGACAGGGTAATTAGTTTCTCCTTTCTTGGCTAGATCAGTCTTTTCATACAGTCTGAAAGGATTGCTTAGTTCCCAAGCCTTAGTGGCCTCCTGGAGGGGGGGGGGGTCACACCAGAGGGACCAGGAGAGTTCAGAATGGTGGTCCAAGGGCTGCAAATTCACCTCAGTGGAGATGTCAACCCCAAACATCAGAAAGAGGAAGAAGTCAAGTTTCTACAGAAAACTCCCTCAAAAATTTATTTTTTTTCTTCTTCTGGTGAGAGAGAAAGTCAACTGAAGGGATGCCCATTTGCCATGGTTGCTCAGCCAAATCCCTGAGGCACTTATTCGCAAGAAAACTTTTTAGAGAATTCAACCTACTCCTTATGGCTTTAGGTGTGACAAAAAGGCAAATACGACAGGATCACACACAAACAGCAGACACAGAGAGAACACTTGTAACTCAATCATGATTTTTTTTTTTCTGTTGATGGTCTTACTTCACATTTACATTATTTACAGGCTATATGCATTGCTTCAACCTTTATATTCTTATAATCTTCATAAATTCAAGATTTTTTATGAAGTGGGCAGCAATAATGTTTTTAAACTGTAAATCTAAGGGCAGGGTGGTAGAGCTCTAATCATTAATACACTAGGTGTGGGGGGATGATTCCTGCCAAAAGGGGAAGTAACAGGGTCTTGCTACCCATAAGAAATTTGTAATGCATAAAAGTGATACTGTAGCTGAATCTTTTACAGCAGTTTCCAACAGTTAGGTGCATGTGTCATGTAGTTCATCAATATAGCTCAGCAAAGGTTCTTGTACAATACACACCATGTCTAATGCTTCTTCATATGAGCATCTCAAATTATACACATACTTTGCTATGTACATATGCTACATGGTATTACACATAAGGGTAATATGGTATCAAAAAGTAGAGTTGTGTACACTTACCATAAATGTAGATGTTCAAGTGTATTCACTGTTGCAGTAATCACATTTAGGTTATCCTGCCAGGGGTACCCCTCAGTCAGCCTGAATACCAGAGGCTTAGTATTTCTGCGTCAGTTCCTGTAGCTCCAGGACTGACATCAGATCGATATAAAAACAGGCAGTCGACACCATTACATCAGTTTTTCTTGCCCTGACTGTCAGGAGCCCCCGTTATGGTGGAGGAACACCACCAGTAGAAAGTAAATACCAAAATTTATTTGAAAGGAGAGAGAGAGAGAGAGAGAGAGAGAGAGAAACACATGGGAGATGGAGGGAGGGAAACCAAGACTGCAACAGTGAATACACTCTAACATCTACATTTATGTAAGTGTACACAACTCTATGTTCTTCATGTTTCACTGTTGCAGTCATCACATTTGGGTTGATTCCCAAAGCTATAGAAAAGGTTGGAGGCAGACAAGAAGACTGGGGGCTGGCTAGGATGCCCTGCAAGACTGCAGTGGCAAAGCCTGCCCTGGATTTGGAGAAGATAGGCAGGTGGTAATGCTAGGTGAAGGTATTAACACATGTCCATGTTGCAGCCTCCAGAATGTCCCTGGTGGGGACCCCTCAAAAAAGCTGCAGAGGTGGAAGTTGCTCTGGTGGAATGTGTCCTGACCCCCTTTGGGGGTGGTTTCCCATGCTGTTTGTAGCAGAAATGGATGCAGTGTGCTATCCATTTGGAGATTTGTGTGGCCTTGCCCTCTGCTCCTGCAGCAAAGCTGACTAGCAATTGATCAGTTTTTCCAAACAATTTAGTCCTGTCCAGGTAGTATCTGAGCTGTCTGTGCATATCTAGAGAGTGCAGAATCCTTCCCCCCTTGTTTTGTGGGTTAGGAAAAAAGGTGGGCAAATGAATGGATTGGTTTTGTGCCACAATGGACACCACTTTAGGCATGAAGGATGGGTTAGTCCTGAGGGAGACCCTGTCGGCATGGAAAATGATGAAGGGCTCCACACCCATAAGTGCTTGTAGCTCTGATACTCTTCTAGCTGAAGTGATGGCCAGAAGCAAGACTGTCTTCCAAGAGAGAAAATTTTACTTTGCTGAAGCTGCAGGTTCAAAGGGGGGGCAGGGTGAGCTTTTCCAACACAAAGTTAAGGTCCCAGACTGGGGTAGGAGCTCTTCTGGGTGGCCTTAAGTTGTTAGCCCCTCTTAGGAACTGCTTGAAGAGAGGGTGTAAGAAAAGTGGTGGCTCTGTGCTGAAATGAGCAGAGATGGCGAAGAGAAGGATAGACCCCTGTGTAGTAGGCCGGCCAGGTAACCCAGGATGAGAGGTGGGGAGGGCTGTGCCATTCCGGCTCCCTTAGCCTGGATCCAGGTGCAAAACCTTTTCCACATGTCAGCATAGGATCTTCTAATGCTGGGGTGTCTGGCCTCACGCAGAACATCTAGAACTTGTTTCCTTAGGCTGGCAACTTGAGGAGAGGTCAGGGAATAAACCAGGCTGCCAGGTAGATCTGCAATTGGAGATGCATGAATTCTTCATTCCTCTGTCAGGAGTGTTGGGATCTGAGGTAGGTGCCATGGCAGCAGGCTGCGCCAGCAGTGGGCATCAGTGCTGGCATGGTCAGTCTGGGGCAATCAGGACTGCCCTCAGTTTTTCCTCCCTTATTTTGAGCAGTACCCTTGAAATGAGTGGTAGTGGGGGAAATGCATAGACTGAGAGGTTTACCCACTGGAAGGATAGAGCATCCACTTTCCAGGCCTTGCTGTGAGGTTCCCTGGTGCAGAATTTGTTGACCCGATGATTGGAGTGGGAGGCAAAGAGGTCTGTTTTCGGGGTGCCCCATTTCTGAGTTACAAGGGTGAAGGTTCTGAGGTCTAGCTGCCACTCGTGTGGGTCTAGCAGGTTTCTGCTTAAGTTGTCTCCCAGTGAGTTAGAGAGTCTAGCAGGAATTGTGCTAACAGGTGCAGCTGCATGGCTGAAGCCGTGGGCCAAAGGGTCATGGCGAGCCTGCAGAGAGGATAAGAGCAAGTCCCTCCCTGCTTGTTGATATACCACATCACTGTGGTGTTGTCTTGTTTTGATCAGTACAGGCTCCGGGGAGATTAGGTGTTACCACCTTCCAGGAATAAAAAAAAAAAAAAAAAAGACTACAAAAAACTGTAGGGAAGATAAAGTGACTGCTTCACATTTTAAAAGGTTTCAGAATACTGATGTCAATTTATTGTACAACACTGTTTTAGAACAAATAGAATGTATAGATGTTAGTGGCGTTCGAAAGACATGCGTGAATAGGGGTGCCTTCGTTGAAGGCTGGGAGTCGGGCTGGCACCTCGGCACCGTAAAAATCTGCCGCCAATCATTAGCAGACTGGAGTTCCGCTGTGGCGACCCCTAAGTGGGAAAAGCCAAAAGAAGAAGAAGAATGTATAGATGTTAATGAAAATAATATTAAAACAAAAGTTATTATACAAGGAAAGTATTAATATTTTGAAATATAAAACAATGTAAGAAGCTCAGTAGTAGAAGTAGCGAACTTAAGGTTCATAGGTTCATACTAGGCTATCTGCCCAAGGGCATTTATAAGCCTAGCCCATAGTTTTGTGGCTTACGCCACCCCTTAGTTTGGAGAAACTATGCCCATTATTTAGCTGTGCCTCTGTCGAGCAGTGACACTGAGGTAACCCCTGGGGTGTATCTGCGATCTCCCATCCATTGGTCAAGATTCCTCTTGAACAAGGCCAGCGAGGTGCTCTGCCTCACATAAACCGGGATTTTGTTCCACAGCATAGGGAGTCTTTGGGTGATGAATCTATCCCTCCAGCACATCCTATTAATAACCGTGTCGAGGTTTAAGTCACCCGCCCTTGTGGCTCTGAGGGATCTAGATTTTTTGAGATGAAGCATATTCATCAAATCTGGGTTTGACATGGCCTTGTATGTCAGGCATTGGTCACCTCTGAGCAAGCGATGCAACTGAATATAACTGGAGTTCTTTCAGTCGTGCAGCATAAGACAGATTTTTGAGACCCTTTATCCTTTTGGTGAGGAACTTTTGTGGCCTCTCCAGCTGCTGCAAGTGACGGGTCAGATACATTCCGAATGGGGCACTGTACTCGATCATTGGTCTGATGAGTGATGAGTATAGGGAGACTATGACTTCCCTTGATCTAGATGTGAATCCCTTCATGATAAGGTGGGCAATGTAGAAGGTCTACCTAACTACTTTAGCAATATGAGTGTCGAATGAAAGGCTACTGTCAACCTGGGTTCCCAGGTCCCTAATAACTTCTTCTGTGTTCAGGGGATTGCCACCTATATGGTAGCTAGGGTAACCTTATTTTTCCCGAAGGGTATGACTATGCATTTCTTGGCATTTAACTTGAGGCCATGGCTCTGGCACCAGTTATCCGTTTCTGTGAGACCCTTCTGAAGGATATCTGTGTCGGATGTGTTCTCAACTACGGCGCCCAGTCTGCAGTCATCTGCGAACTTTGTCAGCCATAACCCTCCTGTGTTTGCTTGTACTTCAGAAAAGTAGATGCCAAACAAGAGTGGGCCCAGGACTGAGCCCTGTGGGACACCACTTGTGACAGGCTTAGAGTCTGACATGGCGCCAGCAACTCTGACCCTGTGGGTTCTGTCACTCAGCCAGTTTGCAACCCATCTTGTAATGTATGGGTTTACATTTAAGTTGATGAGTTTTTCAATGATACCGAGTGGGGTATTGTATCGAAAGCCTTCGCCAGGTCTAGGTAGGCTGTATGGACTGCCTTTCCCTCGTCAATGGCCTTGGTGACTGTTTCGAAAAAGTCAACCAAGTTTAAAAGGCATGATCTGCCTTTGACAAAGCCAAACTGGGTTGGATCCAAAGTCTGCAAATTCCCTATGTCTTTATTTATGAGATCCATTATGATCCTTTCCATGGCTTTGCAGATCAGGCTTGTCAAGCTAATGGGACGGTAATTTCCAGGGTCGGTTTTAAACTCATTTTTGACTGGAAAGAGACTGCCTTGCTTGGATTACTTTCTAATACTTAGTAATTCTGTACAATTATATATATATTTATTTATTTATTTATTTATTTTACTTAATACGAGTTTAAGTTCGCTACTTCTACTACTTTTGTCTGATCTGATTAATATACAATGATTAACTGGAGACATATGGACTGAAATTCTTCCACACAGAGAAGTTTCTTGCACTGTTTTGGGACCCACTACACTTGTTTAGTGGGTTGTTTTGAGACTTCGGGGATACCATGGCGAGTACTTTTTTTTTTTTTTTTTTTTTTTATATTTTGAAATATAAAACATTGGTTCCTAAAGGCTTAAATGAGGAGTTGAATTGGAAGTGTCTGGGAACCTATTTTTATTGTTTAATTAATTAATTGAATATAATTAGTAATGTAATATAAAAGACAAATTTTGTAGTTTTTTTTTTATTCCTTGAAGGTGGTAACACCGAGGCGCTAGAATAAACTATACTTGTTTTACCAACGTGGTCTTCTTTTATATTGGAAGTAAGCAGTTGAAATGCACGTCCATTTGGACCATAGTTGTTGTGCTGGATATAGTCATAGTTGAGAGAAGTAGCCTGTCAGGTAGGCTTGTTTTTCTGGAGTAAGGAATGCCATCTGGGATGCTGTGTCCAGGCTTGCTCCCAGGAATACAATTTTTTGTGTGCGGACTTGTTTCGATTTCTTTTCGTTAATAGTATACCCCAGGGAGGTCAGTAGGCCCTTTACAAAGGTCATGTGCTAAAGCAGCTTTTCCTGATTGTCTGCCTGAATCAGGCAGTCGTCTAAGTATGGGTAAATTTGAATATTTATTTGTCTGCAAAAAGCAATGGCGGGACCCACACATTTTGTGAAAACTCTGGGAGCAGTAGATAAGCCAAAGGGAAGCGCAGAGAAATGAAAGCGCATAGACCCTGCCCTGAAACACAGGTATTTCCTGCATAATTCCCTGACTGGGATGTGTAGGTAGGCCTCTTTTAGGTCTAGGGTGGCTAACAAAGCATCCTTGGAAAGCATAGGCAGAAGCTGCTGGAGGGTGAGCATTTTGTTACCACCAGAAAGGTGTTTAGAATGAATAGATAGAGGATGGGACACCATGTGCCCCCTTTTCTGGGTACCAGGAAGAGTCTGGAGTAGGAACCCTGGTCTATCTGTTCTGCAGGAACATGCTCTATGGCCCTCATGGAGAGAAGGGAAATGACTTGCTTTTTGGCCTCTGCCCACTGGTTTGGAGGAAGATCTGGGAACCCTTTTGGGGTTGGCAGAGTGTGGAAATAAAATTTGTATCCCTGGGTTACTATGTTGAGGACCCAGCGGTCATTGGCAATGGTGGCCCAGTTGCCTGCATGGAAGGAGAGTTTTCCTCCTAGGGGCACGAGCAGGTGGGCAGAGGAAGGGGGTGGAAGTGTAAAGTCATTGTGAGTTCTTACCATAAGGGGGTGGCTTTGCAATCCCTGTTTTTGAAGAGGAGGAACTCCACTGCTTAGATCTCTGCATTCCCTGGGGCTGTTGTCAAGGGGGTGGGGGTCTGCTTCCCTGGTCTGAGCTGGCCTGGAGGGGGTAGGAAAGGAGCAGTGCTTGGAGGGACAATGCCTACTGAACCTTGGTGGCTGAACCTGTAAGAAATCTGTCTGCATAAATTTAGATTTTTTTCCATCTTTTTTAAGACCTCTTCTGCCTTGGTGCCAAATCGTCTTTGTTCAAGGGTGTGTCCAATAATTTGGATTTGACATTGTCTGCCTAGGTCTGTTCCTTAAGCCAAGAATGCCTTCTAATGACAGAACCAGTGACTACTGCCCTGCAAGATGCTTCTAGGGCATCAAAACCACATCGTAAGGTGTGCTTAGTTACTTGACTTGCAGAATGCATTAACTCTTGTAACTATTTTCTGCACAAGCAGGAAAAGAAGATATTTGTTTGAGTTCCATGGTATGTTGCTGATATTTCAGCATGTGGAACTGACAATGTAATGCTCTAATATCAAGAGTAGCAGAGGTGTATACTTTTTTACCTCATCTGTCTAATGCTTGGGAATCCCTATCCGAGGAGGTGGGATTCTTAGCTGAGGTTGCTTTGATTCCTTTAGGTCCTTGACAGATGACCTCAGGGTCAGCTGTAGGATTTTTGAAAAGAAATTTGTGAGAGTCAGGGACTCTATAATACCTGTCAGATTTCGTGGGAGCAGGAGGGAGGGTGTCAGGAGTCAGACTGGATTCCATAAAAACATAATCCACAACATCCAGGACAGGAAGAATGGCCAGAGATCTGAGCTGTGGTAGATCCAAGAACTACCAGAGTCTCTTTTTAGAGAGAGGGTAGTCCTGACATTCTCATTGGAAATGCTCCCTTAAAGTATGTAGGGTTTCCCCAAAGGAAAAGTCCTTGGGTGGAGAGGCTGAAGTGATTGATTCCTCTGCATCAGAATCCTCATAAGCAGAGAGGGGTTCATATTCAGATGCATGAGTCATGGGACTCCTGCTAAGACTACTGGGGAGAAGTCTCTTGCTTTTGGAACGGGTATGCCTGGCTTCCCCTAAGCAGCATCATCAGGTCTTCCGCCATTTTAAGCATTTGAGGCAAGGAAGTAGGTACCTGAAATTGGGTCGTCTGTTTCTTGGGTGTGGCTCGTACCCTGGGCCTTAGAAATTCGGTTGTTTTGTGCAGGCTACCATGTACTGCAAAATGACACCATCATAGTAATGACAGTACTGGATGCTAGATTAGGAAGTAGGTCAATCTCGAGCCAACTGGAGTAAAAGCAGACTTGCACCAAATAATGTTGACCATTTCACTCAAAATTGTTGGTGGTTACCGTCGACCAAGGTAGCTCTGGAGTCTGGTTAGCTGAAGTGGTCCCTTCTGTTGATGTGGCTTTATACTATTACACATGGAACAAGATGAAAGTATTCTCTCAATATCTTGTGATATGGAAGGCCAAAATACTATTTCTCTCGCCCTTTTGGTAGGGTCGACTCCTGGGTGACCATGGTGCAAGACAGTAATGTACTCTTGTTGCAAGGACTTTGGAAAAATTATTTTTGGACCTTTCATAATGATACCTTTTGTCAGACAAAATCTCACCTCTGTATGGAAAATAAGGTTGCACTTCTTGTGGTAAACTAGACTGCTTTGATGGCCATCCTTGATTGATAAAGTGTCTGAGCTTTTGTAAAAGTGAATTGTGGGTGTGTGATCTCTCAGCTCATCAAGACGTGTGGAAGAAAAATGTCTCACTTCCATGACTTCAAAATAAAGGTTCTCATTCTCATGCTATTCTGTAGTGTTTCTGGGTGATCTGGATAATCACCAAGATAAAGAAATCTGCCTTTCTTGTAAGATTGAAATTATACTTTTGCAGTCTCAGCATCATGAGTTGCAGTCAGGCTGGAGCTGAATGCACAGGCTTTCACAAGATAACGAGAGGATGGTGGTCTGTTTCGATCTGGATAGGTCTACCATAAACATAATCATGGAACTTCAAACATGCAAACACAATTACCAAAAGCTCTCTCGATTTAGGCATACTGCACTTCAGTTTTGGTAAGAGTTCTTTATGCACATGCAACAGGTTGATCCTCTTCTAGAATGACTGCACCAAGACCAAATTTTGAAGCATCACAGGAAAGTGTAACTGGTTTGTGATCTGAAAGTTGACAGTAGCAATTCTCTTTCAGGACATCAAATGGTCCATGGTGTTGCTCTAACCAAGACCAGGGTACATCTTTATGTGTCAGCTCTGAGCGGTGTTGAAAGTTGGCTGAAGTCTGGAATGAACTTGGCTAGATCGTTAACCATGCCAAGAAAACGTTGTAGGGCTTGAACACTGACTGCAGCTGGCATCTCGAGAATGGCTGTTTGCTTTGAAGGGTCTGGGCATAAGCCTGAATTGGTAAATAAATGATAATAATAAATAACATAAGTAACTTCTTGTAGCCTGAATGTGCATTTGTGTGGATTGAACTTGAGATTCACTTGACATGCCCTTTCTAGAACTTTTCTGAGGTTTCTGTCATGCTCTGCTTCATCATGACCTCCTACCAGTATTTCTACTATGATACACAAGGATACCCAGAAAAAATTTGCTCCACTGCACGTTGAAAGACTTCACTTGCAGAATTCATCCCAAATGTCATCCTTAAAAATCTGTACCTGACAAACGGAGTACTGAAAGTAGTGAGCAATGAGGATTTTTTTTGTCAAGCTGAATTTGCCAAAATGAACACTTTGCATCTAAGACAGAAAAAACAGTGGCATTTGGCATCAAGGCTGCAACTTCGACTGTGAGCATTGGATGATGAGTTTTTTTAGCGCTATGTTCAAATCTAGTGGATCAATACATATTCTGATGTCATCTAAACTGTTCTTGTGAGCTACCACCACGGAAGATGCCCATTCAGTTGGAGTTTCAACTGGACAAATCAATGTTGCACCATTTTATCTAACTTGGCTTTGACACTGTCCTGCATGGCTATTGGAACTTTACGTGCTGGTCGGATAACTGGACTGACTTGTGGGTCTAACTTCATGGAGTACACAACTGGAAGTTTGTCTTCGAAAAGATCAGCATAGGTGGAAAAAATGTTCTAGGTGAAATTTAGAGTAGTGGTCTTTCAAGCGGACATGATGTACTTCCTTATTAAATGAAAGCAGTCCTATTTTCAAACTGTCTCTGAGCCCTAATAATGACTGGACTTGCCTCTTGACCACATAAAATAAGTTGTAGCCTCTTCTAGCAGAGTAACATGAAAGCACTACTGAGCCTCCGGTTTGAATTTCTTCACCTCCATAAGCAACAAGCTTTGCACTCTTTGCCACCATTACACACACTAGCAAATGTTTCTGCTGACATAACATTACACTTGGAACCTGTATCAACTCTGAGCTCTATGGGTTTGCAATTTATCCGAACAGTGCAAAATACTTAATTCTTTGCCCTTAAATCTACTCCATTAACTGTTTCATGAAGCACTGACACACCATCAACATAAAGAGTAGGGCTGCAGATTTTTAAATTAACCAACTCATTTCTTAAAAGGCTCCTTTTTAATTAAAGAATGTGGGCCTTTTGATTTACAAAACCTTTGAAATTCAATTTATTGCATTTGTGGCATTGTTGACCAAAAGCTAAACATTTTATATTTTTTAGATTCATGACTTCCACCACAATTACAACAGCTGGTAATGAAATCAGGTTGGGGCCCATGCTTTGAGCTTGCTGACTCACTGCAGAGAACAAACAGAAAGGCAAAGTGGTATACCATACCTTCCAAATTTATTGTTAGTGCTTTCGGGCGTAACAATGTACGACCTTCAGACAAGAAGACATGAAAGAAAAAACTTTCTTGGTTTAAATAAACCACCAACAGTGACATCATCAGATAATCAATTCATAATTAAAGGAACATTACACCCAACTAAAACATAATATGCAGTGTGTATGTATATATATATATATATATATATATATATATATATATATATATATATATATATATACACACACACACACACACACACACACATAAACATATGTATATATTATGTTTATATAAACACTCTCTCTAAAACATATAAAAATACTTTTAACTACAGTATGAAAATCTTAAACCTGTCTCCAAGACAAGGTAAAAAAGTGAGCTCTTAAGTTAACTTGCTGACTCACTCATGTTTCACTGAGACTGTGCGAACCCTGGAATTTGCTGCAAAACTCTGGGGTTTACCAGCGAGTGCTGCAGGGGCTACCGTTGCTGCCATGTGCTTAGGCCTGTATCTTTCAGTAACATGATGCATACTATCAACATGAGCTTTATCACTGTGCCTTCTAGAGCTATTCTCATTTGTAAGTATATAGGTGTGCTTTTCTGTGAGCTTGTATATCGGACAAATCTCAATGGCCTTATTCAAAGTTAAATCACTGTCACAAAGCAAAATCTTTCTCACAGCATCTTTAATAACACACAAGTCTGTCCTTTATCAAATCATCCCTTCAATCACCAAATCTGCATGTTTTAGCTTTATTTCTCAGGTCTGTTATATATGCTGCAAAAGTTTCTCCAGGCTTTAGATCCCTTGCATAAAATAAGTGCCCTTCCACTAACATTTGCCTGGGGGTTACACATTTCTCTAAATTTATGTTTTAAGCACTCTGAGTCCTCCCTTGACTCAGCCAGTACAACAATATGAAAGTTTTCCCACCTCTCCTGTATAGATAGCAGGTGCATACACAAATGAACGTCCTCTTTCTATGGCTTCTGACCCAGCTAAATTAAGCAGAATAAATTACTTGTATGGTCATCTTTATCAGAAAATGCAGCCTGCATGAAAATGTCATACTTTTGCTCAAACACTCCAATTCTCAGCAAAATTACTGTCCAACACAAGTGCACTGGGTTTTCGAAATCAAGTCTACCATGCCCACAAATCATGAACAAACATACTGAAAATATGGCCTTTGTAATCATGTACGGACAAACTGTTCTGTGAGCTTATAACATTCAAACGCAGAATAAAAATCTTCAAAATACTGTACTTTGCGAAATATGCTCTGAAATGGCTGTATTCTGCAAAATTATTTTACTGTAATACTGCACAACCATGTAAACACTTTATACACTTCTGATAACTTGGATATCTTTACTTAATAGGAAAAATACATGCTTTGCAAAAATGTAGTCGTTTCCCTTTATTTTATTCATTTTATGCAATTTGGACTTTATTCCAAACATTTTCTGTAGTAATTCGAATATTTGTATCAATATCGTACATATCGTTTTGTGTGAATATCGTTTAGAACATTCTGTATGCCTGTTCACATTTTACAAAAAAGGAATAGTGCTGAGCAAGTTTTAATAGCTGAAATTCTTTTCTGACCCGTTTTGCAAAATGTGCACATTTTAGGGATGATTCGCTGCTGTATATTCCTTCAGTCCCAAGCAAGTGCCTTAAGTAGTTTTAGCCATGCCGCCTCTAACTTCATGCCCTTTAGACATGCCACTTCTGACACCATGTCACTCATCTCTAACATAGATGACAAGCAAGCAGGGTATTTTGTTTAGATGCTTTAATACACAGAAACATCAGGCTGGATAGCAGCATCATAAAATACAAACTAGTTAACAGATAGACCTTACATACATGCATGCTTGCATTTCAACAGCTTACTACAAAATGGCAGTCAGACTTGCACATGCTCAGTACTTATACACTTATGTAAGCCCTTGGACAGCTTCTTAAAGGTACATGCACACATTGGATAGCTTCTTAAAGGTACATGCACACATTGATCAACAGACACCTTTAAGGAATTGCTTGACCTGAAACTTACAAGCTAGAGGAGGATTCAAGGGCAGAGAAGCAGGAATCGCTGACAGGTGAGTTTTCACTGAAGAAAATGCCAACCCAGCATGGAGCAGATCACACAAATAAGAGAACCAAACGAACCTCCATGGATAGAGGATCACAATTGTGAGAGAGGCATCAGACAGAAAATATTTTTCCATTTGGACATGTACGAATTTCTGGTACTGGATTTTCTGGTCTCCTGCAGAACCTGAAGCACATCCTCAGAAAAGAGGTGCCTAAAAGAATCAAAATCCTATCACTCAGAGTGTCATTTGGATAAGTAGGGATAGATATGAGAACTCTTTTCTTGAGTCAGAAAATTCACCCAGTCAGGTAATTTGTGGTGACTGCTCTGGCCAAGTCAGAAATAAGGGGCAACCAATGCTGTCTTGTCCAAAAGGGTCACCAGCAAGATTCTGGGAGAGATCTGCCTGATCTGGTGTATTACTCATGGTAAAAGGGTGGGGGAAGGCATATAGAAACATCCCCTTCCAAGCAAAAGACAGGACATCCACTTTCCAAGTCAAAGGACTTGGAAATCTGGAACAGAATAGAGGAAGTTGTCTCTTCAGTGAAGTAAAAAGATCTACCTGAGGAATACCCCACCAATGGACACTTTCCAGGAACACATCTCTGTGAAGCATCCATTTATAAGCTTGTGCACTGGACTTGCTCAAGGAGTCTGCCATTAGACTGCTTCAAGAGTCACTTGATACTGAACAGCTAAATCCCAGACCTGAAGAGCTACTCTGCAAAGATAGGACCTTGTGCCCCAATGCTTGTTGACATACCACAGCACTGTGGTATTGTCCATGAAGGGGCCTGGGATGAGAGAGTAAATGAAAAGTTTGCAGAGCCAGAAGCACTGCCCTCATCTCCTTTATGTGGTCTGTCCTCTGATGAGGAGTTAGAGACCCTAAACATTTAGGGGGCCACAGGAAGCACCCCATGCCCTGAGGCATCTGTAAAGTTCTCCTGAGTAGAACTGGAGTATGAAAAGGAAGCCCTAGGTTGAGAGAAAGTTGATGACTCCACCACTGAAGTTCAAGCTTGACACAGGGAAGCAAAGGTACCAGAAGTCCAGGGGGTGACAATGTTGAAGCAACACCAATCTGAGGTAACACTAAAGTTTCCTGATATGGAGCCTGGTGAGAGCATGGGTATGGTAGAAGCCATGAACCCCAGAGTTCTGAGAAATTCCCTGGTTGTGACAGACACCAGAGGAAGAAGGGATTGGAAAAAAGTTAGTGACCGAGTCTTGGGGGCATGCAGAGATGCCAACATGGAAACGGTCTGAAGTTTGCAGCCAAGAAAAATAGGATCCTGGGAAGGCACTGGGACTGATTTCTGGAGGTTTATGGTGAACCCCAGACTGAAACAGGCAAGTTATAAACTTGAGATCCTGAAGCAGACTGCTGGGGGAAGGAGCTTGAATAAGGAGATCATCTATACAGGGAAAATTTTGAATACTGCAAATCCTGCAAAAAA
The DNA here is from genome assembly GCF_019279795.1 of Protopterus annectens. Lineage (NCBI taxonomy): Eukaryota > Metazoa > Chordata > Ceratodontiformes > Protopteridae > Protopterus > Protopterus annectens. The sequence goes on along the minus strand of NC_056735.1, from coordinate 1,676,480,169 downwards.
GCAACAAAACAGAGTGAGGCATTTGGGGAATAACCTTGGGGCAGTACAGAGGACAAAGGGCAAAGCAGAGAACTGAAAATGCAAGGAAGAGACAGAAATGTAAAAATGTCCTGAAATAGATGACAGATGGGGATGTGAAGGAATGCATCCTTGACATCCACAGATACCAGAAAAGCAGGAAGCAATGTCTGAAGGGATAACATCTAAAAGGAAGGAATCTTGAGAAAAAAGTGTTTAGCAGGGAAAGATCAGAAATGGTCTCTATATGCCTTCCTTTTGTGAAACCAAAACATCCTGGAATAAAATCCCTTCCCTACCTGGGTGGGAGGCATGGCTTGAATGGTGCCCTGAGCAAAACGACAGTGAAGAACCTCTGGGAAATGAGAGCTGTTCCCGAGGTGGTTGAGTAATGCCTGAAAAGGTAGGAAGGCACTTCCAGACCATGAACTATCCCTGAAGGATAATGGACAGAACCCAAGAGTAGGAAGTGATTCATAGCCAATTTGGGATAGGCAGAGAAAGATGGAGGGACAAAGAAACCTGGCCAAGGGAAGGTGGAAGCAAACTGTCAAACAGAACCAGGCTTGTACTGAAAAGAAGGTTTCTGGGAGGCATGTGTCTGAGTAGACTTTGCATGAAGCACACACCTAGAAGCTCTTCTTGCCATTGAGAGGAGGGCAAGATTGCCTATGAACCAAGGCAGATTTGCAGGGATAGTTCCTCTGAAATTTAGGAATAGGAGAAACAAAATTATGTTTCAACTCCTGCAAGGCTTTGCCCTTTTCCTGAAAAGTATGAAAAGTTCAGCAGCAGCAGATCCAAAAAGACTTGCGTTATCCAAAGCAGCATCCAAAAGTTTGGCCTTGATGTTATTATGCAATGCCGGAAGATGAAGCAAAAAAATAACACCTCATAACTGATCCAAAGGCAGCATCCTTGAAACAGGCATCAGCTGCATCATAGCTGGATTTGACTAAATGGTAGACAACTTAAGAAGTGGAACCCAGGAGTGAAAGGAACAAAGCTTTCCCCCCAGAGTTAGGAAGATCAGAAACCACCTCAGGAACATGAGAAAGGACAACCAAAATATACCTGGTCATAAGAATCTGGTAGTTGATGGCCCTAAAGGACAAATTGGCAGCAGTACAAGCTTGGTGGAGGGCAACAACTTGGATGGCTTGTTAAAAGAGGCTAACACTACAGAAGGGTCAGCAAAAGTGCATTTATAAATAAATCTGCGCTCTTCTGGCACTTTATAGAACCTATCTGGCTTCTTGGGTAAAGGATGCTGAGAATCAAGGGATACAGAAGCTGTCAAAAAGGTATCCAAAAGAGCAGCCAAAACAGGAGGAAGTGTAAATGCTCATAATGCCTTTTTTTTTTAGTATCAGAGACTTGAGAACTATCAAACTTAAAATAGTCCATTATGCAAGCAATGCTACCCCCAAAAGAGAGCTCTTCTAAAGGGAGTCTGGCCTCAAGGAATCCTCCTCCTCTAAACTGTAGTCAGAGGGTGAAGGGATTTGGAAGAATAAGCCAGGGATTCTTCCCCTGGGTCCAGATCCTCATCCAAGGAATCCAACTTCCTAAGCCTGTACAGTGGAGTGGAAGAGCAGGTAGCAGCAGGAACAAAGACTCCTTGTGATGGCTTCAAGGCTATCAAAGCATTAAATAAACCCAGAGTGAAATCCTGCCATTCACACTGGGAATCCTTTACAACTGGAGAATTATGCTTCAACTTTTGTCTCCTTTTTCTGTGGGGCGTCTGCTAGAAACACCCTTGGAGGGTCAGACGTGATTCTATAATGGTTGTAGGAATCTTCTTCCTTACTAAGATCTGAGGAATCTCCCTCGATCCTTTAATTACAAATCAGCTAAGGTTCCCCCCTCAATGACGGGCACAGACGTTTGAAAAGCCTCAGAGGATGTGCAAGAAGCCAGATCCATGACAGCCACCTACAGGGTCACAGCAGAAGAATCCGAGGCAATCACCGCATGGTCCTGCAGGTTTTCATCAGCCTCGAGAGACGTCCGAGACAGGCTGGACAGCAGCCGGTTCAGGCCTAACCTTTTCTGGCCTTCTTGGCAGACAACTGGAGGATTCTGCCATAGCACTCATGAGCCAACACATTAAGATGATGGTTCTCCATGTATATGGACAAAAAAGAAAAGGGGACTATGGACAAAAAAGAAGAGGCAACTACATAGGGTCTTGAGCACAAACACCAGACAGATACAACACTGCTTATGATCATGGGATGCACCCAAACAAAACTGGTCGTGACAGTCTTTACAGGGAATCTGCCTCCCACACTGACAATTTCACTTTCTGCAGGACATGAACAAAACAACAACAGTAAGAAAAGGAAGAGAAAAACATCAGTGGGGCACTTTATCTGAAAACATGGTTTGGTAACCAGCACAGCAAAAAGGCGTTCAGACCAATATTTGATAATGGCATTTGGACTGATGGCAAAGAAGTTCCGAGTATCTGTGTCACCTTTATCCCCTACGTTGTGCATGGAGAAGCTTTGTGCGACGTACAGCACCTACAAGAGCTGAAGGCTTTGGTATATTGGACAAACGTTGGGCTGTCCTTGTCAGATCATCCCTTACGTGAAGAATACTACAACAGTGATACGGAAGGACATCTACTCATCCAGCTCTTTGCAGGATCTGGTGAAAAAGAAAAACAATGGGGGGGTTCTATAGTACATTGCATCTATAGGACTACGCATTGCTTACAAAAGGAATAGGAGGGCGAGTCAAGAAACAGATGGAAGACATTAAAAAGGCACTGTGGTATTGCAGCAAATAGTTGAACAAAATGAAGTCATGATCTGGGAGTTTGCAAAGGAAACATATAGGCTAACAGGAAGATTACAACTGACTTTTATAGGCTCAAGAAATGAGGCAATTATATAGTACAATGTATCAGAGGATATACCTGAATGGGGAAGAGTCCATATGCGAGGTCAGGACACACATGGCAAACAAAAGATTAGTGGCTAGGGCAGGGTTCTATTTTTTAAGCGAATGCTTAAAAGTCACAATCGCTGTTTCGAACGTGTTTACACGAAATGGCAAAATGCCAAAAGCAGGAAACAGCAATTTTTTTTTTCCTAGGGAAAAAAATCACTGGACCGTTTTTGGGACTTTGCTATTTCCTCCACTGTGGTGCGATCTAGGAGTTGGTATATTTAAGTAGGGGGGTGTGGGGGTGAATCCCCCCACTTTATTTTGTGTTTGTTTTTTTTTCCCCGGGGGGGGGGGAATAATCGCTGATCCGTATGTCCAACATTTTGCATTATCGGACTGTTTGGGTCGATTATATAGTGTTCGCAATTTCAAGCATTGGCTAATACAATATAGACCCGCTAGGGCATATAGAGGACTGACTGCCACTCCACATGTCTAGGAACATGTATTGGCAGAGACTTAAGAACCCGAGGTAGAATTATGCAAAGAAACAATGGGAGAAAATGAGTCTCGCTCCAGGACTGGACAATAGAGCATGAAGTTCCACATTTTTGCATGAAAGTGACTGCATAAGTATTTCTATACTCCACAGTGCCCACATGGGATAGACCCACTTCTAACTAATCTATGCTGGAGGTGTAAAGATGGAGAGACAGGCACACAGGTGACCCACTTCTAACTAATCTATGCTGGAGGTGTAAAGATGGGAGAGATAGGCACACAGGAGCATGTTTTTTGGGAATGTAAGGAACTGCAACAAATAAGGAAGGCAAGAAGTGATGATATTTAAACAAGCTTTTGATATCCTGACATTAAAAACTTTTCCTGGTGAATTGGGATCTGGATATTAAAGAAAACAAAATAATAAAAAAGCATATAAAAGCAATAGTCACTCTTCTTACAATAGTGGAAAAAAATGAAATCACACAACAGTAGAAACAGGAAATAGTCCATATTGAAGAGAGTTCCTGGAGATTATAAAGGGCAAAGAAGCTTAGAGTAGAGAGGGGGAGAGCAAATAGGAAATTACACCAAAAGTGATGAGATTTAATATTTTTAACCTTAAAGATGAGGAGCAAGATAAGTTATCAGTCCCAAGAGAGAAGTTTCATGTAGGTCAGAATAAATGTGCTGCATCTTTAAGAGGCGTATCAAGGACTGAACGTGCACATATAAATACCGGGCACATGCTATTCCTAGTGCCATTTTGAGACTGCAGCCAGAGAGGAAGCATGTATGACTGCAATAGTTAGTTTTTATAATAAGTCACTTAAGTTAAAGTCAGTAAACTTCTATTGTGATGTGTTTGTATATAATAAAGCTGCTTGAACAGAATCCACGAAGACTCTTCTATTATGTCCAAAGTAGGAGAGCGACATTTCAGGTATACTGCAAGCCACAGAACAACCTTCCATATGAAAGGCATTTATTTATTTTACTAAAAAGCAAGAGGTTCAAGACACAATAGATTCTTAAGTGACTGAATGAAAAACAGCAAAAGCCGGAGTTTGGTGACTTGCATGACTCACTTTAAAGAATGACTGGTGAGCTCGAAACATGCAAAATAAAAGCTCTACGTTAAAAGTAGAGCAAAATAAATCTCAAAAATAAGTAAAAGAAAGAAAAATAGATTTTATTGGCAATCGCTTGGTATTCAAGATGGTACCCAGTAAGGAGCAAAAAAAACAACCACACAGAGAAAAAGCAACACAGCTGCAGGCATGAGATAAACTAAAAGCTATTAATAAAATGTGTAGGCTATGTGGAGGTGTCCTAACAATTTTGAAGATGCACAAAAGTTGAAATAAAGATGTGAAATTACATCTGCATGTAACAGAGGTAAAATAATGGAATAAAACTGAATTATTCTGAGCACTGTCCAGGTGTATAATGTAAATGCTTTCCAGACTGTAAGTAGCAATGACAATTTGTCAGAAAAGCTTTATGATTACAAATTAAATTAGTTTTAAGCCTGGTATTGGTGCAGAATGCAATATACTGTCAAACACTATGCTAAGTCACTGAACCTGCCCAATACTATATACAAATCCCCATGCAATCTTCTCACATATTCTGGACACAAAGTAAAGTCACTGGGTCAGAGGTTACTTGATTGCAAGTACAAGTGTAGAATATAAAAGTTGATTTTCCAACTGGCGCTCTTGGAAAAGGCATTTAAAACAATAAAACTCACAATGTTTTTGAGGTAGTTGGTACAAAATTACTTATACTATACAATTCAAAAACTATTTACAGAGAAGTGCAGAAAGCAACAGAAACAAGCTAATGAATCAGAATGTAAATTTGTTGGTATCATAAAGGCCAGAAATACCAACAAAACCAGGAGGCAGACTACTGAAAGAAGCAGACAGCATGCACAAACATGAGTCAGCCAAACGTGCAAAGATTCACAAAGGGCCTTAGTGTTACAAATATCTTAGCAAAGCTTGAAGCAATGTCAGCATGTATGTTTTTTCCCTAATAAAATTGTTTAAAAAAAAAATAACAGAAGAAATAAAGTCAGTTAGCAGCACAGCAAACACCTTTTAATCCACAGAGATAAAATCCACAAGTAACGGTTAAGCGCTTTCATCTGACATAAGACATCTTCAGAACCAAGTTAATCAAATTAACAATTAAATAGCAGAACCAGTGCTTACACACCCTTCCTGTAAGCCAATACATTTGCTTTCAGCATGCTGGTCTTAAAGCACTTTTACAACACATTTAAAATGTATTTAAAATGTTCCTAAAACACATGAAAACATATTACTGCTAAAAACAAAACATTAAACTTGTGCCCTTCTTTTTAACTCACTAACACTTGAAATACTCTCATTTAATCCTGGCGGATAGGTAGCAAATATAAGCTGCCATTTCATTTCCTTATGCAGCAATCTATTTTCCCAGTCCCCAGTAACATCTTCCGTTGAGAGTTGTTCCATAATCAAAAAATTAATTTTTTTAAAACCAGTACAATATACAGTGTGTCTAGCTAGCGCACTTTTACTATCCTTTTTCTTTATACTGTACACATTCTGATAAAATTCTTTGCTTCAATGAATTAATAGTTTTTCCAATATAAAATGCACTGCATGCGCAGCAGGTAGCTAAATAAACAATCCTTTGTGCATTGTAATTCCAACACTTTTTGTCTATTCCATACTTTTATCTTCCTCAGCACTTCACTATTCTTTTCCATGTTAATAAACTTACAATAAGAACAGTGTTCACATCTTCTAGTTAAAGGAATACCACCCCTATTCCCTGTACTTTCCAGTAGTCCTTTAAAATTTGTCATGTTTCTATATGTAAAGGTCAGTCTAGTATTGAATAACCGACAAATACCACTACCCGCTTGTAATAATGTCCAATTTTTACAAATAATTTTTTTGATTTCCTTAGAGTCAGTGGTGTTGTGCATTACCATATTGTTACCCAGATGGAAACTGGAACTGCTAGTCCTAGTCACAGAAATTTCCTGACAGTTAAAACCAAACTTAACGATTGGTGCAAATTTGTTCTGCCTGCCCGCCCAGACCTCAGTAATGATTTTATCCAACAAGTCACTTGGGTACCCTCTTTCTTTGAACATTTCTCTTAAAAGTGAGAATTCCCTTAAACATTCCGAATTCTCTGATGTAAGCCTAGAAACATATACATCTTATAATAGATATTATAATTTAACAAAGGAAGAATATTTGTTGTTAAATGATTTAAAAACTAATAAGTGTTTGCTATATGAAACCCAACAAAGGTGGCGGCCTTGTAATAATGGGGGTTCATGATTATTGTGGCTGTATGACTGAATTATTGAACGACGTAGAAGTTTATGAACAGGTTTCGCTCAATGAAATTGACTTGGCATACAGGTCTATTAAGATTGTTGTAGATTAACTACTGTTATTTGATCAGATTCTTAGGTCACTGTATGAATATTTGCATGTGGAAAGACCTACAATTTCAAACATTTTTGGGATACCTAAGATTCATACTAATACAGGGAATCCACCGATGCAGCCAATTGTTTCTGGCAAGGGCTCAGTTACTGAGCCACTTGCCAAGTATGTGGATGGTAGGTTTAAGCACATTTTTTAATAATTTCCACATGTGCTTAAGGACTCATGGGACTTGCTGAATAAGTTATAACCTGTTATTATACCTTAACACTCTACTGGTTACATATGATGTACACAGTTTGTACACTAATACCACAGGATGCGTGTTTAACTTGGTTTAAAGATATAATATCAGAATTTAGTAGACTAGATATGACTGAACAAGAAATGGTTGTTTCTTTTATGGATATAGTATTGAAAGTTTTGAAGGTGAATTTTAGACAAAACCAGGGCGTAGCAATGGGTGCAGCCTGCGCCCCATTATTTGCAAATGCTGTGATATTATGGTGGGAATTGCATTTATTGTTTAAAATACTTTTATTTAAATACTGTCTCACATATCATAGATATCTGGATGATTTACTTTTTATTTGGACAGGTACTAGTGAACAACTGAACGTTTGTAGATTTTATGCAGAAAAATACATAATTTCTTGAATTTTCATATCAGATGAGTAATGACACTTAATTACCTTGATATTAATATAACCAAGAACAAGGAAGGTTCATTGGTCACAAAAACTTTTAGGAAACCTACTTACTGCAATACATTTCTAGAGTTGTCATCCGATGTATGAAAAGAAAGGTACTGTGAAGAGTCAGTTGATTCATGTTTCTAGGCTTACATCAGAGAATTCGGAATGTTTAAGGGAATTCTCAGTTTTAAGAGAAATGTTCAAAGAAAGAGGGTACCCACCCAAGTGACTTGTTGGATAAAATCATTACTGAGGTCTGGGTGGGCAGGCAGAACAAATTTGCACCCATCGTTAAGTTTGGTTTTAACTGTCAGGAAAATTCTGTGACTAGGACTAGCAGTTCCAGTTTCCAACTGGATAACAATATGGTATTGCACAACACCAATGACTATGGAAATCGAAAAAATTATTTGTAAAAATTGGACATCATTACAAGCAGGTAGTGATACTTGTCAGTTATTCAATACTAGACCGACGTTTACATATAGAAACATGACAAATTTTAAAGGACTACTGGAAAGTACAGGAAATAGGGGTGGTATTCCTTTAACTAGAAGATGTGAACACTGTTCTTATTGTAAGTTTATTAACATGGAAAAGAATAGTGAAGTGCTGAGGAAAATAAAAGTATGGAATAGACAAAAAAAGCGTTGAACTGCAACGCACAAAGGATTATTTAGCTACCTGCTGCAAATACCACCCATTTTATATTGGAAAAACTATTAATTCATTGAAGCAAAGAATTTATCAGCATGTGTACAGTATAAAGAAAAGGGATAGTAAAAAAAAAGTGTGCTAGCTAGACACTGTATATTGTACTGGTTTTAAAAAATTTAATTTTGGAACAACTCTCAATGGAAGATGTTACTGGGGACTTGGGAAAATAGATTGCTGCATAAAGAAACAAAATGGCAGCTTAAATTTGATGCTACCTATCCACCAGGATTAAATGAGAGTATTTCAATTGTTAGGGAGTTAAAAAGACGGGCACAAGTTTAATTTTTTTTATCAATAATGTTTTCATGTGTTTTAGGAACATTTTAAGTACATTTTAAATGTGTTGTAAAAGTGCTTTAAGACCAGCATGCTGAAAGAAAATGTATTGGCTTACAGAAAGGGTGTGTAAGCACTGGCTCTGCTATTTAATTGTTAACTTGATTGAGTAACTTGGTTCTGAAGATGTTTGTTATGTCAGATGAAAGTGCTCAACTGTTACTTGTGGATTTTATCTCTGTGGATTAAAAGGTGTTTGCTGTGCTGCTAACTGACTGACTTGGTTTCTTCTCTTATTTACAGAATTTTACCTGGTTGAACACTATGTGGATTTCAATGTGTTTTAAAAGAAAGTGATGACTCTACCCTGAAATGTAATACAGGTCCCCTTGTGTATTTTCCAAACCAGCTATCTGCCATGCAAGTCACACTTTTAAAGCTAGAAAAAGGAAACTAAAAAGGCAAGTTCTTGACATACTACAGACTTCCTTTCTGAGATAAATTGTATGCTCACTGTGAAATTCCAAACCACAGAATGAAAACAAGCAGCCATGTTATCTTATCCCAAGGGAAAAAAATCATGGATTCTAAAAAAATGTTGCCAAGTCTACATTTCTCAAAAAATAAAATGATCATTAGGGTGTCCTCTCCCAGACTATTACTTAAATGGCAAAATAACATGCTCTAGAACTCAAATGCCCACTATAACCATCACTTCAATTTGACTTAACAGATCTCCTCTTTACCAAATGTAGCTTGATAAACAGCTCCCAAGTTACATTATCCTCAAAACACAACTGCTAGACTAGGCTTCATTCTTACTCTCCACTTATGAGATATTTATTTTATTTATTTATTTTACATTTGTTGACCGGGCTAGTCCAGCTGGATAATTTCCATTTTCAGTGGAGGCCCGGGGAGAAAAGCTCCACAATTAAAACAAGGTTAAACATTTAAGCAACAATGCATACATTTTAGTGTAGTAGAAAATACAGCGAAAAAAAAAACAGGTAAAAAACAAATAGCCTAAGCTATATATTCATATTTTTTTTTTAGAACAGTACAGTAATTTAGTCATTTGAAATAGCAGGGAAAGATAGTGATTTTTACGTAGGGAGGTATGGCTGAAGAGCGAAGAAGTCATTTAGTCTGGATTGGTACAGGAGCAGAGCCAGAAGTTGTTAAGATGTAATAGAAGTTGTTTTTTGAAAAGTTGAAAGGAGTCTAGTGAGGTAATGTGTGAGGGAGGTTATTCCATATTTTCCTATGGAGTTTGAAAATAGACAGTTACCTGCTGAATTTGTAATTCTAGTTGTGGTGACTTGTATCTTTTGCAGATCGCAACTGTTTCAAGTTTTGTAGGGTGTAAGGAGGTTACTGAGAGCTGGTGTTTTTGTTGGTTGATAAAGAATGTTATGTGTAATTAAGAGTTGTTGATAGATAAGCTTGTTAGGTAGTTCTAACCATTGTAATTGTTTTAAGTTATTACAGTGGTGAGTTCTGTACTGGGATGCTGTGGCAAAGCGGGCTATATTATGATAGGATGTAGTTAGTTTTTCAGGTTACCTTTAGAGAGATTGGTGTAAATAGAGGAAGCATACAGTAGGGTGGAGATAAGATGTGATTGAGCTAAGGTGGTCCGTGCTTCTGGAGTAAGGAAGGGTTTTATTCTGTACAGTGAACCTATCTTTTTATTTACTGCTTTTATAGTGTTATTGATATGACAATCATAGTTAAGATTATTATCAATAGTAACACCAAGCAGTTTGGTAGTAGAGTCTGGGGAGATAAGAGAATTGTCAGCTGCAGTAATAGTAAAATTTAGTTGAGGAGATTTGTGGGTAGGTGAGAATAGTAATAGTTTTGTTTTCTTGGAGTTGAGAAGGAGACATCTTTTGAGAACCATTGTTCAACGGTTGAAAAGGTAGATTGTGTGAGTGACTGGAGTTCAGATTGGGTGGGAGCTGTACAGATGATGGTAGAATCATCTGCATGTTGTATGCAGGTAGTGTTATGGATAGATGATTGAAGATCATTAATAAAGATAGAGAATAAGAGTGGGCCTAATATTGATCCTTGAGGTACTCCTAAGGAGATAGGTAGTAGAGCAGATAGAGAATTTTTCCAGAGTACTGCTTGTTGTCGGTTTTCAAGGTAGGATGAGAACCACGTTAAGGAGGAAAAATCCAAGGCAAGTGAGTTTAGTATGTGTAGGAGAAGTTTATGGTTGACCATGTCAAGGCTTTTGACAGGTCTAGGAAAAGAGAAGCAGTTAGTTTGTTATTATTACGGTTACAGTTTATTGTGTTAGTAAAGGAAAGTAGTGCAGTGGTCGTACTATGTGAGGGTCTAAATCCATGTTGAGTGTTTGCTAGTAGGTTATTTTGAAGGAGATGGTTAAGTAGTTGTTTGTGTATACATTTTTCCATGATTTTAGCTAGTGGAGATAATAGTGCTATTGGGCGGTAGTTAGAGAGGTCAGTGGATTTGCCTCCTTTATGTAAGGGTATGATATGTGATATCTTCCAGATTGCTGGAAAATCACTTTCTTTTATGGATCTGTTTATTAGGATCGAAACAGGGTAGGCTATAGCTTTGCTGCTACCTGAAGGAATTCAGCAGGAAGCTTATCTGCTGAGGGGTAGTGGGTTTAAGTTTTTGTAAGAGAGATTGTATGTAGGAGGTGGGTATGGGTTGAAGTTGAAGGGAAGGAATGACGTTGTTGGTGTTACTTAAGATCAGTTGGGAAGCATCAGGGGATAAATGGCTTGCTAGTGTTTGTATGGAAGTAGTAAAGAAGCTATTGAAGTTATTGGCTATTAAAGAGGGATTATCAGGGTCTAGATTCTGTGGGTTAGGTGTTACTATTTTACCTGGGGTAAGTAGATGATTGATAGTAGACCAGAACCTTTTTGGTTCTTTTTGTGGATTGCTGAAGTTCTACATAGTAGTTCTTTTGTCTGAAATAATAGCATTTTTGGTTTTGTTTCTCAGCTCTCTAAAGGTTTGATAGTCTGTTGGGTTTCTAGAGGCGCCATTTCTTCCAAGATTTATTTTTAAGCCTGATCTTTTGTTTAGTATTAGAGGTAAGCCAGGGTGCTGTTCTGGTCTTTATTCTAATGGTACGACTTGGGGCATGGTGGTTTAGGATTGTAAGGAATGCTGAGTTGAAATATTCTATGGCTTTGTTGAGAGAGAGGTGCTTTAGAGGGTCCAATTGTATTGTGAGAGTTCTGTTTGAAATCTTTGGGGATTAAATTGTTTCTTTGAATATAGTGTTCTATGTGAGGTAGGTAAGTTTTGATGAGTTTTAGCTCTAATGACATATGTGAGGGAGTGATCGCTAAGGTCATCAGGAAGGATGCCAGTTTTGTAGCTTTGTGAGGGGAGTTTGTAAGAACCCAGTCTAAGGTGGTTTCTTTTTGCTTGTTTTATTTATTCTAGTGGCACTATCAATTAGTTGTTTGAAACCAAAAAGGTTTAAATGGGAAGTAGGGTTAGCATTGTTACAAGATTTCCAGTCAATGTTAAAGTCTCCAAGAAGTAGTGTTTCTTGGGTGAGGTAATTTGAGAGTTGTTCAAGAAGTTGTTCTAATGTGGGGATATTATTTCCTGGAGGCAGATAAGCACAAATGATGTTTATTGATTTAGTAGTATTAATTTGAACTCTAGAGCAGATTATTTCGACATTATTGTTTTGGGTAAGAGCAAGGTCAAGAAGAGTAAGCTTCAGGTTAGATTTATATAGGATAGCTACTCCACCTCCTTTCTTGGAGGTGCGATCAAGTCTAACAATGTTATATCCAGGTGGGGTAATTTCAATATCTTTAATAGATGGTTTTAGCCAGGTTTCTGATAAGCATAGAATGTCAAAGTTGTGTACTTCTAGTAGGGCGTGTATTTGACTAACTTTATTGCAGATACTGCGTATATTTAGGTGGGCCAAGGATAGTATGTTTGTAGTTATAGTTGATGGAGGAAGGAGAGCTTTTATATGGTGACTGTGTGTTTCAGTAGTTGTAGGTTGAGGGCCTGGATTGGGGTGTATGTCACCGTCCTGAAGTAGATGGAGTAGTAGAGCATAGTTTTTGGATATGTGTTTTAGAGATGTGTCAATTCTTAGATTAATCCGGAGATATGCTACTTAGATTAATCCGGAGATATGCTACTTAAAATATACAAAAAGAGCCAATGTTGAGTATTCAAAACTTCATCTGCAATTCCTATAACTGGGAGCTACCCACCCAAGAAAGCCACTTCTACATACTTACTCTCTCCACTAAATAGAGACTCCATGCCATTCTCATTCATAGCACAGTCATAAAATACTAATACCAAAAATATCCAACGCAAACAACACTCAAGGCTACAGCCAATCAATAATCTAAGTCCACCAACTAAAGCATTGGAAAAGCTAATATACAAACAACTCACCAAATACATTAACCACTATGTCATCCTACTGCAACTTCAAGTCAAGCTTCAGTATTCCAACTGTTATTCTCCCTCTTACTCAATGAGCTGATCATTCCAACTTCCATATTAAAATAAAAAAAAACCAGCAGTTATACTCTCTACTATTTCACAAAAACTAAGTAATCCACAAAGCATGCAAATTAAGGATCCAGAGGGCAAGAAAATTAACCAGGCCTTCAAATGAAAATTATGTACTTACTGTAGCAGTACCACTGGACTGTCAGTGCTATTTCCATCACCTTCAAGATCTTTACCAGGAAGATAAGTCTGACATTCAAAATGTTTTCAGTTCAAAAATCTTCTCCCCCTTACCCAGAATTTTTTCAAACCCTGACAGAGCTTTACTTATACTCATCTTCCTAAATCATTTAGGTAGTTGTTCCTTACTTGGTGTTACGCAGTAGACACTCAACAGTTGCACTCAGAATTATAAAAAGGGTTCAGGTAGAGCTTAATGTAAAGTTTACAAACATTAAAATTAGTAAATAAACGCAAAACACATACCATGTAAAAAGTACAGTTTTGTACCTACCATAAATGTAGATGTCCGATAGATATGCAACTGCAGTCCTGACATATGGGGTTGTCCTGCCTCAGGCAGCCCTTCCGTCGGCCAGATTACAAAGTCTGGGTCCGGCGTCAGCCGATGTCGCCTCCTCCCCGACGTCAGAGCAGCTGGAGTATAAAGGCATCAGCCGATGCCATCTTCTTCAGTGTTTCTTGCCCCAGATGCCAGGTGCCCTCCAAGGAAGGCTAAATTTTGTGAATGGATAAACAGATAAAACCAGACATGCACAACAGTAATAAACAGATACACCATAATATATAACCCCAGCTGATAGGCAAGGGGAGAAGGACCCAAAAGGGGAAAAACAGAGGGTAGGAGGGAGGGAAAACCTGACTGCAGTTGCATATCTATCAGACATCTACATTTATGGTAGGTACAAAACTGTACTATGTCCTTCAAGAATGCAACTGCAGTCCTGACATATGGGTTGAATACCATAGCCAAGCTGGGGGTGGTAGGACTAAGCAAGAGATGGTGTAGCTAGAAGGCCCTGCAGGACTGCCGAAGCAAAGCCTGCTCGGGATCTGGAGTATAATGGCAGGTTGTAGTGTTTGGTAAATGTATGCACGGAGCTCCATGTAGCAGCCTCTAGAATATCTTTTGTAGCCACTCCTCTTAAAAAAGCTGTGGATGTGGCCATAGCTCTGGTGGAGTGTGGTCTAATATTAGCTGGCACACTTTTTCCATGAAAAGAATAACAGAATCTGATGCAGTGTCCAATCCATTTTGAGATAGTTTGTTTGGTGACTGCTTTTCCTTGCACTCCAGCAGCATAGGCTACAAACAGTTGGTCAGACTTCCTGGTGGACTTTGTTCTGTCCAAGTAGTAGTGTAGCTGTCTGTGAATGTCTAAAGTATGCAGCAGCTTTTCCCCTTTATTTTGAGGGTTAGGAAAGAAAGTAGGCAGGTGAATTGCTTGGTTTAGAGCCACTCTGGATATCACCTTAGGCATGAATGAAGGACTGGTCCTAAGGGAAACTCTGTCCTGATGAAAGATGAGAAAAGGAGCTGCCATGAGGGCCTGTATCTCTGAGACTCTTCTTGCGGAGGTGACTGCCAACAGGAAAACCGTTTTCCAAGAGAGAAATTGCATTTCTGAAGATGCTGCTGGTTCAAAAGGAGGAAGAGTTAATTTTTCCAAAACGTAATTGAGGTCCCATGCAGGAATTGGTAGCTTCCTTGGAGGTTTGATATTCTTTATGCCTCTTAGAAGCTGTCTTAGCAAGGGATGCGAAGACACAGGTGGATCACAGTTGTAATGTGCTGAGATAGCTGAAGCGTGGATTTTGATGGAAAAGTATGAGAGGCCACTGTGAAACATTTCTGCCAAGTATTCTAATATCTGAGGTATGTTCATCAGTGATGCATCCTGGCCCTTGTTGACATTCCAGATGGTGAATCTCTTCCATTTGGCTGAATAGGTTTTTCTGGTGGAAGGTCTGCGTGCCTCCAGCAAAATTTCCTGAACTTTTTCGGAGAGGGAGTCATGGAACGCTCCAAGCTGTCAGCTTTAAGGTTTGCAGGTTCTGATGAACAGTCTTGTAACTGTGTTGAGTCAGGAGCAGAGGCCATTTTGGCAAGGGCCACGGTTTGGTGTGAGTTATGCTCAGTAGTAGTGGATACCAGTGTTGCCTTGGCCAGTCTGGAGCCATCAAGATTCCTCTTGGCTATTCTGCCTTGATCTTCAGTAACACCTTGGTGAGCAAAGGTAGAGGAGGGAATGCATAAATTGTTAGAGCATTCCAGCTGAAGGAAAGAGCATCCGTTCTCCAAGCTAGAGGATGGTGTATCCTTGTGCAGAACCTTTCCAGGTGATGATTGAGATGAGATGCAAAGAGGTTTTTGTCTGGTCTTCCCCATGCAGATGCTATTTGTGAGAAAATGCGTGGGTGTAGCATCCATTCATGTGGATCCAAGAAATTTCTGCTCAACCTGTCTGCCAGAACATTGTCCTTGCCCGGAACAAACTGGGATTGCAAGTACATGTTCAGTTTCAGGGACTTTTCCCAAAGAATCATTGTTAGTCTGCAGAGGGGGTAGGAATGAGTGCCCCCTTGTTTGTTTATGTACCACATGACAGTGGTGTTGTCTGTCCTTATTAGCAGATGACCTTGCTGAAGAGATTTTCCAAAGGCTTCTATTGCATGTATCACTGCCAACATCTCTTTTTGATTTATGTGCATGCATCTCCATGGGAGTCCACAGCCCTTGAATGCATCTGCCGTCCATGTGCGCCCCCCATCCATGGTCTGAGGCGTCTGTTGTAATAGTTTGACTTGTTGGAGGTTTGTTGAAAAGCATGCCTTCGTTTAAGTGACTTGCTTGAGCCCACCACAAAAATTCCCTTTGCAGGCATGGTATGAGTGGTATTATGTCTTCTAGGTTGTGGCTGTGTTGCGACCACAAGCTTTTTAGGTGCCATTGCAGCTTTCTCATGTGTAGTCTTGCCAGAGGGATTAGAAGAATGCAAGATGCCATGAACCCCAGGGCCTACAGGGTCTTCCTTGCGGTCAGGTGGGTTAATTTTGCTAGGCCTTTGAAGTAAGCTGTTAAATGCTCTTGTTTCTCCTCTGTGAGGAAAGCCATTTGTAGCTGTCTGTCCAGTTTTGCTCCTAGAAAAATAATCTCTTGGGATGGCAGTAATCTTGATTTTTGAATGTTGACTGTGTATCCCAAAGCCTGCAGCAATTGAATGACGTAATCCAAGTGTTTTATCAAGGTCTGTTTGCTGTCTGCTTGTATTAGGCAGTCATCCAGGTAAGGGTATATTTGAATCCCCCGGAGTCTGCAATGTGCCACTACTGATGCCAGGCATTTTGTGAATACTCTGGGCGCAGTAGATAAGCCAAACGGCAATGCTGAGAATTGATAGTGCTCTGTTCCTGCAAGAAATCTGAGGTATCTTCTGCAACTGTGTCTGATAGGGACATGCAGGTATGCCTCCTTGAGGTCCAGAGTAACCAGCCAAGACCCCTTGCCCAGCATGGGAAGAAGTTGCTGTAACGTCAGCATCTTGAATTTTGGCACCATGAGAAAAGTATTTAGAACGGACAAGTCCAATATAGGCCTCCATTGTTTTTCTTTTCTTGGAACAAGAAACAGTCTTGAATAAAATCCCTGGCCTTGTTCCTGAGGAGGAACCTTCTCTATTGCTTTTATTTGTAACAGCTTTGAGACTTCTATGAGTGCCTCTGCCCTTTGATTTTGTGGCAGGTTTGGCATGCCTTGTCCTGTTGGTAAGGTGTGGAAGTGGAACCTGTAACCTCTGTCTATTATGTCCAGAATCCAATTGTCCTTTGTTATAATGTGCCAGTTTTTTGAAAATAGAGATAATTTTCCACCTAGAGGTGCTTCTCTTTGAGCCTTGGTAGGCGGAGTGAAAGGTAAGTCATTGTGATTGTCCCTGTGGTGCAGGTGAACTACCTGTGCCACTTCTCTGATTTTGTGGTTGCCATTGGCGTCCCCTGTAGGAGCCTTGGCATTGCCCTCTACCTCGTGCACGCCTGTTCTTTCCCCTTTGAAACTTGTCAGAGTCTGGAAAGGACCAATTCTTTGAAGGCCAATTCCTGCTGAACCTTGGTGGTTGAACCTGAAGAAAATACTTTACTGTCTGTACTGATTTTGACTTCTCCTCAATAGATTTCATCACATCCTGAGCATTAGCACCAAAAAGCTTCTGTTTATCCAGAGGTGCGTCCAGGAGCTTTACTTTAACATGATCTGGCAGTGGCTGTTCTTTCAACCAAGCATGTCTACGCATAACAGCCCCTGTCATAGCTGCCCTACATGAAGCCTCCAATGCATCATAACCACACTGTAGAAAATGATTACTAACCTGCTGAGTATTATGAACCAAATCCTGCAATGCCTTTCTATTTATAGGCTCAGGAGAGGCTATCTTTTTCTGCAAATCATCCAGTAAATAATCCTGGCACTGAAACATATGAAAAAGGCAGTTAAGTGACCTCATGGCAAGGGTGGAAGAGGTATAAACTTTTTTACCCCATCTCTCCGGGGACCTTGCTTCCCTGTCAGCTGGCAGTGGATTCTTGGCTGAGGAGGTAGCCACTCCTTTGGGGCCCTGTGAAATAGTTTCTAGATCCACAGAGTGGGCCTTAAAGAGATGCTTGTGAGTGTCAGGGACCCTGTAATATCTGTCTGGCTTGACAGGAGCAGGAGGGAGAGAATCAGGGAAAGCACTGGAGTCGGAGAAAACATCATCCAGGACATCCAAAACTGGAGGGATAGCTAAAGGTCTGTGCTGGGGTAACTTAAGGAAGGTACGTAGCCTTTTCCTAGAATCAGAAAATTCCTGACCCTGCCACTTAAAATGTTCCCTCATGGAGTGGAGGACTTCACCGAAAGAAAAATCCTCTGGAGTAGAGGCAGAGGGAATAGATTCCTCAGCATCAGAGTCCTCATAGGCCTGGAAGGATTCTTCTTGGGTATCTGAATGCTCTGAATCCCCAGAGGCTTCATCTGAAGAGAGGTTGTCTGCCTGCTCAGTTCTAGGCCTTTTTTCTGCAGGCGGCTGAGAACCTCTGTCTGGGTGAGGCTGAGACCCCCTGATAAGAGAGATTAGATCTGCAGCCAGAGACATGATTTGTCTGTCAGAAGAAGGGGCCTGAGAAGTAGGTTTAGGATGGGCCTTGGCCTGGCTGGCAGCCTTAGCACGTGCAAATGCCTTGATTGACATGGATACAGGAGGCCTAGCTGCCCCACGTGCAGGGGTAACTTTGTCCACGGGAATGGTGTCTGGTAGATCCAGAACTTCGGTTTCCGGAGGAAAATCAACAACTGGCACCGGTGTAGTCTCCGAGACAGAGGGATGAGTTAACGCGGTGTTGTCGGCCTGGAGCGGTTGAATTACCGCTTCCGAAGGGACCGAAGCACTCGCGGAGGGCTTAGGCGTTATATCGGTGGAAGACGCGGGCCGAGGATTTCGGTCCCGGTCCTTTCGTTTTTTGGTAGTTTGTGCTGTCGGTTGTTCCGACGGCATGTTGTAAGCGTAGGATTCGCCAAAAAAGTCTTCGGCAAACTCTGCCCGGCGCCTGAGAGTGCGCTTATTAAAGCAAGCACAGGCAGCACAGGCCGAGACGTCGTGGTCTGGGCCCAGGCAAGGGAGGCAGTAAGAATGGAAGTCCTTATGAGGTATTTGTTTACCACAAGACAAACAATTATTAACTTTCTCAATTTGTTCTGACATCAGCTGAGGCAAGAAAAAATGTTCCCCAACGGGGTACTTGGCTTTTAGATGACTTCGGTACTGAAAACACAGGAGCTGACCGACCGGCACTTGTGAACTGCTTCTGCTTCGGGCACCGCGCGGCAAGAAAGACTGAAGATGGCGTCGGCTGATGCCTTTATACTCCAGCCGCTCTGACGTCGGGGAGGAGGTGACATCGGCCGACGCCGGACCCAGACTTTGGAATCTGGCCGACTGAAGGGCTGCCTGAGGCAGGACAACCCCATATGTCAGGACTGCAGTTGCATTCTTGAAGGACATCTCATGTTACAGTCATAACATGAAGAGGTCAAGTTGGTAAAAAAAACATTACAAAAATATATGAAGTACATGGAGTGTTATGACTATGCTACAAAATCGGAAAAAAGATAAACCTGTTACATGCTACTTTAGCACAAGACCTGACTAAGAGCTTTCAGAGATGTGTAACCATTGTTACACATCCCCTAAGCACCGACACTGTCCGGTTAAAGGAAAGGGACGTTCCTTCAGTCCCTGAATATCTTTCCTCCTACATCCACAGAACATTATTCACTTATTTAAATTAGGGCATTATTTAAATATTATCCATTTTTCTTACTTGCTGTCTATGCAACAGCACTCACTAGGTGCTTTACTAGTTTTCAAAGTTGGTAAAACACATTGTTTTACTTTTTTTCTTTTGTAACTGACAGTGCATGTAGTAGATAAGACTCCATGCACTACAAAGAGTTATGATCAGGTCTCCGCTGTAATAACCCTTTATGTGTTACCGACATGGATGCCAAGTTTCAACTCAAGAGCTTCTTGGCATCCATGGCTCTAGCACACAATAATGCAGTTATCATCGGAGACCCAATCATAACCCACTATGTTAATCTCCTAGTTCTAGAAATTAAACACAGCACATTCCTCTGCATAATGTATACATCCGGAATTTCCAAATAAAATGTAAATGCTTCCTTAGTTTAGCAGTATAAATATAAGGGGGATGGATCCTACCCATTATGTGAGATGCTAATACCAGGGATGCTAGCTACAAAGTTAACCCTCCAGTTTATCTTTACCACATTATTATGCAGCTAAGCAACTACGTTTTTAGTTATGGAATCTGCTTTATAGCTATTTATAAGTAACTGTAATCTTCTTCCTACAGGATTTTTTAAATGGGATTTACAGGCATTTGTTTCTTTCATTTCTCAGATCACAATTTGCAATATTCCTATTAAAACAAGTTTTTTTTTTTTTTTTTGCAATTTTCAGCAATACTGTTAGGAACAATGCCTTTTAAGTTGGCTCATTTAATTATATCTTACCAAAAGAATCTTTTTAACTTTGTTTCCATGATGTCCTGCACTAGCACTTGTTGGTCATAATGGAAAACACTGTACCATGTGTAAGTGCACATTCAGAACAGTGAGTAATGTCTGGTGTTCTTAATAACCTCAAAGTGTTAATACTGCTACTACTGCTCTGCATATCTTAAAAAAAAAATCCTGATTTTAGATCAAAAAGTTGCTCTGTTCATCACAATTCCTCCTAAAATTAGAAGTTATGTACTTACCATAACGTTCCATCTGAGTAGGTGGATTCATTTGTCTGCAACCTGTGGGTATGGATCCGATATCGGATCCGAACCGGCATGGTTTATCCAGCTATGGATCCGAGCTCCTAGCTCCTCCCCTCACCCATAATGCCCTGCTCTCCCTACATGACCTCAGATCGAGTTTGCCCTGCACCAACTACCCTAATCAAAGGGTAACACACCCCATGCAGGAAACTGACAAGGCCAGGGGGATAGGAGGGCAGGATGGTTGCAGACAAATGAATCCACCTACTCAGATGGAACGTTATGGTAAGTACATAACTTCTAAATCTGAAGGAGAATTCATTTGTCAGCAACCTGTGGGACAGAGTCCCCAGCTACCTGAATCTTGGGTGGTCATCATGGAAGGATATTCCGGAGCACCGCGGAGCCAAAGGATGCTCTACCTCTAGACGTGATGTCCAGCTTGTAATGAGAAATAAAGGTATGAGATGAAGCCCAAGTGGCTGCTGAACAAATATCATCCAGAGGAACCCTAGACTTAAAGGCCGCTGAGGTAGAGACAGACCGGGTCGAATGAGCATGGACTCCCTCCGGTGCGGGCCTCCCAGAAGCTTGGTACGCTAACAGAATACACTGAGAAATCCAGCGTGACAAGGAAACTTTGGAAATTGGCTTACCCAAATTGAATTTGGCAAAGGAAATGAACAATTGGTTGGACTGCCTATGACCAGCTGTCCTGTGAAGATAAAAACGAAGCTGCCTGTGAACATCCAAGGAATGCAGCTTGTATTCACCTTTGTTCTGATACTTAGGAAAGAAAACAGGGAGGTTGATGGACTGATTAATGTTAGCTTCCGAAGCTACCTTGGGAAGAAAGGAGGGACTGATCCTGAGGCACACCCGGTCCGGATGGAAGACCAAATAAGGCGGTTTCATGGACAGGGCCTGAAGTTCAGAAACTCTCTTAGCTGAAGTAATGGCTACTAAAAAGGCAGTCTTAAGAGACAAGAATTTTAGATCTACTGTGGCCGCAGGCTCGAAGGGGGGAGCGGTCAAGGCCTGAAGAACCAAAGAAAGATCCCACGAAGGACCCATCTTTTTAACAGGGGGTCTGAGCAAAAAGGTGCCTTTTAGGAATATTTTACATAACTTGGCAGACATTAGAGGGCCAGAGTCATTACCAACATGGTAATGAGAAATGGCCGCTAGCTGAACTTTGACCGTAGAACTACTGGCACCATCATTAAAGAGAATAGTAAGGAAGTCTAGAACCAAAGGAAGGGGAACAGTGAAGGAATCTAGACCTTGCCGCTCCGCCCAAATGGAGAAACGCTTCCATTTACTGCGGTAAATTTTTCTGGTAGAGGGTTTGTGAGCCGCTACCAGAATGGCCTTAACTGGGGACGAGATACCGGGAGTCCTGATTAGGAGTGGAACTGGAGCAGCCAAGCAGTCAGCTTCAGGTTCGGAATTGGTAGGTTCGATGGGTATGATATCAGATCCGGAATGGGATCTAGAATCCAAGGTGGATTCACTGAATGAGACCTTATGTAAGGGAAGCAGATCTGTCGAGGCCAGAATAGGGCAATGAGGATCATTTTGCACCCCAACCGAGAGGCTTTCTGAAGCACCTAGAGCATCAGAGGCAGAGGGGGGTATGCGTAAAGAAGACCGGGAGGCCAAGCATGCACCAGAGAGTCTCTCGGGGAATCCCCTGGAGGTGGGATTAGAGCAAAAAAATTGTCGCACTTGGCGTTTAAGGGAGAAGCAAAGAGATCGCAACAGGGAGTCCCCCACTGTGCGAAGATACGTTCCGCTACTTGAGCATTGAGAGACCACTCGTACGGGGAGAGAATGGTGCGACTGAGCTTGTCCGCAAGGATACTGGACCAACCCAGGATATGCATTGCGATGAGAAAGCGGTTGGTGGAGATCGCCCATTCCCACACTCTCATGGCTTCTCGACATAAAAGGGCAAGACCTGGTCCCCCCCCCCCCCGTTTGTTGATATACCAGACCACCGACATGTTGTCTGACTGAATCGCAATTGTTCCCAGTGGAAGGAAGGCTTGAAGTGCTTGCAACGCCAAGAGCACCGCCCTCATTTCCAGGACATTGATATGCAGGGAGGTCTCTGAGTCGTTCCACGTGCCTTGGACCATCCGGCCCGCAAAATGCCCCCCCACCTGAGGCAGGAAGCGTCCATGGTCACCGTGGCGAGAAGGGGAGAAGCACAAAAAGGGTGGCCTCTGTGGAGATCCGGGGAATGGAGCCACCACAAGAGAGACCACTTGCAAGTCTTGCTGATTGCAATGGGGTGATGCAGGGGGAGAGAAAGAAATGACCATTGCACCTGAAGTGTCCACTGAAGCACCCGCATGTTCAAGCGGGCGAGTGGAAGAGAAATCGCTGCCACCATAGACCCCTCAGGACCAATTCCGCAGGAGCCGAACTGGAGTGGAGGATGGCCCGCACCTGGAGTCGCAGATTCCGAACTGTCGGTTGTGAGAAAGGCCCTTAAATTCCTCGTGTCTAACCTGGCTCCTATAAATTCTATTAACTGAGTAGGGACCAGGTTGGACTTTTCTACGTTTATCGTGATGCCTAGCCGGGGAGCTAGACGAAGAAAGGAGTCTCTTGCCAAGGATAGTAGATGCCTTGTTGGGGCGGTGAGAAGCTAGCCGTCCAGGTACGGAAAGACCTGCACCCCCTGAAGCCTCAGGTGGGCCGCAACCACTGCTAATACTTTGGTGAACACCCTGGGGGCTGTGGTAAGACCAAAGGGAAGGACCCTGAACTGGTAGTGACTGGCTACCAGCCGGAAGCGAAGAAATCTCCTGGATCGTCTGTCCATTAGTATGCGGTAGTACGCATCCTTGAGGTCTATAGAGTACATCCAGTGATTCTCCTCTAGAAGGGGGAGGATGGATTGTACAGTGACCATCCGGAACTTCTCTTTGGGAACTGCCAGGTTTAATAGGGACAGGTCCAGAATGGGTCTTAGGTCCCCCGTCTTTTTTGGCACTAAAAAGAACCTGGAGTAGAACCCTGATCCGATCTGGTCTGGGGGGACGGGCTGGATGGCTCTTTTTCTTAGCAGATGGCCAATTTCTGCTGAAGCGGCCTCCCTCTGATCGGGTGGAACATCGGGGAGGGATTTTAATTTTGGGACGTGAAGAAATGGGATTTTGTAACCTCTGGATATAATCTGGAGAACCCAGCGGTCCGATGTAATGGACTCCCATGCCGCTAGGTGCCCCGAAAAACGTCCTCCGACTGCCTCCAGAGTGGAGCAGTCGGGCAACCCTTCAGGGTTGCTGCGTGGGCCGTTCAGAGAAAGGTTCTCTGGACCCAAAATTCCTGGGAGCCCCTCTGCCCCTAGGGCGGCGTCCTCACTGTCCTCCTCTGCCGCGGAAGGACTGGTTGTCCAGAGCGGGTTGGGATTGCTGCGACTTCCGGAACCACATCTTCTTCTGGCCCTTTTGGTTCCTAGAGTAGGACCTCTGGGGCACAGAGAAGCGGACTCCGATGGCAGACAGCGTCTTCCCGTCCTTCTCGCTCTGAACCAAGGTGTCGCGAACCGTCTTGCCAAAAAGGGCAGAACCGTCAAAGGGGGCATTCGCGAATGACGCCTTGAAGGGCTCCGTGAAATCGCAATGGTGGAGCCAGGCTTGGCGTCTTGTGACTAGGCCTACTCCTGCAGCTCTAGCGGCTCCCTCGGTAGCATGGGAAAGTAACCGCATAGAAGTTTTGGTCACAGAAAGAAGAGTGGTCACACCCACCTCTTAAACGTAACATTTCCATGATGTCTCCCACACACACAGAAGGCCCCAAAGAAAACACACACTCACAGTAGCTATGTGCCAGAGAGGGGAGGGTACACAAAAAGTTAACTTATCCCAAAAATAATAATTATAGAAAGGGAACCTATCACTTTCACACAGTTAAGGTATTTTAAACAAGAAAAATCTCTTGTAAAATACAGAAAAAACACTTAGCTTATGGAGCTCGAAATCTAGGCTGTCACCAAGAACGCGGCAAACTAGATCGGAGGTCATGTAGGGAGAGCAGGGCATTATGGGTGAGGGGAGGAGCTAGGAGCTCGGAGCTCGGATCCATAGCTGGATAAACCATGCCGGTTCGGATCCGATATCGGATCCATACCCACAGGTTGCTGACAAATGAATTCTCCTACTTCAGATCTGGAGTTTTACAGAGAAAACGAGATGAGTTACACAATGACATTAATTGTTATAAAAGGTTTATTAATTTGCAGTCTTTTACTTAGTGTTAACTTCTACAGATTGTAGCAATATTTTAAACAGTGGTCCTAATTTTAGAAGAAAGGAAGACCGACAGCTATATCACCAAGACCTGACTGACATTTAGGTTTGCAACTCCTAAATGTTCTGATTCTCGCCTAAATTGCATTTCGGAATTCCTTCATAAAAACATTTCCCTAGATAAATCACTGAAGATTACAATCACTCAGTAATGCCAGATATTAAAAAGTTTCAGCAGACAAATGTGTGTTTACGTGAAACCTGTTGGTCTCTAACTTTTTACCTGTCTTAAGAGTAACAGTTAAAAAACGGTCCCTGGTGTGGGGCTTTTTCTACCAATTATGTTTAGCTTTGACCTTAAAATGATTTATTAACAAGTTTTAAGAGCAAGGAAGTAAATGAAGAACAATACTGAATATTATGAGGCTTTTTTTCTAGCAAATGCATGCTCAGGAGCAATCCTGCAGCTGGTCTTCATGTTTCCATAGAAACAATCTCAAAGAGAAACTGGCTGCCTGATTCTTTTGTCTTCATGGAGACAATCTGATAAAGAGAAACTAGCTACAGGCTGCTGGAGAGTGATTGGCTGAAAAAAAAAAACAAAGAGAAATTGGCTAGGAGATAACGGTCCCTCAAAGCAATCAGGGGTTTTCACAGCTAAGAGCTATAAACAAAATACAAAACGAATTAGTACTTAGTAGAAGCACAGGCTGCATCATGCATCTTTGCATGTTTAACATTTCTTTTAGGTTAACTCAAGTATGAGAGTGGTTGTCACTTTGGGACTTTTGTTCCTATTAGGAGTGCAAAACATGAGCATTTCAAGATGTACATAGTTTTCTGTGTTACTATTAAGTTAATATGTTTTAGCGTGATATTGGGGTGTGGTTTTTTTTTTTTTTATGGCTTTCAATAAAAAAAATTTTGTAAGATGTGACCCAGGCTAAAATGGATGCGACAAGAAAAAAAAACTGTATAAAAGTTAAACCTGTCACACAGCGTATGCATGTAACAAAAACTGGAACTAGGCATTTAACAAAAAAGAGGTTATACATAAAAAGTGGTAATAACTTTTTAATGCAAAGATGCTTTCTGTAATGTCTTTAAAATGTCAACGGTCTCAGATAAATACAAAAAAGAAAAAGAAAGAGTAGTAAACTATATTAAAAAATGTAGAGTGCAAATAGCTATGTTACAGGAGAGACTTATAAAGAAGTGAACATGTGAATTTGATAAAGAAAGGTTTTCAGGATGGTTATTCAATGGAATACCTGGGACAAAGGAAAACAGGACTACTTACATTAATTGCAAGAGAAGCTCCAAGCGTGATAGAAGAGGATAAAAAAGAATGGCAGAATTGTAGTGCCAAGGGGCTACGGGCAAGGGAGGATGATTACACTGCCATGTATTTATATTCCAACTAAAACTGCTATGATGGAGTTTAAGAAAATTCTGGGAGAAATAATCAGTTTTTAGCAAGGAATATTACTTAGGGACTGGAATGTGATTTACAACAGTGAAGATGTGTCTGGGGGCCCAAAAGAGAAAGCATAACAAAGGGTGAAATTTTGAAGAAATTTATGAAAATATTTGGCATGGAAGATGTGAATTCAGTAACATGAGTTTGGAGTAAATTTGCATATTATTCCCCAAGATATAAAAACTGGGCTAGGCTAGATAGAATTTACATTTCACACAAACATGCATTTAATTGAAGGTCTTGACATTTAAATTGAAGGTCTTGATACCCACCCAATAACTATTTCAGATCATGTGCCAATAATAACTAAAATAAAAACACAGGGAAATAAAAAAATGAGACACTAGCATTTTCCCACCTATCTGTTGAAGAGAGAGGAATTTAATGAATGGGTAGTAGAGAGTATTCAAGAGCTATTAGAGAAGACAGAAATTTCTTCTGAAAATATAGCTAGGGAGTGGGATAAAATTGAGATGGTGTTTAAAAATAGGGTGGAAATAAAAGAAAATGGGCTAGTTAAGAAGTAACAAAACTCATTTAAAAGGATTGACAAATGTTAAAATATTGCACAATAGGTGGAATCTCACAAAACAAGAAGAGGATAAACTGCAGAATGCTAAGCAGAAAGTAAGGGATTACCTTGGTAATGCGCATGAGTTTAGAAAAATTGCTGTTGAGCAACTTTTTTTTTTGATAACAGAGCACAAAAACTTAGTACAACTACTTGGGCAACAGAAAGTAGAAAGGGCTGTTGCCAAGCTGAGGGAACATACAACAAGGAAGGTAACAGATCCTGTAGAGGTATTAGAAATATTTTGTAAATGCTACGAAAGTTAGTATAAAGCAGAGAAATATAGAAATCAAGAAAAGATGTAAATCGAAATGTTTACGGAAGAATTAAATATGCCAAGGTTAGAGATAGGTAAGGCTCAATTGCTAATGGCTAGGATAGGAGGAGATGCGATACAAATTGTGATGTATAACCAATTTACAGAAAAGTCCCCAGGAATAGATAGTATTCCTGGTGAAGTTTGGAAACTAGGGAGAAGAAAAAAAACTGATAAAGATCTGGAAGGTTTTGTTTAACAGTATTTTAAGAGGAGGAAAAGTACCAACATCCTGGAATAAAGCAGTGCTAGCTGTAATACTTAAAAAGATGGTAAAGATCCATCAGACCCAGCTTCATACAGGCCCGTTTCAATACTATACCACAATTATAAAGTATTTGCATCTATAATGGCTACAAGAATGACAAAAGTAATGCCAAAACTGATAAGATATGGATCAATGTGGTTTTGTGCAGGGGAAGTATGCATTTGTCAACATTAACATAACAATGAAGAACCAGAGGCAAGCAGAATGTAAGAAAATACCATTGTTGTTGATTGGTCTTTATGCAGAGAAAGCATTTGACAGAGTAAGCTGGGACTTTATGAGCAGGGCAATGGAAAAATTTGCATTTCCTGAAAAAATAAGGTTGATTAGGAGGATATATGAGGAGTCAGAGGCGAAAGTTAAAGTGGTGGGGTCCTCTCTGATAATTTCTGCTTGAGCAGAGGAACCAGGCAGGGGTGTCCTCTTTCCCCTTTGTTATTTACATTATATTTAGAACCACTGGCAAAGTAAATAAGGGACTCAGAAATTCAGGGATATAATTGGTATGGCAGTCAGGAAAGCTGGCTCTATTTGCAGATATTATTTTATACCTGACAAAACCAAAAAGAGACATTACAGTGCTGTGGAACATTTTGAGATAGTTTCATATCTTTTTAGGATAATGAAGCTAAAACAAAGGCTATAGTTGTAAATTATGTACCCACACACAAATTGGTTCAGCAATACCTACATTTATGGGGACATAACAAAATGAAGTATTTAGGACTATAGATTAAAACAGATTCTGGTATGACAGCTAAGGATATGTGGGAAGAGACGAAACAAAAGATAATACAAAAAAAATGAGAAAATGGAAGCTTTGTTATATGGATATGGACAGTAAGATACAAGTAGTCAAACTGTTTTCAGTCTCTTTAGTCTTGTACACAGGTCAGGCATATTTTTATCAACCAGAGGAGAAGCCGTGGAGAGCAATTAATAAAGAGCTGAAGGAAGTTATCTGTGAGAGGAAGATGGCAAGACTCAAATGGGTTAAACTAATTCAGCCAGTAGAACAAGGCAGATTGGGATTGCCCAATTTGAAGGGGCATTTCAGAGCTACACAGTTAAGGCTCCTATACATAGCACAAGCAGAAAACTAGAATTCAAACTGGAAAGGGATGATGGTGAAATGGGGGGAAACTCAAGAAAAAAAGGGAGACTGGGATTTTGGATGCAGGCCTTTAAGGAGAACAATAATCATACAGAATATTATATCCATAAAATAGCTGAAAGTAGTCTATGAACTAGGCCAACGTGGGAATGGAGAAAAGAGATTCTGCCAATAGAGATGAATGAAATTAGGGATACAGACAAAAGGCAAGAGGGTGCTGGAATTTATTGGAGAACACTGGCAAAAGAACCAAGGTACTGGGAGCGAAGGAAAGGTAACAGAATGGGAAGAGGCCAAGAATTTATTTGGAAAGCAGGTTAGAGGTTGCCTTTCCTATCAAGGATTGACATCAGAGTATAGGTGAACAGAAAGAAATGGGGGGAGGGGGTTCCTAAATGAAAGACCAGCAGTGGTAGAGGTTTTTAGTAGAATCTTGAACAGAAGCTGCCATTAAAAAAGGAATAATTAGTACAGCATATAAAATACTGTGTGATAACTATATGAATCAATGAGGAGGTTAGAAATGATTTGGGAAGAGACTGGATACGCAATTCAGAAAGAATTGAGAGGATACATGCATGTCTCCCAAATATGCAACAAAATCTAAAAGATTTAGGATTTTTGCAAGGAAATGTTTATATAAATACTTTAATTCCCCAAGTAGAAGCCAGAGAATTTTTCCTCAGGTAGACAGCAAATGTAGAAGTGCGATGGGGAAGAAAGGGGTACTTAACATTTTCTGGGAGTGTGTTGGGCTGGAAGACTTTAAGGATTCCCTGCAGAATGCACTGGTGGAGATTCTGGGTTAGTGGATTGGTGTGACGGAGATTTTTCTGAGCTATGATACAGAATTGGAATCTCCTAGACATGGTAAGGCTTTGCTGTGCTTCATTATGGTGCCTGCCAGAAAAGCAATTACTAGAAAATGGAAACTAAAATCTAATCAAATTGTATTAGAAGTAGTGATTATATAGTAACAGAGATAAAAAGCAACTGGGATTGACATTTTAGAAAATGTAGGAGCAAACTACACAGGAAAAAAGTGGGAATTGTGGGAACAATACATGCAGGGGAGGAATGAGGTTTAAAAGAAGGCAGGAATTAAATGAGCTATGTAATGTTTGACTGAAAATGATTGGGTAGATTATAAGTGATGTATAAGTTTGCAACTAAGAGCGTGTCAGTATGGATTGTGATGTAAAATGCTTGCAACTAGGATTGTGTTGGTGTGGTTTATTTTCATTTATATGTACGATTGCTTATGCTATAAGTGATAGTTTAGATGTTTCTTGTTTAAAAAAGTATAAGAATTATAATGGTGCTTAGATTACATGATACATATAGTAATATATGTGAAGTATATTTGTTAATGTTAATTTAACGCACTGATTACTTTTGTATAAATGTAAATTTGCCTATGTCACAAGTGAAAGTTCAATAAAGGTGTTCAAAAAAATATACGTTTAGCTTTGTCCATATTACTTCAGCAAAGAAGGTGAGTGGTAGGATTTGGTAGCCAGTATATCACTATGGCTACCAAATTCATTTAGATCAGTAATGTTGGATGAATGGATTTACAAAAAGGATTCAAGAGGATATGATATGCAGCAGTTTGTAGATGTTAAGCAGTTACTGCAACATTCTGAGAGCTATACAAAAACAATGGCACAGCCCAGTGTTCTCTTATCATCCACATGCTAATCTTAAACAAAAGTGAAGAAAAACATGCATCAAATGATTATAATGTGTGCATAAGTGGGGGTCCCTATTAATTTGACGAAGCTGTAGCCTGTCGAACTATAAAAGATCGACAGCTAAAGATCGAAAGAGAGCCAAACTGCGAACAACCAGCTAAGTGAATTTTTTTTTCAGAGAAAGAGTTTGCTTGGCTGTTAACGGGAATTTGCCCTTTCCCTCATGTGGAGCAATCTCGCAGTTAGTATATTTATTTGGGGGGGCTTAATTCAGGTTGAAAGGTTTTTGTTTTGTGTAACGGCCAAGCAAATTCTTTCCATAGGAAAAAAATTCACTTAGCTGATCGTGGTTTGGACATTTAGATCTTTAGCTGTTGATCTTTTGTAGTTCAACAAGCTAAAGTTTTGTCAGATTAATAGGGACCCCATAAGTGGCACTGCAGAATTACTGGAAGGAAATGTGCATCTCCCTGCAAGTGACAATATGCATCAAGGAGGCAACATCTCACATGAAATACATAAAATTCACAAGGACTTTTGAGTTTAACAAGTGATGAGCATATTGTATCTAGTGTTCTGTACTAGTTCTTGGGGTTGCATCTCATTTATAACTGTATATAGTAATACAGTAAAAACAAAAAAATTAAAATGTAATAAATTAGGATCAGGTTACTAAAGGGTCTATATGAGAAACTCATACAGGATCAGGTTACTGAAAAAGAGAACACAAAATATATAAACACCCACATAATTTACCCGACAGGAAACCAGCCTGTACATCTAGTCCGTCTATATGCCACACTTATTTCCATGCTGCTTTTCCCATTCTTACCATAATTTTTAGACTTTTATTCTCCAAGTCATTTTTAACTCACTTACAAATTAATACTCAGCATTAATTTATGTGACAGTGTGCATGCATGGTGCACCTCTTTATACTCTTGTGGCTGACCAGTAGCAATCCAAAGCATTACAATATATCCAATTTTTCTGCTCATTTACCATGTAATACAACTGGTTCAGTCCAATATTCAAATACCATAATGATTTCTATCCAACACTACCTTACTCATTGAAATATTTTAGGAGACAGCATTTTTTCTCCCTATATGCTCCCACGTTCTAGATGTTCATCATATTGATCACTGCTGCAGTAGCCTTAGGTATATGCATAATTTCTTAACAAGGATATCATAGCCGGCCAGCTTCCAAAGCTTCAGGGCACCTTCCATGTGCCCAAAATTTCAGACAACTCAAACAGTGCTGACTGAAGGCCAAGTCTGAGCACTAGGCCCTTCTGAGCACTAGACCCTTCAGAGTTTTATTGCTGCTGAAGAGTATGCTCCTATGACCCTTTTGTAGATCAGTCGGCTTGTGCTGTTCCTTTGCTAGGCAGGTAAACTCCCTTTGGGGGAAAAAGCTTCCCTTTAATAATTTTAACTATTTAGGCTTTCCTTTTCGGGCAAGTTATTTTAAAGATGTACCATGTTCATCATACTGATCACTGCTGCAGTAGCCTTAGGCTAAATGGGTAGATTACCCCAGCTTACATTTGGTAAGTGGAAGGAGAACAGTCCAGAATCCCCAGGAGATTGGTCCTAGCAAATCAATGCCTTGACCTAAAGGAATCAAGCTTATAGTATGTTGTAAAAGTATGTATAGAGGACCAAATAGCAGTTTCTACAAAACTTCTAGAATATAACCCTTTCCAAAAAGGTACAAAGCCAAAGCTGTGGTAGCGTGGACCCTGACCTTGTCTGGAATAGTTTTGTTATGGTAAGTATAATGAAAGACAATAGCCTTAAACAATCATTCGGTAGTCTGTTTTGACAGAGGTTGTCCCTTCTTACCTTCATAAGAAATGAACAATCGATCCAAAGGTCTGAAAGATTTGCTTCTGTCAAGATAGTGCCCCAGCTGTCTGTGGGCATTAAAGGTACGGAGTATCCTTTCTCCTTCATTTTTAGATTCAGAAAAGAAAAAGGGCAGTTTGGCTTAAAGTAAACTCGGACAATACTTTAGACATAAAAAGGATTATTTCAAAAGAAACCATGTTCCTGTGGAAAATAAGATAGGTTTGACTCATCATAAGAACTTGCAACTCAGATGCTCTTCTGCAGAATAAGATAGGTTTGACTCATCATAAGAACTTGCAACTCAGATGCTCTTCTGCAGAAGTCAGAGCAATCAGTAAATCTGTTTTCCACATCAAGAACCTCAAAAGCTAGCCAGGCTACCTGGTACAAATGAAGCAACTGCTAGCTTCTAACTCAAAATTAAGATCCCAAAGAGGGACCACCAGTTTACTTGGGGGCCTGTTGTGCAAAACTTCTTTCAAAAAAACATTTTGACATGAGACTGCATTAAAAGAGGAGGATGTGTGGACAAGGCATGCTGAAATGGCTGAAAAATTAACCTTGACAGAGTAACAAGAAAGGCCACAGGATTGTAACTCACACAAATATTGTAAAAAAAAAAAAAAAAAAAAAAAAAACACGAGAAAAAATAGTCCTGGTTATGTTGCTGGCATCAACCAGAAAACTTTTAGAATTTGCTAATACGGGATTTTCTAAAAGCAAGCTTCCTTGCCTCCATTAGCATCTGTCACACGTTCTCAGTAAAAGGTGCCTAAAAGGAATTAAGACCCTATCATCCAGGCAGTCAATGGAAGTTGATTGATGTTGGGGTGTATCTAACACCCCTGTTCTTGTGTGGGTAGATCCAGTCTGTAAGGAAGCTTGTGGTAATTGCCCCAGACCATTTTCTAAAGACGGGAGGAACCACAATTGCCTGGGCCAGAAGGGAACCACCACAATGATCTTGGAGGATTCCTTCTGAATCTTCATAAATAACCTGAATATTAGTGAAAAGGGTGGAAAAGCATACGGAAACATTCCTGTCAAAAGGAAAAGAAAAGGCATCTGTCTTCCAGGCTTCCTCGCCTGGAATCCTGGAACAGACTGTTGCCAGTTGATTGCTCAGAAGGGAGGCAACGAGGTCTGTTTGAGGAACTCTCCCACAGATGGGTCAAATACTGGAAGACCTCCTGATCTGGTTTCCATTCATGACAGTCTGCCCTGGTCCTGCTAAGCTTGGCTGCCACACAATTTTGCTCTGACAGACTATAGGATGCCTGTAATGTGAGATTGTGCTGTGAAGCTATATCCCAACCTAATATGGATAGTCTGCTCAGAGAGTAAGACCTGGATCCCCCCGATTGTTAATGTACCACATGACTGTGGTATTGTCTGTAACAACTTGAAAAGGTCAGAGACCAAAGATGATTCACACAATTGGGTCACTTTTTGTTTTCAAACATGTTTATTGAATTATCACTTGTGACACTGGCAAATTTGCATTCATATAAAAGTAATCAAATTGTATTAAACATTATACTGCACATGCATTGCTAAATAACATATAACCTACCCAAAATTACATAAATTATTCGATTCTTGCTCTTTTTTTTTTCAAGAAACATCTTCATTAAACCATATAGGCAATCATACATTTATATAAATGAAAATAAACCACACAAGCACAATCCTAGTCACAAGCCTTTTACATCACAAACCATAATGACACACTTCTAGTTACAAACATTATACATCACTTATAATCTACCCAATATTTCTCACTCAAACAATACATGGCTCATTTAAGTCCAGCTGCCTTTTAGAACTTATTCCTCCCTTGTAAGTATTTTTCACCACAATTCACATTTTTTCCTATGTAGTTTGCTCCTACCCTTTTCTAAAGATCTCAATTTCAGTTGTTTTACCTCTGCTACTATATTCACTACTTCCAGTATAGTTGGTTTAGATTTTGGATTTCCATTTTCTAGTAATTGCTTTTTTGGCAGCTACCATTATTAGACACAAGGCCTTACCATGTCTAGGCAATTCTGATTCTGTATCTTAGGCTCAGAAAAATCTCCCTCATCAGACCAACCTGTCCACCCGGCAAGTCCGACAGTGCATCCTGCAGGGAATCCTTAAAGTCCACCAACTTACCACACTTCAAGAAAATATGTTCCCAATTATCTCTCTCTTCTCCTTCACACCTCCATCATTTACTGTCTACATGAGGAAAAATTCTCGGGAGTCTACTTGGGGTATAAAAATATCTATGAAAACATTTCCAGGCAAAAATCCTAAATCTTCTACATTTAGTTGCATATTTAGGAGACATAGCTATATCCTCCCATTGTTTCTTTGTGAATTGCTTATCCAGTCTCTCTTCCCAATCCTATCTGACCTCCTCTGATTGATTCTTATAGTTATTGTGCAATATTTTATATGCTCTACTAATTATTCCTTTTTTAATCACAGCTTCTGTTCTAGATTACATTAAAAACTCAGTGCTAGTCTTTCATTTAGGTCCCCCCTATTTCTCTTCGCCTATACTCTGATATCAATCCCTGATAAGAAGTCAATCTGTAACTTGTAGTTCAAATAAATTCTTAGCATCTTCCCCTCTCTAGTTATTTGTTTCCAATACCTTGGTTCCTTTGCCAGTTTTCTTTAATAATTTCCAGCCCTCTCTTTCCTACTGTCTGCATCCCTAATTGCAGTCATCCCCATCGGCAGAATCATTTCTCCATTCCCATGCTGGTTTAGTTCTTAACATTCTGCTTTATGGATATAACACTCTGCATGATTATTCTTGTTATCCTTACAAAAGCCTGCATCCAAAATCCCAGTCTCTATGTTTCTTGAGCTTCCCCAGTGCTTCAGCGTCATCCCTTTCCACTTTGAACTATAGTTTTCTGCTTATGTTATGTAGAGGCCTCTCAACTGTGTAGCTCTGAAATACCCCTTTCTACTGGAAGAACCAACTTATCCCATTTGACTGTTGCTATCTTCCTCTCCCAGATAAAGTCCTTCAGCTCGTTATTAATTGCTACCCACAACTTCTCCTCTGGTTGATAAAAATATGCCTGACCTGTGTACAAGACTAACGGGGCTAAAACATTTTGACTGCTTTCTCAGTTTTTGTATTATCTTTTGTTTACTCTCTTTAAACATATCCTTAGCTTCCACACTAGAATCATTTTAATCCATACTCCTAAATATTTTATTTTATCATATCCCCATAAATATGGATATTCCTGAACCAATTCATGTGTGGGTATATAATTCACTGCTACTGCCTTTGTTTTAGCTTCATTAATTTTCTACCCCTAAAAGATTAGAAATGGTCTCAAAATGTTCTATAACACTAATGTTTATTTTTCTGGTTTTGTCAGGTACAAAATAAGATCATCTGCAGATAAAGTCAGCTTTTTTTGACTACCATACCAATTATATACTTGAATTTATGAGTCCATTATTTTCTTTACCAATGGTTCTTAATAGAACGCAAATAATAAAAGGCAATGAGGATACTCCTGCCTGGTTCCTCTGCTCAAGCAGAAATTATCAAAGAGGATTCCACCACTTTAATTTTCACCTCCGATCCCTCATATATTCGCCCAATCAACCTTTTTTTTTTTTTTCAGGAAATGCAAACGCTTCCATTGCCCTACTCAAAGTCCCATCTTCCTCTGTCAAATGCTTTCTCTGCATGAAGACCCACCAGCAAGAATGGCATTTTTTACATTCTGCTTCCCTCTGGATCATTATTGCTCTGTTAATGCTATCAAATGTTTGCCTCTCCGCCACAAAACGACACTGATCCATAACCATCAGTTCTGGAATTACATTTGCCATTCTCTTGGCTATTATACACAAACACTTTATAATCATGGCTTAGTACTGAAATGGGCCTGTATGAAGCTGGATCTGATGTTTACCCTCTTTAGGTATTACATCTACCACTGCTTTCTTCCAGGATGCTCATACTTCTCCTTCTCTTAAGATATTGTTAAACAAAACCTTCCAGATCTTTATCATTTTTTTCCTCCCAGTTTCCAAACTTCCACAGGAATATCATCTATTCCTGGGGACTTTCCTGTAGACTGGTTATGCATCACAATTTTTATCTCATCTCCTCCTATCCTGTTAGTAACTGAGCCTCATCTACCTCTAACCTTGGCATATTTAATTCTTCCGTAAACATTTCCATTTGTATCTTTCCTTGATTTTCATATTTCTCTACTTTATAGAGACTCTCAAAATTTTCAAAATGTTTCTAATACCGTTAAAGGATCACTTATCTTCTTTGTTATAGGCTCCCTAAGTTTGGTGACCGCTCTTTCTGCTTTCTGTTGCCAGAGTTGTTGTGCTAAAAGTTTTTGTGCTCTAGTGTTATCAAAACAGTTGCTTAACAGCAATATTTCTAAGCTTGTGCATATTATCGAGGTAAACACTTATTTTCTTCCTAGAATTCTGAAGTTGATCCTCTTCCTGTTCTGTGAGGTTCCCCCTATTCTGCAGTACTTTCACATTTGTCAGTCCCTCTAAATAGTTTTAACTTAACCACAGCTCTCTTTCATTTCCACCCTATTTTTAAACTCCACCTTAATTTTATCCCACTCCCTAGCTACAGTTTCAGAACAAATTTCTATCCTCTCTAACAGCTCCTGAATAATCTCCACTACCCATTCCTTATATTCTTTTCAACAGATAAGTGGGAAAGAGACAATGCCTCATTTTTATTTCACTATCTTGTGTTTTTATGTTGCCTATTATTGTCGCATGATTTGAAATAGCTGTGGGTATCAAGACCTTCAATTAAATGCACATGTTCCTGTGAAAATGTAAATTCTGTCTAGCCTAGCCCAGTCTGTATATCTTGGGGAATAATATATAAATTCACTCTGAACTCCTACTACTGAATTCACATCTTCCATGCCAAATATTTTCACACATTTCTTCAAAAATCTACCCTCCTTTGCTATAATTTCCCTTCTATGCTCCCCAGACACATCCTCACTGCTGCAAATCAAGTTCCAACCCCCCCTACAAGTAATATTCCTTGCTGAAAAATGATTTCTCCCAGAATTTTAAAGCTCCATTACAGCAGTTTTAGGTAGAATGTAAACACATGCCAGTGTAATCCTCTTCCTTTGCCAGTAGCTCCTTTGCACTACAAATCTGCCATTATCTTTTTTATCCTCTATCACTCTTGAAGCTCCTCTTGCAATTAACATAAATACTCCTCTTTTCCTTTGTCCCAGGTATTCCTCTGAATAACCATCCTGAAAACCAATTCACATGTTCACTTCTAAGTGTGTCTCCTGTAACATAGCTTTTGCACTCTACATTTTTATGGTGTCGCATCTTAAAAAAACTTTTATTATTAAAAGCCCTCAAACAAAAAAAAGCACACCCCAATGCCCTCCTAAAACATATTAACTTAATACTAACACACAAAACGATGCACACCTTCAAATATTGAAGTTTTGCCCTCCTAACAGGAGCACAAGTCCAAAACTGACATCCACACACAGACCTGAGTTAACCTAAAAGACAGGTCCATCCATGCTAAGACACATGGTGCAACCTGCGCTTCTACTAAGTGCGGATTGATTTTTGTCTTGTCTTTATAGCTCTCCCAGCTGGGAAAACCCCTGAATGTTTTCAGAGAACATTAACTACCTTGGGAAAGCTCTTGAACACTTTGAGAGCATTATCTACTTTGGGAAAACCCCTGAATGCCTTGAGAACATTATCTACACTGGGAAACCCCTCAATGCTTTCTGAGAATATTATCTCTTACCCAAGTTCTGTTTTTTACACCAACCAACCACTCTCCATCAGATTGTCTCCATGGAGACATGAGAACCAAGCAGACAGCCTCTCTCCATCAGACTGATTCCATGGAAACATGAAGGCCAGTCGCAGAATTGTCACTGATCTTATATGTATTCACTAGAAAAAAGCCTCATAATATTCAATGTTCTCTTTCATCCACTTGCCCTCTCTTAAGACTTAATAAATCAGTCTAAGGTCTTTAATGCAGTCATTTTTTCCATGCAATAATGAGAAAAAGCACATTAATATCTCTTATCACACTTTGAACCAGGCTTTTTTCTATGCATTGCAGGACCTATATTTTTTTTAAACTGAAGAGAGAGGGAAGGGAGAAAGAAAAAGAACAGCTGCACCTGTTTACTATCCCTATTGCACTTAAACTGAAATAAACTGTACTTTATAACATGTAAAGAAAACCACATGCCACAATTTGGTACTATTTAAGGAAAGAATCTTTACTTACAGTTAACTTTCTCCCTCCACTTGCCTTCCTCAAAGCATTTTTCTGAACATGAAGAGACATGGAAGAGCTATCCGATCTTGTAGCCCAGGCAGGTATGACCCTTGCCCTGAGTAGCATTCTGCCATCGCCCAGAATGATACCGCAGTACAAGGACAAAATGATTGACTTCAACAATTGGCTAAGCTTCTGGTGTCATTCTAAGGGGATCCAGTATCTGTCTGCTTGGGATGACATGGTCGACAGACTACGATGCTTTGCCACAGATGGCCTGCACCTGTTGCCCCTGGGATTCTGGATACTGGCTAAGGCTCTTGCTGCCCCTATAGTGCCGTTTTTAGGCAAGGTTCAAATGACAAATTCACCACCATAGCAGGAACAGGCAAGCAAAAACTGAGGGTAATTACTCAATGCTAGAAGTCTAAATCTCAAAATGCACTCACTCAAGGCACTCCTTAAAATGGAGAACACAGATATCTGTGCAGTGACTGAGACCTAGTTCAAGGGTCCAGAGAGCACCCCTGCACTACCAGGCTATAACTCATACCACACTTTCGGCCATGTAACCTGGACCGAAACACCAAAGGTGGAGGAGTGTCCATATTCATTAAGGATATCTACACCTCCAGGCTAGTTGCTCAGCATAATGCATCCAAGGTTATCCAAGTGCAACTAACTCTGGGCAAAACTGCAGTCCAAATTGTAGCTTGCTACAGATCCCCCACCATGCCCCAGGATTCCCACTCTGGAAAATATTAGGGTTCAACCAAACACCCTAATAATGGGCGACTTCAACTACCCCACCATTAACTGGGAAAACTACTCGTGTACCAACTCCTTTGCTCAACGCTTTCTGGAATTAATAAACTCCAATGCCCTGGATCAACTTATCCACACCCCCACCAGGGGCAACAATATCCTAGACCTAGTCATTACCAACATGAGTGACCGGTGTTCCACACCTGAAGTCAACTCCCCATTGGTCTGATCCGACCATAAGCTAATCACCCTTGCTATCCACATCCCACCCCCACCCCCCATTAAGGAAACCCACGGTAAAGAAATTCTCCAAAGCCAACTTCATACTTCTCAAGACAGAAGTGGTGAACTTCATGATACCCATGCAGATGGACAATACAGTTACGACTGCTGAATCCTACAGAAATGCACTCTGTAAGCACTTACACGAGTGCATGGATCGTGCTATCCCAAACAGAACCAAGACGCTATCCTCCAAAAAAAGGAAGCCAATCTGGCGGTCCCCTGCCATAAACAAACTGTATAACAGAAGGAAGAAACTGTTGCAAGAGAGTAAAATCCCATGAGTGGAGGAGCTCCCTGGTCAGCCTCAGTAAGAAGCTGAGATCCCTTATAAGATCCTCCAAAGCTAGCTACAAAAATAAAATCGCCACTAATTCCAAGGACAACCAGCATTTTATAAGCTATGACAAGAATCCCGATGGCAACACTTAGATCTGCTCCGAGTTACAGCACAACAGCACGAAAATTATAGAACCAACTGATATTGCCAACATCCTGGCAGATAGGTTCAGTGCTAACTTTACCCCCGCCCCACCCACTAAAGGGCCCATATCTATACAAGAAGGCAGAGTCCCTGTAATCACAACTATGCAGGTAAAAGCTGCACTCTCTAAAGCCAAAAACTCAGCATCCATGAGACCGGACAACATCCCAGGCTGAGTTTTACACGAACTTCAGAACGAACTGGCTCCCCACTTAAGCACCATGTTCAATAATAGCCTCGCATCAGGCTTTGTGCCCACTGAATGGCACACAGCAACAGTTACCCCACTCCATAAAGGGGGGGGAGCCACCACTGACCCCGGGAACTATCGACCTATTAGCCTGACGAGACTCAACAAAAACATTGGTAACCTCCAAACTCTGGATCCCACCCAGTTCAGGTTTGTGAAAGGCAGATCATGCCTCCTGAATCTGATAGACTTCTTTGAGGCAGTCACCAAAGCCATAGATGAGGGTAAGGTGGTTCACACAGCCTATCTTGACATCGCCAAGGCTTTCGACACCATCCCCCATTCTAGAATTATAGCTAAACTCACTAGGTATAAATCCCTAAGTCACAAGATGGGTTGCCAACTGGTTCACTGACAGAACCCACACTGTAAAAGTGGCACACTCCAAATTTGACCTCAAAGCAGTGACAAGTGGAGTACCACAGGGTTCCGTTCTGGGACTGCTCCTGTTTGGTAT
This sequence comes from Protopterus annectens, assembly GCF_019279795.1. Classification (NCBI taxonomy): domain Eukaryota; kingdom Metazoa; phylum Chordata; order Ceratodontiformes; family Protopteridae; genus Protopterus; species Protopterus annectens. The sequence goes on along the minus strand of NC_056735.1, from coordinate 1,676,439,671 downwards.
CTACTTCTCTGAAGTACAGGCTAACACAAAAGGCCACTGACTAACGAAGTTCGCAGATGACTGCAAATTAGGAGCCATAGTCAAGTCCCCAAATGATGAGGACATCCTACAGAAGGGCCTCGCTGAGACAGATGCCTGGTGTCAGAGCCATGACCTCAAGCTCAATGCCAAAAAGTGCAGTGTCATCCCCTTTGGTAAAAACTCTGTACCCATGAACTACCACATAGGCAGCAATCTACTTAACACCGAATGTGTGATGAACCTTTTTGACCCAGGTGGACAGTAGCCCCTCCTTTGATAGTCGCATCGCCAAAGTAGTTAGGAAGTCCTTCTACGTGGCACACCTCATCATACAAGGGTTCTTATCCAGGAAAAAAAAAAAAAGAGGTCATTGTTCCTCGCTACTCGACACTCAGACCCATTATAGAGTACAATGCCCCTTTTGGGATGTACGTCACAAGACATCTGCAGCAGGCCACAGACGTACCTCATAAAGAGGATTACTGGCCTCAAACAAATGCCCTACACTGACAGTCTCAAAAAAATCCAGCTTTACTCCATAGCATATCACCTACTCCGAGGTGATATCTGCCTAACATATAAAGCTATGTCAAACCCAGAGTTGTTGGACATGCTACACCTAAAGAAATCCCAATCCCTCAGAGCTACACGCTCTTGGGACCTAAACCTTGTCACCATAATAAACAGGGCATGTCTGAGGGATAGATTCCGGTCCCAGAGGCTTCTTATACTCTGGAACAGGCTACCCATCTATGTCAAGCAAAGTTCTTCATTAGCACTCATGAAAAATCTTGATGAATGGATGGGAAATAGGAAATGCACCCCGGGGATCACTTGTGTGTGTGTCTGCTCGACAATGGCATAGGAAAATAACTTTCTTGGGTAGCATAAGCCAGGGAACCTTGTTGGCTAGGTTTACGCAGGCCCTTGGGCCGATAGCCTGGTACCTACCTATGAACCTATGGACCATTAATGGCATGAAGTAGAACATATGCTTTAGAGTCCTCCACAAGTCCAAACTCTGAAAAAGTTCATTTATTTCCAGATTTTCATGTTCTGTTATATTTCAAATATAATTACTGCATTGTAATCCCATATTAATTTACTGTTTTTATTACTGTTCCGCTCTGAAATCCTGTCTCTGCTTACTTTCGATTCTTCTAGTCAACTCTCATGCACCCTTCTTTTTCTCAAAGATTTTCCGTTGAAAAAGTGGAAAAGGTTTCATAGGTACAGTCTCTCTGTGGTCTTTAATACCAGAAGAACAGGAAGCAGAATCTCCATCCGTTTCACAGCTCACTTCTTGTTGGACAAACTTTTGTAATTTCTCCTTAGCATGTACTTCAGCAATAAATGATGTTGTCCCTCCAGGGAAGAATACCTTGGAGACAGCTGGATACAGCAGTTTGAATCTCACACCTGCATCTCGACACTAGTGGAATAGATCTGCTCCTCTTCTGTCTGGTGTACAATGAGCAATCACTCTCCACAAATATTATGCAGTCTCCCACTTTTAGTACTTGGTCCTTCTGCCACAATTTTGTCAGAATCAACTCCACCTGCTGGTAGGAATGCATCTTTACTATTAAAGGTCTAGGGTGCTTTCTTATAGCCAGGTTTGGAACATGCACACGATGTGCCCTCAACCAACAACACCCACTATGGATTACCAGTCCAGTTGCTTATTTGTGCTTTCATAAAATGAATACAGCCTGTCCATTCCAGCTTCTCTGGCATAGTTGAAAATCTCAAGTTTTCCCCATGTGCTCTGTCATCTAATTCTATTATTTTTGAAACATTCCCGAGCAGTCTCATTTAGCCATACTTTTCTTTATTTCAACCTCTGATTTTTGCAGCTTTATCATCTCATCTGAATATCTGATTGAAGCTTCTTCCATTTTTTCCAGCCTTTTGTTGAACTGACATACTCCATCAGTGTTTGTTTATTTTAACCAGGTCTTTATGCAGTTGTCTTGTATCTTCCTGGGGCCTATATTACTTCAGCGAACAGCATTTTTGGTTTAACTTGAATCGAACATGTTCTTCGTTGAACTGTTCATACTGAGATCCTGGTACAGTGAAGACTGGGAAATTTGCCCTTTCCTCACTGTAGTGCGATCTCGGAGTTGATATATATAATTGGGGGGGGGGGGCACAGCCCCCCACAAGAGCATATTTCAATGAACGGCATTTCCAATAAAAAGACATTCGCTGAATTGTGCCCCCCACAAGAGCAGATGTCCGATAAAATGCCATTCGCTGAATTGTCACTATGCTGAAGTGATACAAATCCATCTTCCTGTAGGTTACTGGAAGTCATGTCTGAAGGTTGAATTGCGTTTTGCTGAACAGCTGCACAACTCTCCCCAGTCAGCGTTTCTTCCTCACTTTTTGTAGCTGACTTTTTCCAGGTTTTCTGCATTTCCTTATTCCTGGCACCCAGACAGTGCACTTACTAGCCAGTTACTGAAATTTACCCATAAACACAAGTCTACTGGCTTTCTCTGCTGAGTTTGTTTTCACACTGGGAGAGCTAGAAACAAGCTGTTACTTAATGTGCACCGATTTTGGAAGTGAGACACAGTTCAGTGCTTTGATCACAACAAGCATCTCTCTTATTTTTGTGGTTACATTTGCCCATATGGTCTCACACACCTTTCACTTTTCTCTCTCCTGAAATGGTTCCCCCAAGGAAAGTCTGAGGAGTCTGTGATGGCCGACTTCTTTCTAAATGGAAGGGAGAATGCCAAGACATGTATTAAGAATATCTGTGGTCTCCACCAAATTACTTCCTTTCTAACAACCCCAGCACTGGAATTTGAAAAGACAAAGGTTTTGATACAATGTAGGCTGCAATGAGCTATAACTGGAGCTACACACTTTGGATTATCCACTGCACCAAGAGTGTTCACAAAGTGGAAGGCAGAGAACTGATAAGATTTTGTGTGATTAAGAAACATTTGAAGTCTGGCTGAATAGAGATGTGATGAGCATCTCTTAAATTTAGGAAACGTGAAAGGGGAAGAGGTAAAAAGTTGTGATGGGTCATTAGTTTGAAACTGAATTTTGACAACTGAAAATTCCGAAAATGAAAGTTTCAAAAGTATACACTTTTCCCCATACTTAAATAATTTTCCAATCCTTACCAGAAAGAGTAGGACTGGAATTAACTTAGCAGTGGGGTCAGGTCTAGGAATAGTGTATAAAAACTTAAAAAGACTGGGGAACTTTATACATCCTACCTTTTTAGGGCCAGCTGGCTATCATGAAATTGCAGGCAGTAACACTCGCACATCCTCTAAAAACAGAAAGAACAGGAGAAGTGGGTGTCTATTCCCTCCAATAACTCACAGCCCTAGTAGTAGTATCAGTCACACACACAGTGCAAACAATGAGTAGTGATCTGTGCAACAGAAGAAACTACGTCATTTAAAGCAGACTTTTCCTCATAAGAAGAAACTGAAGATAAAACATGTTAGAAAAATATGTATTAGTAATACGCTTAGTGCATTCAAGGTTTAAAAAGGGTTAACACATTTATTCTATTGTACACTGCATAAATCTGTACGAACTGCAGAAGCATTCCAATCTTGTAATGTCATGAAATATGCGCAGTTATGACCTCAATTTATGCGTTGGAAATTTACAGGGAAACATTCAATTTCTGCTAGTGTCAGGAAAATAATAATAGATGTATCACTTCTACTAATGTCATGAGATTTAAACAAAGAGTTATTGATTTTCTGCTTATGCTATGAGAAAATCCACAGCTGCAGAAGCTATTGATAATGAAGACAAAGGCTGTTTGAAAATATGAACTGCAATCAGCATTTACTTGTACCCAAGCTAGAAAAGTACCTTGAAATGTAACATCTGTATTAGAGCTGCACAATTGAAGTTTGTAGTGGGCTAAAGAAAATACAGCCCCCAAGGTCAGGTTGTTTTGCTCAAATGTTTTTCATAAATCCAGTCATGTCAGCAGGAAATCCAAGTAACATTTTCTATGTAACATATAGTGGAGTTTCAAATCTGAACATGTCAGCAGGAAATCTGAGTAACATTTGCTGTAGAACAATACAGAAAGCTGTGTCCAACTACATCAAGCATAGAAAGTAACATTTTATAGAACAGTATAAGAAAAGCATACTGCCTGTTAGTAACTAGGCAAAATCCTGTATTTGCATGTTTTTTGTCTCCTTGCTGCAAGTAATAAAGGTGCCATACCTGAACGTTATGTGCATTGGTCTTTGAAGTTTTTTTCCTTTGACAGATTGGTCCTTCAGACCGGAAACCCTCACTTCGCCTCGGATCAGATGGGCCGATTGGTTGAAACCGTATGGGGAAGAAACCAAATTGGTTCTTCTTATTTGAAAAGCCCACCGACTGAATTGTCGTGCAAAAGAGGCCAGCCACTTTCTGATCTGCGACTGAAGGACGGGTTTTCAGGAACCAGGTGATCAATCACGAAGGCTCAGGTAAGGTGAATCTACTTTTTCTGTTTTAGATCAGGGACTAGATTTGTATTGTTTTTGTCAAGACTGTATTTTACAAGTCAGGGGCAGAAAAGAGTACTGTCTTGTCATAGATCAGGGAAAACAGAATAGGTAGGCAGTCATTCTGAAGAGACTATAACAAAATTCGTGGTACCACGTTAAAAATAAGAGAAGTTGCGTAACGATTAAAAGGGTAGAACAAAATGGGTAATAATTGCACAAAAAGACCCCAAAATCCGCCGTTAACCAAAGACGCAAAATACATGCAGTCGCAGCGCTCTGACAATATTAAATACTATTCAAAATGGGTTAATAAATATGAATTTGAAGGTAAATTAGAAAAATCCTTTCTTGTCAAACAGCTCAAAACAGATTCCAAAGTTCGGGTAAAAAAGCAACGCCAATTAGGAATTCCTCAGGCACACCGGTGGATTGAGGAAGTAAACTATAGGGAACAAAAGAACAATTCAAAAGCAATGTTTTTAGATAAGGAGGACAATAATTTAATAGCGTCGGCCCCTCCGCCTCCCTTACCAGAATATGAAGCAAGTGAACAGGTTAGTCCACCCCCACGATATCCTGTTGTCACTGAAAATAGAGACATTACAAAAGCAAAACCGTTTATTAGAGACCCCATCGGGACCAGGTCTCGAACACGGGCAGGTAACTCAAATGAAGGCAATGAGTTATATCAAATGGTTAAGAATTCACGATCAATGAGTGAAGAAATATGCCCACTCATAGAAGTACCTAATCCTCAGGCAAGACAAGACGGTCAAGACCAGATTATTCTAGTGTATAGCCCCTGGACTCCGGAAGATATCCGGAAAGCCACTGAGGGAATTCCCCATCCAAAAGTTAATTTTAAAAATTCTCAGAAGATTTACAAGGAATGAGGCTAAGTTATAATTTAAACTGAGAAGAGGTAGAAAAAGTAGTCAGACAAATTGTGGGGCCAGACTGGCACATGATTAGTGGCAACTGGAATCCTCGTGACGCTGCACACAGACCCCTCCCACATAGCAGCGCAGAACTAAACAGTGTAAAAGGTCTCTCAGACCGCATCTCTGAGAAATGGAAGCCTAGGGCAAACTGGACTTGCATTAATCAATGCATCCAACAAGAAGGTGAAACTGTTGACCGATATTATGCCAGATTATTAGAATGTTTTAATAACCACTGTGGAATGCAGGTTCCTGAAGATCAGACACAAGATTCCCCATATGAACAGCAGTTAAAGAATGCATTTTTAAAAGGCAGTATTAAACCCATAAGCAGTTTTATTACAAAACACATGGTAGATCATCGTACAAGCAGGTTACAGTCATTACTTGAATATGCTAGGCATGTCGAAAGGCATTTTAATAGCAAAAAGAAAAAGAAAGCTCAAATATTTTCTGTAGAAGATGGAGCAGAAGTTTATGTAGTACAGTCCGGGGAAAAAGGGCAAGAAAAATGCCCAGGGAAACGATCTGATCAGAGGACTTTGAAGGGCGAAAGAAAAGGGAAGAATGTTTTAAATGCGGTAAAAAGGGACACTTGGCAAGGGATTGCAAGAAAAACAAGAAGGCAACCACGGAAGACAAGGGCAAGGACAGACTGTATGATAGTCCGGAATCACTAGAAGGGGATAGCGGAGAAAAGACAAATGAGAATGTGATAGAGGGAATAGAGGATGTGACAGAAGAGACAGAGGAAGTGCAGGAAGTTAGACAGTGAAGAAAATGAAATATTAGACTTAGCTTTATTGAGTTTGGAGCTTTATTTAGCGGACACAAAACTAGAAGTTACACTCTTGGTAGAAGGGAGGGAAGTCAAATTCTTGTGAGACTCAGGAGCATCACGAACCCTGATACATCCCTCCAAACTGCCAGAAAACTCAGTCTCACCTGATTACATACTAGTAAAAGCAGCTAATGGACAGCTGTACTGGGAGCCCCTCTCCCGTAACATTGTAATAAGTGATCCTGTTTCAGGATTGACTCAAAAAAGCAAAATTGTTGTTTCTGCAAAATGACCAGTAAACCTCTTAGGCAGAGACCATATGCAGCTATTCGGTATAGCAGTAGTCCCAACCATGCAGGGTATGGAAGCACAGTGACAAATTGATACCTTTGCAGTGCAATCGGAGGGTAAAATGTTTTATTGGTACAGCCAGGACTTGGTTACGACTGGTCCAGGGACTGTGACCGAAGAATTAATGAATGTAGCCGTCAGCAAGTTCTCCTCCCTTGACATTGATAAGCAACACTTGTTGCACTGTACCCTGTATTATTGTAACATGCCAGGACCTGATAAGGAATATGAGCAAGAATTGTTTAAAAATCGTGCAAACAGATTGAAATTACGTAATCTGTACTGGGACACAGAAGGGAACAGTGTAGCCAGCTGTTCATTGCCCAAGAGTTCTTTGCACTCTATAAATCTAATTGATTACCACAGGTTAGCTTAACTAAGGACAAAAACATAGAATGGGCAGATTTAGGAGAAAGTCACGAGATGGGAAAAACAGACAGAATTAGAACGGTCAGAACAGGGAATACAAGTACAGAAGCTGAATTGGATAACTCAGACCCACCCAGCCATACACTTGCAGTCTAGCAAGGACAGCTGATTAGCACTCCTATTAAAGGAGGAAGAGAATGCCTTACAGACTATACCAGAAACTCTCTGGTCAACAGGAAAGTCAGATATAGGACTTATTCGTACAGCGGGACCAGTTACTATCACGCCAAAGTCAGCATTTAGACCGCAGAAAAGACAGTACCCCTTAAGAAAAGATGCAGAGGTAGGAATCAAACCTATTATAGCAGCTTTACTTAAGGAAGGGGTACTGGTGGAATCTCCCGATTCACCATGCAACAACACCCTTATTTCCTGTTAAGAAAGCAAATGGAGAATGGCGTATGGTCCAAGATTTACAAGCTGTAAATGACGCAGTAATACCAAGGGCACCTACAGTGCCAGACCCACACACCCTATTGAATGATTTAAAACCTCAACATAAATATTTTTCTGTGGTAGATATTAGCAACACGTTCTTTTCGATACCGATACACCCAGACAGCCAGTATTGGTTTGCATTCACATTTCAGGGGAAAAGGTATACATATACACTACTACCACAGGGATATTGTGAAAGTCCAACAATATTCTCACAAGAAACGGCAAGCAACTTGGCGGGATTTACCCCACCAAGAGACAGACAGATTTTACTTTATGTTGATGATATCCTGCTAGCGGCCCCCACCCAACAAGATTGCAAAGAAGATACCATAGCGCCATTACGATTTTTAGCCGCTGAAGGACATAAGGTAAACATATATAAACTGCAGCTTTGGAAAAAACAAGTCAAATACCTAGGATATGTAATATCCAAACAGGGTAGAACATTAGATGAGGACAGAAAAGTAGCTGTTTTGCAAGCACCAAAACCCGCTACCAAGAAGGAAATGATGTCCTTCCTGGGTACAACTAATTTTTGCCGGAGCTGGATTCCAAACTATGCCTTGGAATCTGCACCTCTGCCTGACCTGATATATAAAACGCCCATGGCAGCACAGGATTTGTTACAATGGACACCAGAGGCAGAATCTGCTTTCTGCAAACTGAAACAGTTAATAGCGTCCTCATCAGTTCTGGGATTACCAAACTACCATAAACGTTTTTTCCAAACTGTAGAGTGTAAGCAAGGTTATATGACATCAGTGTTAACACAACAGCATGGGGACAAGCAACGCCCCATTGCTCATTATTCATCACAACTAGACCCAGTGGCATGGTCTTTACCTCACTGTGTACAAGCAGTAGTTGCAGCTGCAATGGCAGTACAGGCCTCGGCCTCAGTAGTTTTATTCCACCCTCTCACTTTTGAGAGTGCCTCATGCAGTCGCGATTATTTTACTGCAAGAAAAGGTAGCATATCTTTCCCCTGCTAGGCATCTTTCCTGTATGACTATATTGTTGAGCCAACCTCACATGACAATTGAACGACGCACGACTTTGAACCCTTCTACCCTGCTCCCAACCCCTGCAGATGGCACACCACACCGCTGCCTGCAGGTGATTGAGCAAAAGACACTGCCTAGAAAAGATCTCACGGATGTCCCCTTGGACGATGCCGAGGTGACATACTACGTGGATGGTTCATGCAAAAGGGGTCCTGCAGGACAGAACCTAGTAGGATATGCTGCAGTTTCTGATACTGAGATTATAGAAGCAAAACCTTTACCACACAACTTATCTGCACAGGCAGCAGAATTGATTGCCTTGACACGGGCATGTATCTTAGCAAAGGGTAAATGTGTAAACAATTTTACTGACATCCAGTACGCTTTTTCTACTGTACATGTTTTTGCACAACCGTGGAAAAACAGAGGAATGATAACATCTACTGGCAAACCTATCATGCACAGTTTATTTTAGATCTTTTAGAATCTATTCAGTTACCTCAGAAAGTAGCTATTTGTAAATGCACAGCTCAAACCAAGCAATGAGATAGGATTTCAAAAGGTAATGCGAGAGCTGATACAGCTGCAAAACAAGCAGCTTCAGAAGTATTTATTTTAAATGAGGAACTACAACCCTCTGAGATTTTAGACTTAGAAATGTTAAAGACAATGCAGACACTCACTACGCAAGCTAAAAAACAAAGATGGGTAAAACGAGGAGCAATTCTCAAAAAGGGGCTGTACATCTCTAAAGAAAGGAAACCGATACTACCATCTAATTTGTTTAGATATGCAGCTTTGTTGAGCCATAGGCAATGCCATGTCTCAACAGTGGGGATGGTACAGCTGGTGAACTGAGTGTTTGTAAATCCATATGTTGTGAACTATTCTAAAAAATTTTGTTTGATATGCCAAATTTGTAATGAACATCATGCACAAGGGGCATTAAAGCCCAAGCAATGGAGTTTCCCTACACCACCATATCAGTTTCATACTATCTGTATGGATTTCATAGAATTGAACAAATGTGAAAATAAGAAGTATTGTCTTGTCATTGTAGATATGTTTTCCAAATGGGTGGAAGCCTTTCCAACCAAAAATCCAGACGCAGCTACAGTAGCGAAAGTCCTTGTCAAAGAAATCATCCCTAGATTCGGCATTCCGGAAAGGATCTACAGCGACAATGGTACACACTTTGTAAACCAAACCATACAACAGTTAAGTAAGCATTTTGGTATTTTTTTTAAAAATCATTGTGCATATCATCCGCAATCTGCAGGGCTAGTTGAGAGGCATAATGGAATTTTAAAGAATAAGCTAAGAAAATTAATAGCAGAAACAGAAATGAATTGGGTGTACTGTCTGCCCCTGGCACTGTTGAGCATGAGAACTGTTCCGACTGCAAAAGGATAGACTCCTTTTGAAAAACTCTTTGGAAGGGCTTATTATATACCCCAGTGGAAACCTCTCATGCCCGCAGGCCAGGAAGCTGACTGTACACTTGCTGAATATATGAGAAATTTGTTGAATTCTAAAGATCTGTTGCAGTCAAATTCTGTTTCAGATAAAGAACAAACCGAAACATCGGAAGTGGCAGTGACCCCAGGGGATTGGATTTGGGTGAAAACTATTAAAAAGATAAATTGGACGTCACCAAGGTGGGAAGGTCCATACCAGGTGCTTCTTTCAACATCCACTGCAGTCACGATCGCAGAGTGAGCCTCATGGATCCACCTGACGCACTGCAAACTAGTTAAGAATTTTGAACTGGACAAAAATCTTACCTCTCCATCAGGGCCCTCAGCAAGTCTGGCTACAAAGGGGGGTCAGATCAATAGGACTGATCCGTCTCAACCCCAGTGAAGAAATCATCGGTGCTGAAGGTCCTATTAGGGCAGAGAGTAAGATCACATGTTAAAAGCAAAAATGATAGAGTCTAGAGAAATTCAAATAAAACTACTCGGAAGAGTTGGAGAAAATAGGAATGCAGAATGACCATTTCCTCAGAAGTATTGTATAATCATCCTATTAACTGTACTAGTGACCATAATCTTTTCGTTGTGGCCATTCCTTTTCCCACCCACACAAACTGAACTGAATAAACGTGAAGAGTTGCACATAGACTGACACCCAAACTTCAACACTTACCAGGCAATCAAATGTGTGTATGCGGAGACCTTCAATGTCTCAAATTGCTGGATTTGCACAGCTTTGCCAACAGCATACGGGGGGTTATTGTTAACTTCAGTCCCCCTAGGAGTCAACGAGACCTGGGAAAACTTGATTCATGATACATTAACTATTACAGCACAAGATAAAATAGCATTGCACTTGTCTGTTCAACAAAAGGGAACTGTGTGTTTTTACAAAAATGATACAGTTCAGGTGGGTTGGAGCAATTGCAATGTGACTGTTCCTTATAGATGCTATACTAAAGCTAATAAAACAGGTTTTTATTGTAATACGAACTATGACTCTTTTTAAATTGATGCACAAAACAATTGAGGATGTAAAACAGGATTCTGTTCTCTACAAACAACTGTCTATAATTGACAGAAAAATGTTTCACGCAGGACAAGTGTATATTCATAGTAAAGTTACTACTAAAGTAGAAGACTGTTATTTTGTATGTGGTAGAAAAGCATACAAGTGGTTACCTGAGAATTGGTCCGGCAGTTGTTTTTTGGGCTACCTGGTTCCGGCCATTCGACACACAGCAGTCTTACCTCGAGGGAAAATTCGAAATGTTCGAGAAGCCATCAAGAAGCCTGTCAATCCAGTAGGACAAATCGATGCGCCCTGGAAAAACCATCATGCTGTGGGCGACGGACTGACACACATGGACTTAAGTGATTCTGTTATATCATGGGCAGGCATATTACCAGCATATGGAGCAGTGAAATCGATCTGGGAGCCGAGAAAACTGTCTAAACTTCTCGAAGTAATGAGCAATGCAACCTTTTCCGCTCTAGAATTAGTGACTGATGAACTGAATGCCAGGAGAACTGTAGTGCTTCAAAACTGCATGGCTCTCAACTTCACCCTAGCAGCGAGAGGAGGTACTTGTGCTTTAATTGAGGAGGAGTGCTGTTCTTATATTCCTGACCTTAAACACGAGATAGACAATCACCTCGAGGTAATTCAGCAAGTGGCAGCTATGACCAAACCAGGACCAAATCCATTGACGGACTTTTTCCAGAGATTATTTGGGGGGTGGGGCAGTATCCTAATGAACATTCTGATTGCCATCTGTGTAGGAATGATCCTACTGGGGGTATGTGTTTGCTGCTGCATCCCCTGCATGAAAAGACTGATTAAAGACTTTATAGACATGTCAGTTTCAGAAACCTTATTATCAAGGTGCTGAATTTTAAGAACTGTTGTAAAATTGAAAATGCTTTCATAGGTTTAAACTGAATGACTCTCTTAACTGCAAATCCTGAGTAGGAAGAGGTTAGGGGAAGAAAAACTGTTTATTCTACTTTCAAAATAAGTATAAAGTATTGAAAGGGGGAAATGTTAGAAAAATATGTATTAGTAATATGATTAGTGCATTTGAGGTTTAAAAAGGGTTAACACGTTTATTCTATTTTTACACTACATAAATCTGTATGAACTGCAGACACATTCCAATCTTGTAATGTCATGAAATATGCGCAGTTATGATCTCTGCTTATGCTTTGGAAATTTACAGGGAAACATTCAATTTCTGCTAGTGTCAGGAAAATAATAATAGATGCATCACTTCTACTAAGGTCATGAGATTTAAACAAAGAGTTATTGATTTTCTGCTTATGCTATGAGAAAATCCACAGCTGCAGAAGCTATTGATAATGAAGACAAAGGCTGTTTGAAAATATGAACTGCAATCAGCATTTACTTGTACGTAAGCTAGAAAAGTACCTTGAAATGTAACACATGTATTAGAGCTGCACAATTGAAGCTTGTAGTGGGCTAAAGAAAATACAGCCCCCAAGGTCAGGTTGTTTTCCTCAAATGTTTTTCATAAATCCAGTCATGTCAGCAGGAAATCCAAGTAACATTTTCTATGTAACATATAGTGAGTTTCAAATCTGAACATGTCGGCAGGAAGTCTGAGTAACATTTGCTGTTGAACAATACAGAAAGCTGTCTAACTACGTCAACCATAGAAAGTAACATTTTATAGAACAGTATAAGAAAATCATACTGCCTGTTAGTAACTAGGCAAAATCCTGTATTTGCATGGTTTTTGTCTCCTTGCTGCAAGTAATAAAGGTGCCATACCTGAACCTTACGTGCATTGGTCTTTGAAGTTTTTTTCCTTTGACAAAACATTTGTCATACTTTCACAATTTGTCAGAACAAACTTTTCAAAATTCTGAAAAAAAAAAAAAAAATCAAAGTATACACTTTTTTCTCCCTACATAATCTATTTCCCCATCCTTATCAGAAAGATTGGAAATGACTAAGTATTTAGTAGTAGTGGGATCAACGAAAGCTATAGCTGCTGTGTCAGATCTGGGAATAGTGTACAAAAAAAATGAGACTGAAAAACTTTATACATCCTGTCTGGCTTGACAGGGGCAAGCTAGCTAACATCCAGGAAAAATGCAGGCAATAACACACATCCTCTAAAGCAGAGGAAACAGGAGGAATGGGGGTAGGTTCTGGAAACTAACAACTCATGGTATTTCCTGAGGGACTGAGAAACATCAGTGTTCTCCCACCAAAAACACTGGCATATTTTAGCAATAGTCTCAAAGAAGGCAAAACCCCATGTCTGAATCAGAAATCTGAGGAGAAAACCCTGTAACTGTTTATTCATCTTCCTGTTCAGAATAATGATCTTGAATCTTTTCAGGAAAAGTAGGACTCATTCTTTTACCAAAAAGTATTTTACAAGAAGGATCAATAGCCTGAATTAAACCCCGAGCCAGACCCAGTACTACTCCTGTCTAATGAAATTTGAGGAGGTGTACATAGAGGTTTAGCTTTTTGTTTCTTTGTGACAGGAAAATTGGAACAGTGTTATTTATGGCAACAGCAGCAGCTTCCCCAGGGATGGGCACAACATTCTGAAACAGGGAAATCTTCTTTGTTCACTCTCCCAGGATTCATCTGAATGGCTCTCCCTTGTCCACTAAGGGGACCCAAACAGCCACAGAGGATGTGGCTAAACCCCATTCCATAGTGTCAGTGGGTGCTACACCAGAGGGACCCTGGATAAAAGATGGGTGGTCTGAAGGACAAACAATGGCCATGGCAGTCACCCACCTGTGGCTGGAGGCAAACTGCTAGCCTGCTGTGGTGGCAAAGTCTGTTTGCTTAAGTTTTTCTTTTTGTGGCTGGAAGGACCAATGTGGGACTGGTAGTTTGTTCTATGGTCAAGCTGAAAACGGTGCCTCTCTCGGTGAAGACAAGCAGCAAATGCTGCTAAAAAGTACAAGTCTTTAAAATACACTTTTTTCACAGGAAAAAAAAAAAACAGTAAAAAGCACTTAAACACATTTCCTTCCCCAAAAATGTAAAAATAAACAATCCCTCCACATAAAAAATGATCATCAACTTTACACAACTTTTAAATGGACATGAAAAAGGAGCACTCCCATTTAAAAGCATGACTGCCTGTTAAAACAAAACTCCCAGCTTTAAAAACTTTCCTGAAGAGGAAAATGATAAAACAAACAATGCCCTGCAAAGGAACAGCACCAAGCTGACTCAATTCTGAAAAGCCTTAGAGGAACGCACCCTTTGGCAGCAGTAAAGCTCTGAAGGGCATGGAGGCCAAATTTGTCTTATTCAGCTCAGCTCGAGCTGCCTGTCCTGAATGCTTGGAAGCTGGACAGCTGTTATATCCTTGTATATCCCTGGCAGGACAGAACCACTATAGCTAAGGCTACTGCAGCAGTGACTATTTGAACACTTACTCATACCATAAGTTTACTTGCATAACTGTACTTTCCTGCATCTTCCTTTACCACCCACTCCACTTTCCCATCATCCCTAAAGTATTTTTCCACCTGGGCTCTAAAATCTCCTATCAGTAGGATTTGGGGCTATCCTTGGTTTTCCATTTTCTGGTAATTGCCTTTTTTATTACTATTATAGTCCAAATTAAGCACTTGGTATCAGGACAGCTGTCTTGATTGCCCAGTCTTCAGAAAATAAAGCTTCCTAGTCATTATTATGTCCTTCCCCAATACTCTCCTCAGTAATGCTTCTTTATCTTTTTTATGCTTTAAGTTTTCCACACTAAAAGTGTGATCAAATGTTTCCCTTTCACCTGTCAAATACCGCCAGCGGGTGGTATTTGTCTCTACATATATGTAGAATTTTCTTAAGAACTGTTCATGTCATTCATAAATTTCTCCATGGCGATAACTTTTTAATTTCTCCCAACACTTCTTTTAGAGTGATCAGAGCTTCTCCTCCTGTATCTGCCAGCTTCTAGTTATCTTGTGCTGATTGGGCCACAACCACAAAACTGACTTAAGATTAATGTGTCATTTACTTGATGGCATAACTCCCATTTACTTCCTCATGGAAATGACAGTTCCAACTGTGTTCACAGATTACATCCAAACAAACTGGCTCAGAAAAGTGTCATTAAAGCAAGATCTGTGAGAGATTACCATTTCTGACTTGCCATGAAGTTGGGATGAGATGGTACTCACTACGGACTCACATGGGAAGTTCCCCCTTTGCCAGAATTCTGTGCAAACTAAAACACTACTACAAATGCCTGGAAGCTTGGGCAAGGCAGAACCACCACAAATAATAGCTAACAACCAAATATAACATTAACAGTAACGAACAACCACTGAAAAGTTCTATCCCAGACTGTAAGGACAAGGAAGGTGGGTATTGTGATGGGATCACAACTGTCAGTTCAGAACCATCATCACATTAAGTATGTAACTTTCACAGTGGAGACTGGGAGTGCCATTTCCATCATCTTCAGGATAAGTCCAAAGTTTATTTGCCAGTATGGCTCCTTACAGAAGGATAATCCTGATGATAGTGACACCAAAGGATGGCCTGGACGTTTAGAGGTAGCCTATAAAGAAAAACAAGTCCATTTGCTTCTGTAGGTTTTTCTAGTGTTAGGACTCTAGGCAGCGAATATAGGTATCACTCTTTCTGGGTAACATAGGTCTCTGGCCAAACACTAGAAGCAGAAAAAACATGTAATTGGCTAAACAGGCTGAAAGCCTAGCTGAGGCTTGTTGGACAGATGAGACAGGAGGCTCCAAGACAGTCTCGGATGGAGGAGGTGTTCCAAAAGCAGATGCTAGCCAAGGGAATCCCACACTAGGCGAGGTCCAAAATAAACATACAAGGATGACCTTGGCACTAGATTTTGTCTTCTCGTGAACTTAATAAGGGAAAAAAGTAAAGACCCACTTCTGGATGACTACATTTCTAGGATGCCCTCCCAAGGCAGAAATAAGGAAGTGCTCCATTTTGTGTTGGTTGGGGATGCAAACAGGCAACAGCATAGATTTCCTCAGTGATGGAATAGTCTACTGAAGGGATACACCACCACCACACGAGGCATCTAGAAATAATGACTGAGCAGATATGCCAATGAGGTTGCTCTGTAGTTGGCTATGAGAAGGGAAATGGATGACAAAGCCTATTTCCACACCCTGATGGGCTGCCAACAAATGGGACAATAATGAGTTATCCATTGCTTGTTGATATACTATATCATACAGATCTTACTGATATGGATGGCAGTGGTATGCTGTGGGAGAGATCCCTAAAAGGCCTGCAAAGCAAGGATGGTAGCTCATTTCTAAAGCATCTGTGTAGACTGCCCTCTGATGTCCAATGCAAACATGTACATGGTGGTAGACACAGTTGATATGTGGGAGGTTGGAAGGGTCTGCCCAGAGAAGTGCTGGACTTGTGGATCCACTGGCTTATACGTTCTTTGCCCAAGCATTCTGATTGTAGCAATCATGGGACTGGCTAGTTGATCCCACTGAATATTTAGTGCTCAGCAGTTATTGTAAACCATGTTTATGGTGGCTGTCATGAGACTGTGCCCAAAGGCAAAGGGCAGCCAGAACCATCTTGCCTCTGATGCCATGTGTTTTGAAAACGGTGAAAGCCTGTTCACAGGAAGAAATGTTTGATAAGACGATGTGTCCAGGCTGCACCCAATGAATGTGACTGACCACACTATCAACTGTAACTGCACAGTGCTGTGAACCCTAAGGTCTGAACAGTGACAGAAGAAACTCCAGAAAGGCTATGAGACTAGTTAGAGGTGTTAGAAGCCAGGTCATACTAGTATGGAAATACCTTGTACCTACAGGCCTTGGATGTGCTACCACCACAGATATGCACCTTGGCGCAGAGGTGAAACCAAATGGTACCCAGAACTGACAGATAATTGGTGCCTATGTTAAAATAAGATAAATCTTTTGATTCCTGAGCTACTTTGCTATGAAGGTAGGCATCTTGGAGTCCAAACAACACATTCAGTCATCATCTAAAAAAACTAGTAAGGATTGACTGTATTGTGGTGATCTGGAAGGGCTCCATTGGAACAAACTAGTTTGGGCCACTCAAATCTAGTATGGGTCTCAATTATTTTGTTTTCTTTGGTGCCAGAAACACTAAGTAAAAGACCCTGGTGGTACAATTTGGATGGCTTTCCAGATGAGGCTTACTGCCTTTCTTTCCACAAATTTGAAGGGAGTGGGGGGGAATTTGTCAGGAGAACTCTGGCTGAGGCTACCTGTGAACATGGTCTTCATCCAGTTGGCTTGTGTCAAAAAAATGGAGTAACAGGTAGCCCAGACTGCCTCCAGTGTGGGGGAAATCAGAATGTCACAGGGAGCTGACTGTAAGCCCTCTGTTGGGGGGGGGGGGGGAAGAGACACCAGTACATCTGACTGTATTGACAATTCTGATTATCTCTAGGTGAACAGCCATTCTGTAAATGGCAGCAACCATGCAACCCTTTCCAGGACCTATGTTGCAAGGCTGCTGGGCATACCAGTACCAAAAACAGACACTATTTTAAGAATGTGAAACGCAGAGCTTCGAACTTGAAAGCAGGGGGCAACCCCCCTCATGAATGCTGCAATTGTTTCTCAAAAATGTGAACTGCAGAGCTTCATAGGTTGGTACTAGGCTATCAGCCCTAGGGCCTATAGAAGCCTAGCCATAACAATTCCCCGGCTATTTCTTCCCACATTATTTACTTTCCTGGACCCCTGTCTAGCAGGGCGACTGACGTGATCCCTGGGGTGAATTTCCTTTCTCCCATCCAATTGTCAAGGTTCCTCTTGAAGAGGTCCAAAGAGGCACTCTGCTTGACATGTATGGGCAATCTATTCCAGAGTCTGGGGAGTCTCTGGGTCAGGAACCTATCCCTCCAGCATGTTTTGTTTATTGTGATGACAAGGTTTAGATCCCTGGAGCGTGTAGCTCTGAGGGATTGGGATTTCTTTAAGTGTAGCATGTCCAACAGCTCTGGGTTTGACATGGCCTTGTATGTTAAGCAGAGATCGCCTCCGAGTAGACGACATGCGACAGAGTATAGCTGAATTTTTTAAGGCGGTCAGTGTAGGGCATCTGCTTTAGGCCTGTGATTCTTTTAGTGAGGTATTTCTGAGGCCTTTCCAGTTGTTGCAGATTGTCTTGAGAGGTACATACCAAATGGGGCGATGTATTCTATAATGGGTCTAATGAGGGATGAGTACAGTGGGACAATGACCTCCTTCTTTCTGGATGAAAAGCCCTTTGTGATGAGGTGTGCCACATAGAAGGATTTCCTGACTGTTGTGGCAATGTGGTTATCGAAGGTGAGACCACTGTCCACCTGTGTCCCTAAGTCTCTTATCACACTTTCTGTGTTTAGTGTACTGCCACCTATATGGTAATTCATGGATACATGTTTTTTCCCAAAGGGGATAACAATACATTTCTTGGCATTGAGCTTGAGCCCATGGCTCTGGCACCAAGCATCTGTTTCGGTAAGGCCCTTTTGTAGAGTATCCACATCATTTGGGGATTCAATAATGGCTCCCAGTTTGCAGTCATCTGCAAACTTTGTTAGCCAGAGTCCCTTAGTGTTGGACCTGTACTTCAGAGAAGTAGATGCCAAACAAGAGCGGCCCCAGGACTGAACCCGGAGGTACTCCACTTGTCTGGAGCTGGATTTGGAGTCGGCTACATTTACAGTGTGGGTTCTATCAGTAAGCCATTTAGCAACCCACTGGGTGACATAGGGATTAATGCCCAACTTAGTAAGTTTATCTATGATTCCAGAGTGGGGGATGGTGTCAAAGGCCTTGGCAAGGTCTAGATAGGCTGTGTGGACCACCTTACCCTTGTCCATGGCTCTGGAGACTGAAGTTGGCACGGAATCGATCTGCCAGGATATTGGCAATATCCTTTGGATCAGTATATTTAATGCCATTCTGTTTTAGCTCAGAGCAGATCTGAGCATTGCCATTTAGATTCTTGACATAGTTATAGAATGCTTTGTGGTTGTCTTTGGAATCTTTGGCAATTTTATTTTCGTAACTAGCTTTGGAGGATTTTATGAGGCGGGTTTTTTGCATCCTGGGATTTTCCTTTTTTCTGCAAAAGTTTCTTCCTTTTGTTGTAAAGTTTGTTTATGGCAGGGGACCACCAGATTGGCTTCCTTTTTTTTGGATGAGAGCATTTTGGTTCTATTTGGGATGGCACGATTCATGCATGAGTGGATGTGCTCATACAGTGCCTTAGTGTAGGATTCAGCAGTTGAACTTTCAGTTCCCATCTGCATGGGTGTTATGAAGTTTGTCACTTCTGACTTGAGTATCATGAAGTTGGCTTTAGAGAAGTTTTTTATGGTGGTTTCTTTACTGGGGGGTGGGGGTGGGATGTGGATGTTAAGGGTGATTAGCTTATGGTCAGACCTGACTAACGAGGGGTGACCATAGGTATGGAGCATTGATTTCCCATGTTGGTAATGACCAGGTCTAGGATATTGGAGCCCCTGGTGGGACTATGGATTAGTTGATCCAGGGCATTGGAATTTATGAATTCCAAGAACCATTGCGCAAAGGTGTTGGGACATGAGTAGTTTTCCCAGTTAATGGCAGGGTAGTTAAAATCACCCAGTATTAGGGTGTTTGGTTCTATCTTAATATTTTCCAGTATGTTTAGAAAGGTGTAGTGAGAATCTTGGTGTATGGTGGGGGATCTGTAGCAAGCTACAATTTGGATTGCAGTCTTACCTAGTGTTAGTTGCACTTGGAGAATTTCAGACACATTGTGTTGGCCAACTAGCCTGGTGGTGTGAATATCCTTGGTGAATATTGACACTCCTCCACCTTTAGTGTTTCGATCCTGGCTTCAAACGTGAGAGCAGGGGGCAACCCCCCTCACAAATGCTGTAATCGTTTCTCTAGTTTGGGTTTTATTGTAGGGTGAAAAAATCAAGGTTCCATCAAAAGGACATTTCATAGAGTTACCTGCAAAGTGAAGCCAAGCATGGAAATATATACAGGGACTTGTGCCTGCTGCTTCGCATCAAGTACATACAGTAAACTCTGTTAACCAGAACTCAAGCAACCAGCAAAAAACGAAGAAATACAGTACAGTTTTCATGTGTTGCACTTTGTTTCCCCACCATAGAAACATACCTTACATTTTTAGAGTTTTAGGGTTCTAAAAAGGAAGATGAGAATGAATTCCCTCTCTCCACAACCTGAGAACAAGTCAAACCAAGCAAAGAGTATAGGATACAGTATTAGTCAGGCCTAATTTTAATAGTAACTCTCCAGCAACCAAAAACTAGTTATCCGGCATCTACCAATCCTCATGGGGGACTGTTAACTGAGAGTTTACTGTAGATAGGTTAGAAACAGCCAGGTGTCAACATTTTAGATATAACTTCATTTTTAAAGACCCCAACCAGCAACTTCCCCAGAAACTCATTGGTTTTATTGACCAGATAAGCACGTGTGACATGTACTTTATTACCATAAAAGGAAAAAACAGAAGATGTGCAAATCCCTTTCCCTAATCTGTCCAGTATTTGAGACTCCTTATTTGGTGAATGGACAGACAGGCTTTGAGGGGTAGGAGCTTCTTTAAGGGCAGCACCTGTGAATACAGAGTCCAACATTTCCAGTCCTTAGTATGTTGCAGAATCTTGTAAGGCCTCTTCAAGGATCTCCCTGAGATGGGGAGACTTACTTTCACAGCCTCATTTATGACTTAGTTGAGGAACTCCTCAGGAAAGCCAACATGCATTCTCATGCAAAGCACCAGAGAACATGGTTCTGGGGAGGAAAAGTAGTGAGAATGCCTGAAAAAAATGACTGCATCCTTCTGACATCCCCAATCCCTCTGTTATGCACGGGAGTCATGCATGGCAGACACATGACCCTGGGGCAGAAACCAGGAAAAGTGCCATTGTTAGCTGAAGCACATGCACAGATGCCTCTTCCACGGACACCAGGATAGATATTAGAGGCATCTAGAGTGCTGAGGCAATCTGAAGACAGAACTGAGAGGACTGATTCCAGACCAGAATACAAAGGCCCGACACTGACCTCCAAGGTCAGCAACACTAAACACAGAAGTCAGCACCAAGAGGATCAACCTAAAGGCTGACCCCACAGATGGATCACTCCAAAGCAAATGGAACAAACTTCAACCCTCAGACATTCATCTTGGACCAGATACTGAAGGATTGCTCAGTGCCAAAAGGTGACATCAGGAATCCTACGTACTGATGGCACTGTTGATATCAAGATATTCAAGGCTGGAAGCTGCAGCTCTAAAACCAGAGATGCAGGCAATCCTTGCAAGTGGATACTGACCTTGACAAATTCAGGTAAAATCAAAGGTTTTATCAGGACCAGGGCTTGGTAAGGACAATCTCTAATAAGTGGCATAAAAATTGGGCAATGAAGGTGTCCTGTTCACTGATGTCAATGGGGAGGGGGTGGGGGTGAATCTTGAGACCACTTACACTGCATACTCAAAAAGTCTTCGAAATCTTGTCCTACTCTTCTACTGAACTAGATATACAGGATCTAATGGGTCTGGAGGAGTAATGCTGAGGGGAATGGACTACCTGCACAAGGTTAGTGGGGTGAAAGACACCAACATAACTACAGCAAACTGTTCTACACCCAGCAAGGAAGACTAAGGTTTCCTGTAAGATTGAGGGACCCTAATCAACAAAGGCAACCTTTCTTTTCTTAGAGGAGCAGAAACTTGTTTAGATACCGATGCTCAAGTTCTAGAGGAGGAAGAAGCAGCATTTTGTCCAGGAGCAGCACCCTTCACCTTTTCATGCTGCAGTCTGTTGCACCTTCACAGTCCTCCATAAAGTGGGATTCTACCTAACATATTACAAACAAGGAGTGTGGGTGAGTTTTGCACTTGCATGTTTTAAATACATGCATATTTTTTAAATCCATGTCAGGTGGGTGGCCACCTGGCTCACCAACAGGATCCACAATGTCAAAATGGCTGCCACCACCTCAGACAGTAGATCCGTCACTAGTGGTGTTCCCTAAGGATCTGTCCTGGGCCCCCTACTGTTTGGCATCTACTTCTCACAGCAAAGACAAAGGGCCTGCGGCTGACCAAGTTTGCGGATGAATGTAAGTTGGGTGTCGTCATTTATTTACTTACATTTGTTTACTGGGAAAGTCAGACTGGGCCAGAAGCCCATTTTCAGCGAAGGCCCAGGGAGAAAATCTCCACAGAAATACAAGCAATATACAATAATTAGATAGTACATACAGTAAGATGAGTGACTCCCCACATCATGTTAACATACTGCAAGAGGGTCTCACAGCTACAAATAACTGGTGCCAAAGTCATGGCCTTAAGGTAAATGCAAAAAAATGATTACCATACCATTCAGCAAAAACACGGCCCCTACTGATTACCACATCAACAGCAACCCCCTAAGCACACAACCTGTGGCGAGAGACCTGGGTACTCAGGTTGACAACAATCTCACATTAGACTATCATGTAGCAACATTGGTTAGAAAAGCCTTTTACTTGGTTCATCTCATAAGTAAAAGGATTGCATCCAGAAAAAAGCAGGTTATTACCTCTCTGTACTCCTCCCTCATTAGGCCTATAATTGAGTATAATGCCCCATTTGGTATGTACCTCAAACACCTGCACCAACTGGAAAGGCCACAGAAATACCTCAAAGAGAATCCATGGCTTCCAACATCTGTCCTATGCGGACAGGCTCAAATCACCATCACTCTGCTTGGTATCATACAGATTGCTCAGAGGTGATCTGTTTCTCACCTACAAGGCAATATCAGACCCTGCCCTACTACAGATGCTCCATATCCATAAGATTAACTCCTTGCGCATTACCCTCTCGATAGGCCTAAATCTAATATGAGACATCAAAAAAAACTGCTGGAGAGAGAGGTTTTTCTCCCAGAGGCTGCCCTGTGTCTCTGGAATAGACTTCCCATGCATGTCAAACAGAGTACCTCACTGACCCTCTTCAAGCGCAAACTTGATGAGTGGATGAGAAAAAAAATTGTTGCAGGGGTTCCAACCTTTGTCCCTCACTAACACAGGTGACAGATGCTGACTAAGGATTCTTCTTTGGGGATAAACTCTTGGTTAGGCTTTTAAGGGCCCCAAGGCCATTAGCCTAGTAACCTCCTATGATCCTATGCTGTAACTAAACCTAGCCATTTATGAAGAACCACTCTAACAGAGAGGTGGTGGTCAAATGGAAACTATCAGAAATACTGATCAGCAATGCCAGGAGCAAACAGCACACACTCTTTGGTCAAAATATCACTATACAATACAGAAAGCTAAATCTCAAACTGCACACTTACCCAATGAAGTAGGATAAAATGAAAACTAGCCCAAATTCTGAAGGAAGGAAGGGAACTGCAAATTAGATCTCTTCTAAAACAAAATTAAAACAGACTGACCTGAAAGTTGAAGCAAAAGAGATCAAGACAAACTGTCAAAGACCAGAAAGGCAAAGAACTTTGAAATGCTAAATCTAGGCTGGAGGCAATGAAAGAAGGAACCAAAGTTAACAGAGGGGTGGTGCTGGCAGTTAAACAGTAAGCTTAATTTATTTTTGTTCTGGGCTCAAAAGCAACCAAAGTCAGCCATAACAAATGCACCTGTGGTTCTAAATCAGTTTATAACGAATGACAAGAGAAAAAAAATAAACTTTGGAATTATACCTGCAACAAAAGAAATTCTGGCACTGAAATCTAAGCTTGCTTTTCAAGAAATTGCAGTCTCATTGCAAGCCACAGAACTACATAACGTACAGCCAATATTGTATAATCACCAAATGAAGTTAGTACATTCCCACAGAAATCAGAGGATATACAGTGGATATAAAAAGTGTACACACCCCTGTTAAAATGCCAGTTTTTTCTGATAAAAAAAATGAGACCACAATAAATAATTTCAAAACTTTTCCTATCACCTGTACAATTCAATTGAAAAACGAACAAATCTGCTAGGGGAAAAATATAAAAAATAAAAAAATGTACAATTAGCTGGTTGCATAAGTGTGCACACCCTTAAACTAATACTTTGTTGAAGCACCTTTTGATTTAATTACAGCATTCAGTCTTCTTGGGTACACACCTGCCATCAATTAAACAGACTCTGATTAACCCCAAATAAAGTTCAGCTGTCCTAGTAGGATTTTCAGAACATTTACTCAGTTGCCTGCTACAGCAAAATCCATAGCTCGCAGACAGCTTACAAAGCATCAAAGGGATCTCACTGTTGAAAGGTATCCGTGAGAAGGGTACAAAAAAATTTCCACAGCATTGGATATACCATGGAACACAGTGAAGACAGTCATCAAAAAAGTGGAGAAAATATGGGACAACAGTGACATTGCACAGAACTGGACATCCCACCAAAATTGATGAAAAGACAAGACAAAAACTGGTCAGGGAGGCTGCCGCGAGACCTACAGCAACACTGAAGGAGCTGCAGGAATTTCTGGCAAGTACTGGTTGTGTACTACATGTGACAACAATCTCCTGTATTCTCCAAATGTCTGGACTATGAGGTTGGGTTGCAAGACGAAAGTCATTTCTTCCACAGTAAATCATGCAGGCCCAGCTAAAGTTTGCAAAACAATACATCAAGTCTTCCAAAAGCATGTGGGAAAATGTGTTCTGGTCTGATGAAACCAAGGCTGAACTTTCTGGCCACAATTCCAAAAGGTACATGTGGTGCAAAACCACCACTTCGTATCACCAAAAGAACATCATCCCCACGATGAAGCAGGGTGGTGGCAGTATCATGCTTTGGGTTCATAGGTCGGTACCAGGCTATTGGCCCTAGGGCCTGTATAAGCATAGCCAAAAAGGTACCCTGGCTTTCACCACTCAAGAAAAATATTTTCCTGTGCCCCTGTCCAGCAGAACCACAGAGGTGATCCCGGGGTAAATTTCCTATTTCCCATCCAATCATCAAGATTTTTCTTGAAGAGTGCTAATGAGGAGCTTTGTTTGATATAGGTTGTTTGTTCCAGAGTATGGGAAGTCTCTGGGACAGGAATCTATCCCTCCAGCATGTTCTGTTTATTGTGGTGGCAAGGTTTAGGTCCCTAGAGCGTGTAGCTCTGAGGGATTGGGATTTATTTAAGTGGAGCATGTCCAACAGCTCTGGGTTTGACATAGCTTTGTATGTTAGGCAGAGATCGCCTCTGAGTAGGCGATATGTGACGGAGTAAAGCTGGAGTTTTTTGAGGCGGTCCGCGTAGGGCATCTGTTTGAGGCCGGTAATCCTCTTTGTGAGGTATTTCTGTGGCCTTTCCAGTTGTTGTAGATGTCTTGTGAGGTACATACCAAAACGGGCACTGTACTCTATAATGGGTCTAATGACTGAAAACTAGAGAGGAACAATGACCTCTTTTTTCCTGGACGAGAAACCTTTTGTGATGAGGTGTGCCATGTAGAAAGATTTCCTGACTACTGTGGCGATGTGATTATCAAAGGAGAGACTACTGTCCACCTGTGCCCCAAGGTCTCTTATCACACTTTCAGTGTTAAGTAGACTACCACCTATGCGGTAGCTCACGGGTACAGAGTTTGTACCAAAGGGGATGACCATGCATTTTTTGGCACTGAGCTTGAAGCCATGGCTTTAACACCAGGCATCTATCTCAGTGAGGACCTTTTGTAGGATGTCCACATAGTTAGAAGTTTCGATTATGGCTCCTAGTTTGCAGTCATCTGCAAATTTTGTTAGCCTGTACTTCAGAAAAGTAGATACCAAACAGGAGAGGACCCAGGACTGAACCCTGTGGTACTCCACTTTCACTGGCCTGAAGTCGAATTTGGAGTTTGCTACTTTCACAGTGTGGGTTCTGTGAGTGAGCCAGTTGGCAACCCATCTTGTGACATTGGGATTTATACCTAGTTTAGTGAGTTTATGTACAATTCCAGAGTGGGGGATGGTATCAAAAGCTTTAGCGAGATCTAGATAGGTTGTATGAACCATCTTACCCACGGCTACGGCTTTGGTGACTGCTTCAAAGAAGTTATCAGGTTTAGGAGACATGATCTGCCTTTTACAAACCTGAACTGGGTGGGGTCCAGAGTCTGGAGATTACCAATGCCTTTGTTTATAAGTTCCATGATGATACATTCCATGGCCTTGCAGACCAGGCTCGTTAGGCTAATGGGACAGCAGTTACCGGAGACCGTGGTGGCTTCCCCTTTGTGGAGTGGGATAACCGTCGCTGTGCGCCATTCAGTGGGCACAAAGCCTGGGGTGAGGCTATGATTGAACATGGTGCTTAGGTGGGGTGCCAGTTCATTCTGTAGTTCATGTAGAACGCAGCCTGGGATGCTGTCAGGTCCCATGGATGCTGTGTTCTTGGCTTTGGAGAGTGCGGTTTTTACCTGTGCAGCTGTGATTACAGGAACTTTGCATTCTTCCGGTACAGAAGAGCCCTTTACGGGGTGAGAGAAGGGTAAAGTTAGCACTGAACCTATCTGCCAGTATGTTGGCAATATCAGTTGGTTCTGTATATTTATTGCCATTGTGCTGTAACTCAGAGCAGATCTGAGTGTTGCCATTGAGATTCTTGACATAGCTATAAAATGCTTTGTGGTTGTCTTTAGAATCAGTGGAGATTTTGTTTTCGTAACTAGCTTTGGAGGATTTTATGAGGGATCTCAGCTTCTTACTGAGGCTGACCAGGGAGTTCCTCCAATCATGGGATTTTACTCTCTTTTTGCAACAGTTTCTTTCTTTTGTTGTAGAGTTTGTTTATGGCAGGGGACCTGTTTTTGGAGGATAGCCCGATCCACCCGATCCATGCACTCGTGTAAGTGCTTATAAAGTGCATTTGTGTAAGATTCAGCAGTCATACCTCTATTGTCCGATTGCATGGGTGCCGTGAAGTTTGCCACTTCTGTCTTAAGAAGAGTGAAGTTGGCTTTGGAGACATTTTTTAGGATGGTTTCTCTAATGGGGGTTAGGGGCATGATGTGGATGTCTAGGGTGATTAGCTTGTGGTCAGATATGACCGAGGAATTGACCTCTGGTGTGAAACACTGGTCGCCCATGTTGGTAATGACCACATCTAGGGTTACTTTTCTTCAGCTGAAACTGGGGCTTTAGTCAAGGTGGAGGGAATTATTAACAGTTCCAAATACAGTCAGTCACTTTTAGCCCCAAACCTTCAGGCATCTGCTAGAAAGCAGAAGATGAAGGGGAACTTCACCTTTCGACACAACAATGACTCCAAGCATACATCCAAATCAACAAAAGAATGGCTTTGCCAGAAGAAAATTCAAAGTTTTTGGAATGGCCCATGCACAGCCCAGACCTAAATCCAATAGAAAATCTGTGGGGTGACCTGAAGAGGGCTGTGCACAAGAGATGCCCTCTCAAATCTGACAGATTTGGAGTACTTTTGCAAGGAAGAGTGGGCATATATTGCTAAGTCAAGATGTGCCATGCAGATAGACTCCTACCCAAGAAGGCTGAATGCTGTAATTAAATCAAAAGATACTTCAACAAAGTATTAAGGGTGTGCACACTTATGCAACCAGCTTATTGTACGTTTTTTTATTTTTTATAAATTTACCCCTAACAGATTTGTTTTTTTTTTCAATTAACTGTACGGGAACAAATTCATTTTTGATGCAGAACATGCTAAGGAGGAAATACAAAAGTTTGTCCAACAAAATATGAGCTATCAAACAGCAGGATACACTGTTTCTTATTATTCTATTAATAAAGTTCATAGAGAGTCTTTGCCAGTGAAACCTTTTTCAATGTTCCAAAGAAAAAATGTTAGAGACAGACGAAAGTGCAGGAGTTGATTAGCAGAACCAAAAATAAATTAGAAAAGAACCAGATACTAGAGATGGAGATAAACAGGAAGAAAACTAGAAACTCTAGGACTTGAAGAAATGTAGATTACAAAGCAGCAGTCACATTTGTGAAATATGGCTGAACAAGAAAACCAGGAATATTTGATTTTTTTCACCTTGTTTAACTTGCAGAGGACTCCAAAGCACATGCCACACTATTATTTATGTTTGGAAGAACATTAAGGAAAGAGGTAACTTTAAGAAAAAAAAAAAATTGTTCTTAGTATTTTTATAAAACATGATATATACTGCATGCTATACAGTAAAGCATTTTCAGAAACTTTTGTGTATAAAAAGATTACTAAAGTAAACGGGTGTCCTTTCTTCTTTCTTTTTATTTAGTTTTAAGGCACTGCAATGTAAAAAGAAAAGAAAGGCCAGACAAAAGCATGTTTAAGATAATAGACTATAATCTTGGATTGCCGAGTTCAGGGACAGGTTGTAAAAGTATACAGATCAAGATGCAAGTACAATTGATATCCTTTTCACACATTGTACCATGCATCTTAGCATGGATAACAAGAGGTTATGTACTCACCATAACGTTCGATATATGTAGTCCATCTCGCCTCACATTCTTATCCGTGGGTACGGAGCAGAATGTCGTCTCCGACTCGGCCATACGTTTTAGCCAAGTCTTTCGATTGGCTGGGCTAAGATGGTATCCCATGCTGCACTGCTCTCTATCCCCAGATCTAGTTTGCTGCGAGCACCAGCACTCATTCTCCATGCATAACACCACCTAAGGAAAGGAAAAACAAACCAAGAATGAAGGGAACTCTGAAACCAGGCTTAACCTCCAGATCCTCCAGGACGGGGGAAGGTGGGGGGGAGTAAGTAAGAATGTGAGGCGAGATGGACTACATACATCGAACGTTATGGTGAGTACATAACTTCTTGATGTTATGTAGTCCAATCTCGCCAAATCCTGGGAGGCTAAGTGGAAAATACTCCTGAGCACTGTGGAACCAAAGGAAGACCTGCCCCTAGATACCACATCTAACTTGTAATGAGTAACAAAGGTGTGAGGAGATGCCCAAGTAGCCACAGCACAAATATCATCCATAGACAATCTGGCCTGAAAAGCTGTAGATGTAGATACAGATCAGGTAGAGTGAGCCTTTACCTGGAATGGTAAATCTCTTCCCCCTGAAGTATAAATGAAAGAAATACAACTGGAAATCCACCTGGACAACGTGACTTTGGAAACAGGAGACCCAATTCGGTTTTCTGAAAATGAAACAATTTTCTGAGGTCTTTCGTTCTGTGCAAATAAAAACGTAATTGTCTGTGCACATCCAACTGATGAAATTTGAATTCTGCCTTGTTTGAGAACGGAGGAAAAAAACACTGGCAATTCAGTAGATTGGTTAAGGTTACTAACGATGCTACTTTGGGAAGAAAGGAGGGATTCGGTCCGGGAGAAACCCTGTCCTTATGAAAAATCAAATAAGGGGGTTTGATTGATAAAGCTTGAAGCTCCGAAACACGTCTGGCTGACATGATGGCTACCAAAAAGACAGTCTTCCAAGTTAAGAATTTTAAATCACAAGTGGCTGCAGGCTCAAAGGGGGGTGAAGTAAGACCCTGTAGAACAAAGTTTAAGTCCCAAGGCATAACAGGTTCCGAGACCGGAGGACGAAACAACAAAGTGCCCCTTCAGGAAAGCCTTACAGAGTCTATGTGCCATTAGGCTAGGTTAGTCTGCGACATGAAAGGTAGAAATTGCCGCCAACTGGACTTTAATAGTTGCGGCCGCTGAACCCTGGTTAAAAAGCATAGACAGGAACTCCAGTACAGACGAAATTGGAGCTGTGTAAGGGTCAATCTTTTTGGCATGTACCCAGATTGAAAACCTCTTCCATCTGCTCTAATAAATCTTCCTGGTCGAAGGCTTATGAGAGGAAGATAGAATATGAACCACCTCCGGCGAAAAATGGTGAAGCCTAACTAATGACGGAAGTGGAGTAGCAAAGCTGTCAGAGGGTCCAAAGAGAGGGATGGAGCTGCCCTAACATGTGAGTCAGTAAGTCTGGTTGTGGGCCCAGAATCCAAGGAGCATCCATGAGATAGGGATGGAGAAAGGGGAAACAAATTTGACGAGGCCAGTGTGGGGCAATCAGAATAATTTTGCTTCCCAAGGATTGCGCTTTCTGAAGTGCCGACAGCAAGGGAACCGGAGGGAAGGCATATAGTAGACCGGAGGGCCAATCGTGGACTAGAGCGCCCCTGGGCGACTCCCCCTGAGGGGGGATAAGGGTGAAGTAGCTGCTGCATTTGGCATTGAGGGGGCAGGCAAAAAAGGTCGCAGCAAGGCTCACCCCACCTGCGGAAGATCTGCTCCACAACTTGACAGTTCAGGGACCACTCGTGAGGCATCAGAATAGCTCTGCTTAGCCTGTCTGCGATCACACTGGACTTCCCCGGAATGTGCGTTGCTACCAGAAAACGTTGGGAAGACACTGCCCACTGCCACACTCACATGGCCTCTGCAAAGGGGATATGACTTGGTTCCTCCCTGTTTGTTCAGATACCACACCACTAACATTGTCTGAGTGGATTGCAATAGTCCCGAGAGGAAGAAAACTCTGAAGTGCTTGCAACGCTAGTAACACAGCTCATCTCCAGGACATTGATATGCAGATGCATCTCTTACTCTTGCCATGTGCCTTGGACTGTCCTGCCTAGATAATGCCCCCCCACCCCATCTGGGAGGCATCCACGGTCACCGTGGCAACTGGGGGCGAAGGAACAAAGGGCTTTCCCGCATTGAGGTTGTCGGTGTAAAGCCACCAACTGAGATCCTGTTTGTACCTGTCTGAGTAGAATAGGGTGAGAAAGTGGAAGACGTTGAAGAGACCACTGGGCGAAGAGTAGCCACTGAAGGAGCCTCATATGTAACCTTGTCAGATGGACTAGCAGCCATTGTCCCCAACAATTGGAGGGCCCATCTTGCCTTCACTCTTCTCAGAGGGAGCAAGGCGTAAACCTGTTGTTGTAGGATTCTGATTCTTCCTGTGGTAGAAATGCCCGCATGAGGACTGTGTCTAATTTGGTGCCTATAAAAAAGTGACACGCTGTGAGGGCAACAAGGCAGATTTTTCCCAGTTCAATGTGATACCCAACTGTTGACATAGGTTGATAGTAGCGTCCCTGGTCTGAAGTAGTAGATGCCTGGTGGTGGCAGTAAGGAGCCAGTCATCCAGGTATGGAAACACTTGGAATCCCTGACATCTCTAGTGAGCAGTCATCACTGCCATGCATTTGGTAAACACCCTGGGGGCTGTGGTGAGACCAAAGGGCAGGGCTCGAAACTGAAAGTTACTGGCTCCCAGCCGGAAGCATAGATG
Source organism: Protopterus annectens (assembly GCF_019279795.1). Taxonomy (NCBI): domain Eukaryota; kingdom Metazoa; phylum Chordata; order Ceratodontiformes; family Protopteridae; genus Protopterus; species Protopterus annectens. Next base: position 1,676,408,485 of record NC_056735.1, on the reverse strand, counting down.
ACATCTGGATGCCCTGTCCATCTTTATGTGGTAGTAAGCATCCTTGAGGTCGATGGAGCACATCCACACTTTTTCCCAACAATGGGAGAACAGACTGCAAAGTGACCATTTGGAACTTGGACTTTTGCACATGGGTGTTCAATCGGCCGAGATCCAAAATGGGTCTCAGGTCCCCTGTCCTTTTTGGCACCAAAAAGAATCTGGAGCAAGTCCCTAATCCAATCTGGTCTGAGGGGACATGTTGGATGGCTCCTTTTTCTAGCAGCTTTGAAACTTTTGAAGCTGCGTAATCCCTTTGACTGGGTGGAACATCTGGATTTTATTGATTGGAGGGGGATTTGACGACAATGGAATGACATATCCTCCGGAAATTATTCGTAGAACCCATTGGTCCTGGGTGATATCTTGCCAGGCCTCCGGGTATAATATGATTCGACCCCCGACTGGCTCCAGAAACGCAGTCAGGCCTCCCATCAGGAGCGGCAGTAGGGAGAACCACGAAAGGAATCGCAGTCTCCCTAGTTGCAAGGGCCTCCTCTGCCCCTAGGGCGGCATCTTCCTGAATAACCACCTCCTCCCCTGCCTCTGGGGGGGGGGGGGGGGCTCACCTTGTGCACCAGGAAAAAAACTCTGATTTCTTGAACCACATTTTGCCATCCCACTAGGCCTTGGGATAAGGCCTAGAGGGTAGGGAAAAATGGACTCTTACGGCAGACAGAGTTTTCCCCTCTTGCTCGCACCTAGTGAGAGTGTCTTTCACCTTGGTTCCGAACAAAGGAACCATCAAAAGGGGCGTCTGTGAAAGAAGACTTGAAGGCCTCCGCGAAATGACAAAGGCGCATCTAGGCCTGCATCCTAAGTCACTCCTGAACTTGCTGCCCTACTCGCTCCCTCGGCTGCGTAGGAGGAGATCAGCCTCATGGAAGAGTTCAGAATAGAATTGAGGGTAGACATCTGAGCGTTGACCTTCTGGGCCACTGCCTCAGAAACGTTACCTGTGACAGTATCTCCAAGCTCCTTTAGATCTCTCTGGAGCAGTGTAAAGTGTGATAAGTAATTCAGTGACTGTAAAGTAAAGGTTGCTGAAGAAAATTTATGCTTCCCGTACCGGTCCATAGTCCTAAACTCCTTGTTAGGGGGATGGACGGTGGAAGAAGTCTCAGCTAATTCCCTCTGGGTGGCAGCTGCCACCACCATGGCATCCACAGGGACTGCCACCACCATGGCATCCACAGGGACTCCCTTGGATAGAAATTCCTTATCAGGAGGGGCAGACAAAAATTTATTGGGTCTCCTGGGGACAGGTTCCACAGAGTCAGGGGTTTCCCATGCCCTTCGACAAACCAAATCCAGAAGCTCCTCGAAGGGTGGAGATACCCAGGAGGCGGAGGGCTGAGCACCAAAGGCCTTCAGGAAGGCAAACTCCTCTTCGGAGGGGGCTTTGGATGTCCAGTCACCTCTTTGCTTCAAAATCTCTAGGATGTCAGAGAAAGAAACATCCTCAGAGGATGACTTAGGGGACCCCTCCCATTCCTCGAGGTCCGTGTCTGACGTGAGAGACTCATCCTGGGAATCTATGTGCTTCCTCTTGCACGTTTTCATTCTGGGTGGCTCCTCAGGCAAAACCTCTTGAGGGGCCCTCAGAAATATGGGGACCACTCATGGGGGTACCCTGAGGCCTTGTGGCTCTGCTGTCCAGAGATAGGTGGTGATCAGAGACCTACACCGGTGTTGTAGGGGACAGAGTGACTGACCCGTATGATGCCGCTGATGACCTGGCCAGTGTGCTCTGCATGGCCTCGAAGGCTGGTCCTTCCGGATCCGAAGAACGACCAGCCTCCGAAGCAGGAGACAGGAGTTAGGCTTCCCCACGCTGAAGCACCAAGAGGGAGACTAGGAGCCGAGAGATGTCCCGAAGCCTATCCCTCGGGTCTGACCAATGAATCCGGAGTCCTGAACCCAGTGGATGGCACTGACGTCAGAACAGATACGCCAGGAGGGGCTGTCGGAACAGACCTAGGGACATCACACGGAGCAGAGCACCCCGGCTCCGAAAACTGAGATGTGCTCGGAGGAGGAAGTATCGATGTAGGTTGAGGGACCGGCTCCGGAGCAGACTGGGTCGGAGCAGAGAACAATTTAGCCAGTAACAGTGACTGAAGAAGTCTCTGCACCACTCTATAGACGTCCACATCTGATAAGGTCCTGGAAGATTTGGAGGATAGGGAAGGAGATCAAGACCTCTTCTCTGAAGGAGACCTGTGAGGAGGAGATACCGGCCTAATGCTAGGCGACCGGCTCCAAACAGACTCCAAGAAAATTGAAGCCGAAACAGGTTCCATAACCACTGACACTTCCTGCAAGGACAATGGAGCAGAGGATGTCGATGAAGATTTTGCTATTTTCTCCGGTGGCTCCGAGGATACTGATGGAGCCGGAGATCGCTTTTTTTGCCTTAGAGCTGGAAGCACTCTCCAGACCCTCCCCAAAGGAGGGTTTCAGAAGTCCCTTCAGGAAAGGAAGAACAAATTGATTTTGAAGAACACGCGGGCTAAAGGCATGACAAGACTACACGATTCCTGGAGATGAATTGCTCCCAGTGATGGACATCTTATAACTGCACTTGGGAGCACTTCTTGAAGCCCGAGGGCTTATGCTCCTTAGTATCTTTGGACATAGTTACTTGCTGTTTGCAGTAACTTACTCAAAATTAGACCAACGGTCAAACAGCCACAAGCGCGGGAACAAGCCAAACAAACAGAACACCACAAAGACCTCTAACTCAAATGATCCTTAGACACAAATACAAGGGGGAGGACTAATTCCTCTAATTTAAAGGTTTTAGTCCAAGGGAAGGATTTAGCACACAAGGAACGCAAGGGGACAGACTAGGTCCTCTAACTGAAATGGGCCTAGCCCGTTGGAAACAGCTAGTGGGATACCGCAGAATGCGCTATAAAAGAACACACAACTTTTCCACATTACAGTCAAGAACACACAAGATAGCTATTAAAATAGCTTTTTTTTTCTTTGCAAAAAACTTCTCTGATGAGAAGAAAAGGGTACTTAGCCACAGCCAAGAGTGGGACCACGTCCAAGCAACACGAGTGGCAAACGAGATCTTGGGATAGAGAGCAGTGCAGCATGGGATACCATCTTAGCCCAGCCAATAGTATGGCCGAGTCACAGCCGAACACACAGGTAGAAATGTAGGCGAGATTGGACTACATAACATCCTTAATTATAGGTTAATTAAGGCCTAAGAATGTAGCTGTCAATCTGGGACAATTGTTCCTACTAGGAGGGATTAAACCTCATTATTTGAATATGTACAGGTGTTTTGTTTTTTTTTTTTTTGCAGGTTGTGAAGGCTGCCAGCCCAGCCAGCTAGAATTTTGTAAATAATTCCATGTTATTTGTGAATAGTAATATAACTTCTATGCTCGTCTTACAAATGTAAGAAAACAGTTAGTTATGCACTCACCATAACGATGGATGTATGTGGTCCATCTCGCCTACATTCATTACTGATGGGTTCGGAGCCGACAATCTGCTCCAACTCGGCCGACTATTTTCTAGCACCAAGTCTCTAATTGGCTGGGCTAACTGGTATCCCAGGATGCACCTCTCCCAAACCCCCAGATCTGGTTTGCATACATCATAATCACTCCACATACACCAACCTCACTAAGAGGAATATCATCCACCAGGAAAGGGGAATAAACCGATTCTGAAGGGTCTCAGAGCAATTTTCCTCCAAATTCTTCAGGCAGGGGGGCAGGTGGGAGGGTACATAAGAATGTAGGCGAGATGGACCACATGCATTGATCGTTATGGTGAGTACATAACTGATGTTATATGGTCCTATCTCACCTACATTCATTACTGATGGGACAGCATCCCTAGCACCTCTAACCCGGGAGGCTCATAGGAAAATACTCCTGAGAACTGTGGAACCAAAGGAAGCCCGGCCTCTAGATGCCACGTCCAGCTTGTAATGAGAGATAAAGGTGTGATGAGAAGCCCATGTGGCCGCTGCACAAATGTCGTCCAAGGAAAGCCCGGCATGATATGCTATTGAAGTTGAGACCGCCCTAGTGGAATGAGCCTCGACTGGGAAAGGTAAGTTTCTGCCTGCTGATGAGTAAACAAAGGTAATGCAATCCTTAATCCACCTGGAAATTGTGCACTTGGAAACAGAGCTACCTGTTCTATTTTCCGAAAGAGAGACAAACAATTGATCCGATTTTCTTAACTGTTTCGTCCTGTGTAAATAGAATCTTCGTTGTCTATGCACATCCAATTGATGAAATTTGAACTCCGCCTTGTTGGAGAAGTTGGGAAAAAACACAGGTAACTCAATGGATTGGTGGAGGTTAACTGTAGACGACACCTTAGGGAGGAAGGACGGATTAAGTCTCAGGGAAACCCTGTCCTTATGGAATATCAAATACGGGGCCTAATGGACAATGCTTGAAGTTCTGACGGGTGCTGACACAGGAGGACGCAGTAACTAGGCACCTTTCAAAAAGGCCCTGCAAAGTTTATGGCCCATAAGAGCAGGCTCATAGGACACATGGGAGTTAGAAATGGCTGCCAGCTGCACTTTAATGGTCGAGGGAGCAGAGCCTTGTCGGAAGAGCATAGCTAAAAAGTCTAAGACTGCCGATATAGGGGCTGTGAAAGGGTCCAGGCCTTGAGACTGAGCCCAGATGGAGAATGTCTTCCATTTGCTAGAGTAAATTCTTCTGGTGGAGGACTTGTGAGACGACGAAAGGATATGCACCACCTCAGGTGAAAGGGAATGTAGTCTATCGATGGAAGTGGAGCAGCCAGGCTGTCAACCTGAGGGAATGTAGAGAGGGGTGGAGCTGTCCCGACATACGAGTCAATAGGTCTGGCACTGGGTCCAGGGTCCAAGGACTGTCCACTGTGTACCGTTGGAGGAAGGGGAACCAGACCTGGCGAGGCCAGTGTGGGGCAATCAGAATCATCTTGCTTCCCAAGTGAATGGCTTTTTGAATCACTCTTGGTAACAGAGGAAACGGAGGAAAGGCATAGAGCACACCAGAAGGCCAACCGTGGACTAGAGAGTCCCTGGGTGAATCCCCCTGTGGGGGGACCAGAGTGAAGTAGTTGCTGCATTTGGCATTGAGGGGACTGGCAAAGAGATCACAGCAAGACTGACCCCACCTGCTGAAGATCCGAGTCGCAACTCTGTTGTTCAGGGACCACTCGTAGGGCATCAGAATAGTTCTGCTTAGCCTGTCTGCCTATCACGTTGGATTTTCCCGGAATGTGCATTGCCACTAGAAATCGTTGGGAAGACACTGCCCAATTCCACACTCTCATGGCTTCTCTGCAAAGGGGGTAAGACTTGGTTCCCCCTTGCTTGTTCAGGTACCAAACTACTGACATGCTGTCTGAGTGAATAGCAATTGTTCCCCGGGGAAGAAAGCTCTGAAGTGCTTGCAACGCTAATAGCACTGCTCTCATCTCCAGGACATTGATGTGTAAGTGTACCTCGTGATCCTGCCAAGTGCCTTGGACCGTTCTGCCCAGATAATGCCCCCCACCCTATCTGGGAATTATCTGTGGTCACTGTGGCAGCAGGAGAGAGGGGAAGTAGACTCCTCCCCTTGTCCAGGTTGGAGGAACATAGCCACCAACGGAGATCCTGCCTGCAATGCTCTGTGAGGAGAATTGGGCGAGAGAGGGGTAATTTTTGATAGGACCACTGGACTGAAAGGAGCCACTGGAGGATCCGCATGTGTAGCCTGGCTAAGGGTACTAACATGATGGTTGCTGCCATGGATCCCACTAACTGAAGAACTAACCTGGCTTGGACCTTCTTCCGGGGCAATAGAGTCTGGACCTGAGTTTGCAACACTGTTATCCTTTCTTGAGGGATAAAGGCCCTCATTAAGACCAAGTTTAACTCTGCGCCTATAAATACAACATGCTGTGAGGGCAGCAAGGCATATTTTTCCCAGTTTAGTGTAATTACTAACCTTTAACAAAGGTTCATGGTAGGCTCCCTGGCTTGGATGAGGAGATACCTGGTGGGGGCAATAAGGAGCCAATCGTCCAGGTAAGGAAACACCTGGAATCCTAGACATCTCAGGTGAGCTGTCACCACTGCCAAGCACTTGATAAACACCCTGGGGGCTGTGGTGAGACCAAAGGGCAGGGCTCGAAACTGGAAATGACTGGCTCCCAGCCGAAAGCGTAAATGGTTCCTGGATGCCTTGTTTATCGTGATGTGATAATAGGCATCCTTGAGGTCAATGGAGCACATCCATACTCCCTCTCCCAACAATGGGAAGATGGACTGAAGAGTGACCATTCGGAATTTGGACTTCAGGACGTAGTGATTCAATCGGCTGAGATCCAGGATGGGTCTCAGGTCCCCTGTTTTTTTCGGCACCAAAAAGAGTCTTGAGTAAGTTCCTGATCCGATCTGGTCTGAGGGGACCGGTTGGATGACTCCTTTTCTTAGCAGCTTTGATATCTATAGCGCTACTTGATCCCTTCGACTGGGTGGAACGTCCGGGATTTTTCCGATTAGGGGAGGGGGTGAAGCAAATAATAACCTCCGGTGATTATTCGAAGCACCCATCGATCCTGAGTGATGCTCTCCCAGGCTTGAAGATGCCTCGAAAAACAACCCCCGACTGGCTCCAGAGCAGCACAGTCGGGCGATCCCTCAGGGATGCTGATAGGAAGATCCACGAAAGGAGTCGCGGTCTCCCAGATTGTGGGGGCCTCCTCTGCCCCTAGGACGGCATCTTCCAGAATAATTCCCCCCACCTCTGCCTCTGGAGGGGGGCTCACCATGAGTGGCTGGGAAAGACTTTTGTGATTTCTTGAACCACATCTTCCCTCCTCTCAGCCTTGGGATAAAGCCTACAGGGAAGAGAAAAACGGGCCCCTACGGCAGATAAAGTCTTACCCTCCTGTTCACATCTGGTGAGAGTCTCTTTCACTTTGGGTCCAAAAAGAGAGGACCCATCGAAGGGGGTGTCCATGAAGGAAGACTTGAAGGCCTCCGCGAAGTGACATAGGCGCATCCAGGCTTGCCTCCTAAGAGCCAAGCCTGAACTAGCTGCCCTACTCGCCCCTTCAGCTGCATAGGATATGAGCCTCATGGAAGAGTTTGCAATGGAACCAAGGGTAGACAACTGGGTGTTAAAAGTCTGCGTTACCGCCTCAGGCATGTTCCCCATCAAGGTATATCCCAACTCTGAGGAGATCTCTCTGGAGCAGAGTAAAGTGACAAAGGTAATTCAGAGACCGCAGTGTAAAGGTCGCTGAAGACAGGGTACGCTTCCCATAGCAATCCATACTCCTGGACTCCTTGTTAGGAGGATGGACAGAGGAAGAAGCCTCTGCAACTTCTTGCTGAGTGGCTGACGCCACCACCATGGCATTTACAGGGACCCCTTTTGTCAAAAGCTCTTTCCCCGGGGGAGCAGACAGAAACTTATTAGGACTGGGCACTGGTTCCACGGAATCAGGGTGTTCCCACACCCTTCGACAAATCAGGTCTAATAGTTCGAAGGATGGAGACATCCAGGAGACAGAAGGTTGAGCTCCGAAGGCCTTCAGGAATACCGACTCCTCCTCAGAGGGGGGCTTGGAAGGCCAGTCGTCTCTCTGCCTCAAAATCTCCAGGATGTCGAAGGAGGAGACTTCATCGGAGGATGACTTAGGGGACCCCTCTGCATCCTCGAGGTCAGTATCCGAGGTGATGGACTCGTCTTGGGAGTCTGTGTTTCCTCTTGCACAACTTCTTCCTGGGAGGCTCCTCAGGCACAGACTGAGGGGCCCTCAGAAAGCTGGGGACCACTCATGGGGGTGTCCTCAGGCCTTCGAGCTTCGCTGTCCACTGATAGAGGGGGCGTCAGAGGCTCTAGCCGGGGTGTGTGGGGACAGAGTGGCCAATCCAAGTGATGTCACTGATGACCTGGCCAGTGCGCTCCTCATGGCCTTGAAAGCGGGACCCCCCCGAATCCGAGGAGTGACCCGTCTCAGAGACCACAACCGGAGTCGGGATCCCCCTAGCCAAAGTGCCAAGAGGAAGACTCGGGGCTGACAGAAGTCCCGATGTATCCCCCTCGGGCCCGACCGAGGAAACCCAAGTGCCAAAACCAGATGAAGGAACCGAAATGGTTGGAGCCGACGACTGCTCCGATAAACCCGCCAGGGGTACTGGAGCCGGCGTAAGGACATCACTCTGCGTTGAACACTCCGGCTCCGATGACACAATGCTCGGAGGAGGAATCATCGGTACCGGCAAGGGAATAGGCTCCGAGTCCGACTGGGTCGGAGCCGAAAACAATTTGGCTAACACCAGCGACTGAAGGAGCCTCTGAACCACCCTATCCACGTCCAAATCAGATAACCTAGAGGATTTGTAGGCAACTGAAGGAGATGAGGATCTCCTACCTATTGATTCTTGTGTAACACTGGGTGACCGGCTCCAAAATGATCAGAGCCGAGGTAGACTCCAGTATCACAGATACCTCCTGCGGCCCCAAAGTCAATGGAGCTGAGGAAGCAGAATCCAAAACAGAGCTCCTATCCTGCGGCTCCGAAGCCAATGGAGCCGAGGACGTAGTAACTATCTTCAAAATCTTCTCCAGGGGCTCTGAGGAACTAGATGGAGCCGGAGATAGTGTTAGTTCTGGTGGATTTGGATCTGCCAATAGAAGAAGCAGACTCTATATCCTCTTCAAAAGAGGGCTTGACCAGGCCTTTCAAAATCAGTTTCTTTTTTCTTTCCTGCAGTACCCTAGAACTGAAGGAATGGCAGACACTGCAGGATTCTTGTAAATAAATAGCGCCAAGGCAATAAACACAGATGGCATGCCCATCTGTGATCCATTTTATAGGCACACTGAGCATTTTTTAAACCCGGAGGGTTTATGCTCCTTTTGCTCTTTAGACATGTCCAACAAATTCCAAACACTCAACACAACAATAGGAAGGTGGGAAGCACTACAAGAACTCTAATTAAAATACTCCTAGGGATCGACGAGAGAAAACACTGATAAGACGAAGGAGAGGACTAGGTCCCTCTAAATTAAACGGGCCTAGCCTGCCAAATGCAAGGGAAACCACACATACTCTCCACAAAACTGCAAGCCCAAAACACACACAAACACAATAAAGCTATGAAAATAGTTTTTGTTTCACAGAAAAGTATAAAAACTTTAGAAAGTTAGTCAAAAAAGGTACTTAGCCACAGCCAAGCTCGACACCACGTCCTAACTCAACGAGCGGCAAACGAGATCTGGGGGTTTGGGAGAGGTGCATCCTGGGATACCAGTTAGCCCAGCCAATTAGAGACTCCGTGCTAGAAAATGGTCGGCCGAGTCGGAGCCAATTGTCAGCTCTGAACCCATCAGTAATGAATGTAGGCGAGATAGGACCACATAACATCTACATGTTATGTGTATATTAAACTGCTGGTGAAGAAGTGTATGTTAAACTGTATGTTATGTGCTGAGCTTCAAACATGTAACCACAGTGCAACCTGCTGGAAAAGAGCAGAAATATGTATAAACTATATGCCTGTGCAAATGTGCGGTTTCTTAGTAGTAGCTGGAACATACAGAGTTAACTTGCAAACTCTGAGAAAATAAGTGAAGAGTTTTATGATGTGTTATAAAGTTAGTTAATACAGCAAAAAGAGGTCTACTAGAAATTCTTATTCTTTCTATTGTCTGGAAACAGAAATAATTACAGGTTTCAAAGGTAAAAGTGTTGGTTTTACGACTTCCAGTTCCATGCAAAACTTTTAAGAGACAAGTATTTTTCACAGAGAAATGTTAAATTCTGTTGGTATCTGTAAGCCTGGGAACTAAAGGTAGAGGTATCAAAGAATTATGTAATCGGAGATGGCCCAGCAGTAACATTTGATAGTAATTTAATAATTATCTCAGAGTGAATCTGTGCATTTTGTATCTTGTCTTTGGACCTGTAAGCATCCATTCAGCACTTGCTTTTGCCTGGCTCTGTAAGTTGTTTAGAACATAGTTTCCCTTAGAGATAGATAGGAATATAGAAAGATCAGTCTAGATGTTCTCTGTATTTATGTGAGACTATCCTGCAATGCTGTTTCCTGTGATTCTGAACTCTGTTGTCACTGTGTTGGGTTGAGTATTGTCTTGTGCTTTTATTTATTAAATATATACAAACCTTTTAATTGTAGCTGGTTTGTTTAGAGATATTTAAGATCTTAAAGTACTTGCATGTATTTGGTGACATTGTCTAGGCCACTCTTGAATAGCCATAGTCACACTTACCAATTGGAGAATAGTAACATTGCACAGTAGAATTGGTCACCCTTTGGAAAGGGCCTTATAGTAGCTGATAAAGAGCTGGTTGGTGGCAGTGTTTACTACCTTATAGTCTGTGCAGAAGGGGACATAGCTACAGAACCTGTGCCAGCCTTCCCCAGGAGTGTGTGTGCATTTGTATACAAATCAAATCTCAAAGTATGTGTGTGTCAGCTACTTGGGCAAGGACACAAAGCACTGGTTGGACAAACAGGATGCTGGAGGTTTTGGCTTGATCACTCGGCTGAGATCTTAACCCTATAGCTGAGGAGTCTTATTGGGGATATGGAGAGAGAGGGAGAAACCACCCCCAGACTGTGATCTCTGTGCACTTTTAAGGGAAATTGTACTTTGCTATGTGTGTACTTGTCCTCCCAATGTGCTCGTCTCTCACTGGTGCTAGTGGTGAAGATTCAGGCTCCTTGATTACTGGGCCAGTGCAGGGGCGTCACACAGGTTTTCATTAAAAAAAAGAGTCTTGTAAGATGTAACAAGACTTTCAAATGGAAATGACAAAAACAAAATCAACCTGCCAAACAGTGTATGCATATAAACACAAAAGCTAAAACTAGACATTTAAAATCTGTCATACATAACAGGTGGGAATAAAAGTATCATATTGGGAACATTTTTCCAAATAATCTTTGAAAAGTGAATGGTCTCACAGGTATATACAAAAAAAGAGAGTAGTGAGCTACATTAAGAAATGCACAGTGTAAATAGCAATGCTACAGGAGACACATTTGGAAAGAATTCAGTATTTGAATTTGATAAAGAAAGGATTTCAGGTTGGTTATTCAGCAGAACATCTGGGACAAAGGGAAAATGGGTGCACTTGCTTTAATTACTAGAGGAACTCCAATAATAGATGAGAAAAATAAGAATGGTAGATCTGTAGTAGTAACAGGCTACTGGCAATGGAAGAGGATTAGGATGGAAATATATTTACATTCCACCTACGGAACATAGAAAAATTGAGAGAGAGAGATCAGCTTTCAGCAGAGAATATTACTTGCAAATCAAATTGGAGTCCCTACTTACAACGGTGAGGATGTATCTATGGTTCCTAGAAAAGAAATTATAACAAAATATAGTACATTTTTGAAGAAATTTATAAAATATTTGGGATCTTATCTTCTGCAGCCTGTGTAGAGAAAGGGAAGCTGTACAAATGATGGTATTTAGGTGGGCTCCTATGAACTCTAAAGCTTGAGGTTGGGCTTAAGGTGGGATTTTGAATGATTTACTGTAATGCCCAGACGAGCAAAAAGGCGTAGAACGAAATCTGTTGCTTAAAGCAGCAGATGTCTTATGGGATCGGGGATGCGCCAGTCATCTAGATAAGGAAACATCCGGAATCCATGAAGTCTCAAGTGAGCTGTCACTGCTGCCAAACACATGGTGAACACCCGGGGGGTTGTGGTGAGGCCAAAGGGCAGCACTCTGAATTGAAAATGACTGGCTCCTAGCATAAAGTCGGAGAAGACTTCTGGAGCGCTTGTCCATTTTTATATGTGGTAATACACGTCTTGAAGTTCTATAGAGCATATCCAATAGTCTTCCTCCAAGAAGGGTAGGATAGACTGAACCATGACCAGCCTGAATTTTGGTTGCTGAACAACTTGTTCAGAAGACTGAGATCTAAAATTGGTCTCACGTTCCCTGCCTTTGTTGGCACTAAAAAGAACCTAGAGTAAAATCTGGATCCTATCTGATCTTGTGGGACTTCCTGGAGGACTCTTTCTAGCAGCTTTTGAATTTCCAGAACTACTTGAACCCTGTAATTGGGTGGAACACTGGGGAGTAGTCTTCTCGAAATTGGATTGAGAATTCTCGAAATTGGATTGAGAATAAAAGGGGATGTGGTAACCTCTGGCAATGATCCTTTGCACCCAAGTATCAGAAGTTATCTGTTGCCAGGCTATCGAGTTCAAAAGACTCTTCACCAAACTGCTTCAAGAGGTAAGCAGTTGGGCCTCCTTTCAGGAGTACTGGTAGGGTTTTCCTAGAGAAAATCTATGGGACCCTGATTTTGCAGGCCACCTCTGCCACAGGGTTGGCGCCCTCCATTGGAGATCCCCACTCTGCCCCGACAGGAGCTACCACCAAGCGAGTCCTGAAAAGGCCCCTGGAATTTCTGAATCACATCTTCCTGCTCCTCTGACTCCTAGAGTAGGACCGTCGGGGAGCAGAAAAATGTATGCCCACTGCAGATGAAGGATCCTTCTAGCACCTGGCTAATGTTTCTCTGACTTGGGGGCCAAACAAGGAAGATCTGTCAAACGTAGCATTGACAAAAGAATAACTTAAATGGCTTCGCAAATTCACAACTGCATCCAGGTGTGTCACCTTATGGCAACGTTGGATCCCGCTGTCCTAGTCGTCCCTTCAGCTGCATGCGCAATGAGCTTCATGGGAGAGTAGGAAATAGACTCCAGGGTAGCCAGCTGGGAAGCCACTTTATCTTGGACCTCTTCAGTCACAGCTCCTGCAAGGTCATCTGACAACTCCTTCATCAGATCCCTCCTGCAGCCTACTTAAATGTGAAATAAAATTCAAGGACTTTAAAGCAAAGGTCAATGATGCATACACTCCCCTTTCTGAATATGTCCATCACCCTGAACTCTCGATTAGGAGGATGAACAGTGCAAGTCTTCGACAAGTTCCTTTTTTGGTAGCTGCTGCAACCACCATGACATCTATTGCTAACCCCTTAGCCCACTGTTGGTGGGCTTCTGGTGCTGAAAAAAAATTTTGTTCGTTCTCCTGGGGATTGGCTCCACAGAGTCTGGGTCTTCAATTCTGCTGTACAATCAATTTAATAAGGTCGCCAGCAGGAGGGGTCACCCAAAAAGTAGATGTGACAGATTCCTCTGGGGAATCCAAGTGTTTCCGCTTACACGTCTTTTTCTGGGGTGTATCAGTGGGAATCTCTCAGGACGACTCTGAATAAGGGGGGCCCTGCACAGGGTATCTTGCAGCTTTGGTGCTCGCTGCCTGGGCATGGAGGTTGGTGGCAGCTCTGGGGAAGACAGAGGGCAGGGGTAATACTCAGACACAGGAGGGGCAAGCTAAGAACCTGCAGAGGACAATGGCCTCTCCATAACCTGGAAGGCATCCCAGAACAGAGAAGGACAACCTTGGAACCAATGTCCCACCCTGCTCTGAGAAACCTACCCCCAAAGGAAGAGCCGAGGTAGAACCCACGTCAGCTAAAGCTCCAACAGTGAAAGACTACCCCAAATAAACTGGAGCCGATTCAAGAACCTCGGATCCAGCAGTAGAGCCATGGCCCCAGGAGTCTGTTGGTTCAGAGGAAATGAGAAACTCAATGAAGTTCCTAGAACTGGAGGGGGAAAGGCTCTCGGGAGCCGCAACCGTAGGAATCTGAGTCACCCTATACTGTCCAGAAGGACAAGGCTCTCTATTCGTCCCCACCAGCCGATCAGAAAAACAGCTTACTCTACCTATTCAGGCATGTCCAAAGGACAGTTTCAGGTGTACAGTCCAACTGGTGAATCTGGGCATTTTGAGGCAATGCTACAACTGCCTCATGTACACAGACAACCCTCTCCTCCTACCACCAAACACTAATATATGCGAGAGATGCAATTATACAGCCAAACTAGAGGCAAAGCTCTCTCAACCCAAGACTGGAACTGACTGTCAAGAGGAGAAGGGTACTACTTGCAACACACCACCAGTCTCACATAGACCTAATAAACCAACACCGGCAAATAACACACATGAATACATGAAAACATACTCGGAGGCTCTAAATAAAAATCTGCAAAAGCAACAGAGACCTCCAAAGCAGACATCCAAGCAACCTCAACACCCCATCACCAACCATGAAACACATACTTTACATAATCAGTTTGCCACGCAATCACAGCCCTTAAAGCAAAATAACATACCCAACACACTAGTAATAGGCAACTATAGTCAGGCACACTGATGTCCCACTAACTAGGCTGGACAAGGAGAAGGTTACAGTTAGCTGCCTGTCGGGTGCCAGGATCCGCCACATAACAAAAGCACCCAGGTCACTCCAGAACAAGTACAAATACAACTCTGTCATTATCCATGTTGGTGTGAATGACCTGAGACATACCTCCCTGGACTACATGAAGAGACATGGAAGAGCTCTCTGATCATGTAGCCAGGCCAGTATGACACTGTCCCTGAGTAACATCCTGCCCTCACCAAGAATGATGCCACAGTATAAAGAAAAAATGATCAATTTCAACAATTGGCTAAGTTTCTGGTGTCATTCAAAGGGGATCCAGTATCTGTCTGCCTGGGATGACATGCTCGACAAGCCAGGTTGCTTTGCAAGAGATGGCTTGCACCTGTCATCCTTAGGCTTTCGAATACTGGCCAAGGCTATTGCCACCCCCATAGTGCCTTTTTAGGCAAGACTCAAGACAAACCCACCACCATAAATAGCACAAGTAACCAAAAACTGAGGGTAATGCTACTCAACGCCAGAAGTCTAAACCTCAAAATTCACGCACTCGAGGCACTCCTCAGTATGGAGAACACAGACATCTGTGCAGTAACCAAAACCTGGTTTAAGGCTCCTGAGAGCACCCCAGCACTACTAGGCTATAACTCATACCATACACCTTTCAGCCACAGCACCAGGACCGAAATACAAAAGGCGAGGGTGTATCCATATTCATCAAGGATACCCACACCTCCAGGTTAGTGGCACAGCACAATGCATCAGAGATAATCCATGTGGAACTAACAATGGGCAAAACTGCAATCCAAATTGTAGATTGCTACAGATTACCCACCATGGCCCAGGACCCCCATTCCAAATTTCTGGAGACACTGGGAAATATGAAGGTCCTACCAAACACCCTAATACTGGGTGATTTCAGTTACCCAAACAAACTGGGAGAACTACTTAAGTACCAACTCCCTTGCCCAACGCTTCCTAGAATTTATAAACTCGAATGCCCTGGATCAACTGTTCAACACCCCCACCAGAGGGAACAAAATATTAGACCTGGTCATCACCAACATGGGCGACCAGTGTTCCACACCGGAGGTCAACCCCTCGCTGGTTAGATCAGACCATAGACTAATCACTCTGGATATCCACATTCCACCTCCACCACCAATCAAGGAAACCACCGTGAAAAACTTTTCAAAGCAAACTTCACGTTACTTAAGACAGAGGTGGAAAGGTTTGCAGTCCCAATGCTAAAGGACAATGCTGTCCAAGTTGCTGACACCTTTACAAATGCACTCTATGAGCATCTGCAGGAATGCATGGATCGTGCTATTCCCAAGTAAAACCAAGACACACTCCTCCAAGAAAAGGAAACCAGTCTGGTGGACCCCTGCCATAAACAAGCTATACAACAGAAGGAGGAAACCAGTACAGAAGAGTAAAATCAAGAAGGAAAGACATCCCTGATCAGTATCAGTAAGAAACTACGATCCCTCATTAAATCATCAAAGGCTAGTTTCGAAAGAAAAATTGCCAATGACTTCAAAGATGACCACAAAGCGTTCTTTAGCTATGTCAAGAAACTAAGTGGAAACTCTCAGATCTGCTCTGAGTTAGTGCAGAATGGCACAAAATACACTGAACCAACTGATATTGCCAAGATTCTGGCAGACATGGTTAGTGCAAAATTCACCCCGCTCTCACCCCTTAAAGGGCCCATAACCATATCAGAAGAATGTAGGGCCCCGTCAATCACTGACACACAGGTTAAAGCAGCCCTATCCAAAGCCAAAAACACAGCTTCAGTGGGATTGGACGGTGTCCCAGGCTGTGTCTTACAAGAGCTCCAAAATGAACTAACCCTTCACCTAAACACACTGTTCAAACTCAGCCTCTCTACAGGCTACGTATCCACAGAGTGGTGCACAGCAACAGTTATCCCGCTTCACAAAGGTGGAGCCACAAGGACCCCGGGAACTATTGCCCTATAAACCTGACTAGCCTGGTCTGCAAGGCTATGGAATGCATCATTGTGGAACTCATTGAGAGACATTGGGAACCCCCAAACCTTGGACCCTACCCAGTTTGGCTTTAAGGGCAGATCATGCCTCCTAAACCTGGTGGACTTCTTTGAGATGGTTACCAAGGCATTAGACGAGGGAAAGGAGGTCCACACAGCCTACCTAGACCTCGCAAAGGCCTTCAATACCATTCCCCATCCTAGTATTATAGACAAGCTCACCAGCTTGAACATGAACCCCTACGTCAGGAGATGGGTTGCCAACTGGCTCACAGATGGAGCCCACATGGTGAGAGTTGCAGGCTCTGCGTCCGACTCTAAACCGGTTACAAGTGGCGTCCCCCAGGGCTCAGTCCTAGGACCCCTCCTGCTCAGTATATACTTCTCAGAGGTACAGGCAAGCATAGGAGGAGGACTATGGCTGACCAAGTTCAGACGACTGCAAACTAGGGGCCATAATTGATTCTCTGGCCGATACACACACCCTCCAGATGGGTCTCACTGAGACAGATACCTGGTGTCAAAATGATGGCCCCAAGCTAAATGCCAAAAAGTGCATAGTCATCCCCTTTGGGAAAAACAAAGTACCCGCGAACTGCCACATAGTTGGTAGTCCCCTAAATACAGAAAATGTAATAAGGGATCTGGGGACCCAAGTAGATAGCAATCTCTCCTTTGATAATCATATTTCCAAGGTGGTTAGAAAATCCTTCTATGTGGCCCACCTAATCACAAAAGGGTTCGCATCTAGAAGAGAGGTTATTGTGCCTCCCTACTCACTCATTAGACCCATCATAGAATACAACGCCCCATTTGGGATGTACCTTACAAGACACCTGCAACAGATGGAAAGACCACAAAAGTACCTCACCGGATTACTGGCATCAAACAGATACCCTATGCAGCCTGACAAGAAACTCCAGCTGTACTCAGTTGCATACCACTTACTCAGAGGTGATCTCTGCCTGACATACAAGGCCATGTCCAACCCAGAATTGATGGACATGCTCCACCTAAAAAAAATCCCGGAGAGCCACATGCTCTAGAGATATAAACCTCACCACAACGATAAATAGGACATGCTGGAGGGATAGATTCCTATCCTAGAGACTCTCCATGCTTTGGAACAGGATTCCAATATACATTAGGCAGAGCCCCTCACTAACACTCAAAGAGAAACCTTGACGAGTGGATAGGAAACAGAAAATTTACCCCGGGGACCACTGCAGTGGCTCTGCTGGACAGTGGTACAGTGAACAAATGGGTCTGCTGGTCAGAGGCAAAGGGAACTAATCTAAGGGGGTGGCGAAAGCCAACACATTCTGGCTAGGCTTCTAAATGCCCTTGGGCAGATAGTCTAGTACTTATCTATGAACCTATAAGCTCCAAGGCCTCAGAGAAGGAAGGATAAAGGAGGAATGTTTGGAAGAGTCCTGGGAGAGAAAGCCCCATCTCCAGAAGGGAGTGAGGCCTGGGAAGAGATGAAAAGACCCCTAGCCACTAGGAGCTGATGCACCAACCTCACATTGACTTCTGTCAGACTCTTGGAGGAATGGACAGAGAAGCCAAAGCAGGACTCTGGTCTATCTAGGAATGGAGTAGGGAATATCTTGTCCTGGGTATGCTAGTAATATTCGGTTTCAGAACCAAGCGAGACATTGCTTCCAAAATTTCTGGTCGAGTCACAGGTGCAGCTGGTACTGACAGGAAAGCTAAAGTTGCTAGTACCAAAACAGCTGGCACCGAGACCTGTGGTGCCAAGGTATTTAGGGCAGACGGAGCCAAGGAAGTCTGTTCTGAAAGTTTCTTAATTTTAGACTTCAGTTCCGCAGTAGGTGTGGGAGCCGAAGACTTCTATTTCTTGGCTGCTGGAGACAAGGATGGCTCTGGCACCAAATTACTCCTCTGTCCATGATCTGATTTAAAAGAAGGAGATGAAAGTGAGAAAACAGATTTGTACAGAGCCTCTTTAAAAGAAGAAACCTTTCAGAATCAACTTGCTTTTGTGTTCTACAAGGGCCTGGTTACTGAACACTTAAATTGAACAATTTTGTTGTAAATGAGACAGGCCCAAACAGCAGACCCAAGAAGAATGCCAGAGTTGGGCATCTTCCTATCACAATCCTAACACTGTTTAAATCCTGTGGTCCCTTTGGATTAATCCGCCATATTAAGAAAAAACAATAACCAAAAACGGCAAAGGAGATGCAGACACAGACAGAAAGGAACAGCTACCAGCAATGGTAGGTCAGAACTGCCAAAAAAGGTAGGTAGAAGGAAAGTCCTACCAACGACTGTATATGTATGAGATATATATAATAAATAAAACAGAGAACTATGAAAAAATTTTTACTTAGCCGAGAGAATCTGGCTGACATATCTTGCAACAAGAGCAGCAAACGAGATCTGAGGTAATCTGGAGAGGGGTATTCTGAGTAGAGACTTTGCTTGAAAGTTTTTTGGCTTGCACAAGCTATTATAGGTTCATAGGTTTGTACTGGGCTAATGGCCCTGGAGCCTTTACAAGCATAGCCCATAGGGATTACCCTGGCATGTTGCCACCCGACCTTATGGCAGGGAGTCCCAAAGTCAAAGATAAATGAAGATTTGACATTATCAGATCCACAAATTTTAATTTTTGAACATGGCTGAGTAGTGATAAAAATCGTTCATACTGTGCTCATTTGCACTATCACCACATCCTTTTGTTAGGAGTCAGATATTGAAATTTTAACACCTGAAAATGCTAATAAAGGTATATTTTAGCTCGTGTGTGTTTTCAAACTACTCCACCAACACCCACATGTTTACCACTTTTCTAACTTCATTATCAACCATTTATCACTACCCTCTACCTGCATCATCTGGACCCATGTAAACAAAACGGGCATTAAAGAAACCACAGTAACTAAAAGTGGAACATTAAAAACTACGCAAAATGTCTCACAACTCTAAAAATCAATAAAGCAGTAAAGAAGCACAAAAAAAAAATCACAATTGTAAAACATGCACAAAACAAAAGCATTACAACACTCTCCAGAAACCACAAACCATAAATCTTCCTCAGGCATATTCTTTACACTAATGCATCAAAAAATGCAATACCAGTACACATTAAAAATATTTAAACATTAGCACAGTAAAAATATCTGTGCTCTCCATAGAAAATCAAAGTGAAGGCCAAGAATATTCTAAAGCCTGAAAGAAATCCAACCAGAAACAGGGGAGGATCTAGCCCAGTCATACAAATTGCAAAAAAAGAAACCCCAGCCCCAGAAAGCTACAACTGTCAACCCACTCTGCTTTCCTCAAAGGAATTTAAAAAAAATGTCAAAAGAACAAAAAATACACAATTTAAGTCTCACAAAATGGATCAAAAAAAGAAATATATACAATACCAATCTCTACTCTTCCCAACAAATATATCAGACACCATATGTGAACATCAGATATAATTAACTCCCCATAAGTCCGTACCTATTTAAACAAATAATACAACTCTGCAACATGTCCAGTTAAGGTCTACAGTAGCTCTAAGCCTTCTATCATATCTACCTGGTCCCAAAGATTATGATAATTTTGCTTGATTCATTATTGGTCGAGTTTAATAACTAAACCCACTGAACCACAACACAAACTAGAAAAAAAATGTACTCCCCTGCCCAGACCCAAGCACAACAAAAGGCCAAAAATTAAACTAAAAACAAGAAATATGCTCTTCTATTAAAAAAAAAAAATCCTCACGTAAAGATGCCCTGAATCAAACAAAATAACGCCCACAATGACTTTATTCTACTATGTGTGCTTTTTCACAAAACAAACCACAAATTTCTCCCAGGGGTTCCACCTGTGCCCTTCAATGACAGGGACGACAGGTGCTGACTGAGGTTTCTTTTTGGGAATAAACTCTTGGCTAGGCTTGTAAGGGCCCCAGGGCCATTAGCTTATTAACCTCCTATGATCCAATAACCAAATCAGTGGGAAAACAAAATTACAACTAAGGAAATACATATGCAACCATAAAAAAATATTGGCTTTCAACGATTCTCTATATGGAAATAGACAGCATAATTTTGAGTAGAAGTACATAGATTAAATGGATCCCCTTAAAATGTTTCTGTTTCAAGGAAACTTGGATGAGGCTAAAGTTAGACTCAAAAATCTGACTTTACTCACTGTGAGTGGATTAGCTGAAAAAAAATTAAAATATTCAGTGTACTACAGACCTACACATTTCTGATGGAAAAGCTATAAATAAGTTTGCTTACTTCCTTAAAGAAAAGTACACCACCACTTGACAATTACTTCTCTGCTGACAATAACTGTACGTCTCTATTGAAGTGACTACTGAACTTATTTTGACTTTTACTAAGCAATTACCTACTAAAACACAAGATCTTAAAGAAGGAATAAATGCACTTGACACCAAGCTAAAAATACAGCCAAAAACTCTGAATTTGCTGAACTTTACAATTCTAACAAAGCACAAAATATTTTGTTGTATGAAAAATTATGAGACAAGAAAGATTTTAAGAGAAACCAACATGACCATCACAAGCTGTACATTTGTGCAGAATGAATGGAATTACTAGTACTCAGGTTTAGTGCACAGTTACAAGAATTCATGTTTGTGCGCAAAATAAAACACAAGTCATTAAGGCAAAAAAGAGGAAATATTGGGGATACAAAAGACAAAGATCTTCCCTACACCATCTTGAAGACAAATTCCTTGAGCTTCAGTAGCTCCCAGTTGAGCAGCACAGGGGGCTGAATGCTTTTCTCCTTAGGAAATCGTTGCTGGCATGATTTCTTAGTGTTAGGGCAGTGATGGCAAACCTAAGACACGCATGTCAAAGGCACACCACAATGTTTTGGGTGACACACCAGCGTTCACTAACACCTGAGTTACCAAAAAAAAAAAAAACCAACACTGAATGAACAAAAATACAAGAAATGCGAGACCCTCCAGTTATCTATTAAAACTCAGCAACAAAAAAAGTCATTGCATGACGTTAAATCAAATGCAGTGTGTTCCATATTTTTCAGTTCAATTCAAAATTACTATTAAAAGTAAGGTAATTTTTTGGTGCACTATTTTAAGCCTAATTATCAGTACGCATATTGTTTTCTCTATAAAAGTCACAGCTTTTTCTTTTACAACACATAGCACACATGATTGGACTGTACCTTTTTTAAATAAATGAATATGTAAAGAATTGCTTATTATTTTATTTCACATTTGTTAGCCGGGTTAGTCCAACTGAGTTTGCAAACAAACCCATTTTCAGTGGAGGCCCAAGGGGAAAAGCCCCGGCAAACAAATAACGATAAAGTGACAATATACAAATATTAAATAATCACAGTACAAAATAATTGTAAAAAAGAAAAGGTTATTAACTATTTGCATTGCATTGATAGTAAGCAGCCCATTTTCAGTGGAGATCCAAGGGGAAGAGCCCCAGCAAACATAAGCAAAAAACATATAGGACAAAAACTAATTAGACAAGAAAAACACAACAAAAAAAAAAATATGAACATTAAGGGTTGCACTGATAGCAGTGGTCTAAATTTACTACATAAAAGAGTAAAAAACAAAAAGATAATAGTTGTTTAAAAGAAGGAAAATGTATATACAGACCGTGAAAACCAAAACAAACCAAACTTAGAAAAAAGAAACCAAAGTGATAGTAACAAATAACGCCAAGTCGATGCTGAAAGAAATCCTTTTACTTGTTAGCGCTTTCATGCACGCCAATGCATGCACTTCTTCAGACAAGTTTATACAGGAAAATACACGGATATATATACATGCTGACAATGCAACTTTAATTAAACAATTAAATAATTAATCATTAAACAGCTCAAATTCATTACTCTGTTCTAATATGATACAGAGAAATCGTTTTATAAATTTTTACATCTACTATTCTTACTGAACATTCACTGTGATTCCATTTTCATTAAAAGAAACTTTTTGAACAAACTTTTTAAACATTGGTTTTCTTATTAGCCCAATAACTTTTTAAAAACCAATGAATTTTAAAAAACCACTTACTCTACAAATAAAAAGCAGAAATAAATTTGTGTGGGAAAAAAATATATATGAAATATATATGTTGTGTATATTTGTTTTTAAAAAAACTCCCAATTAAACCATGCAAAAATTGATTGTTAAAAAATGTATATATGTATACACTCTTAACATATGTTGACACATTAATAAACTTGAATCAAAAAATATTATTAATAAATATTATTAAAAAAACTTTTATAATAAATCTAAGATAAGTAATTTATCTATCAAGAGCTCTCAACTTTAATAAACATTTAATCGAGCACATATCATTTATCCCAGGATATGAATATGCATTTGTTTTGAACTGCCATAGCAGTTCACGTTCCTGGAGTATCAAGTGCCAAGGTCCCCCTCTAGGATTTTTGTGTACTATTTCTACAACGTTGAATAGAAAACTGTGTGTATGATTCTCAAGTATGTGTTTAGCTAGGGCGTTGGAAGTATTCTGCCTGGAAATGGCATATAAATGCTCATAAATGCGCTGTTTTAACTGACGTTCCGTTTTACCTAAATAAAATACGGAACATATTTAACATGTTGCTAAATAAACCACACCCTGACTTTCACAATTACATTTGTCTTTTATGTAATATTTAGCATCTCTAATTGAGAGCGTTGCCCCAACTTGAATAAATTTACAATAGTGGCAATGGCCGCACTTAAACATGCCCTTGTTCATTTTATATGTTTGAATTGGAGTCTCCAGTAAGTTTTTTTAATGATGATGCTTTTTTAAAAACAATACAGGGTTTTACACCTAAAATGGTGTTAAATTGATTTCCATGTAAAAGAAATTCCCAATTGTTATATAACACTTTTCTAATCTGAATTGCTTTATCATTAAATTGAGTAAGAAAACTGGTTTTATAATCAATACTTCTATGACTTTCATTTTCTACACTTATATTATTATCTTGAGATTCCAGGATTTCTAATAAAGGTTGGTTGTAACCTGTCCTAAGAATTGGACTAAAATGTCCACTTTGCCTTTTACGTTTAACTTCCCACATAACTGTATGGATTAATTTAGTGGGATAGCCTCTATTTAGAAACATATCACTTAGCTTGGAACATTCTTCTTCAAAAATGTTATCATCTGGACACATACGAGATGCTCGTACGAGTTGTCCTTTAACTACCCCTTTCTTTTGAAAGAAGGGGTGACAACTTGAAAAATGTAGAAATGAATTGCTGTATAAAGGTTTTCTAAATATTTTCGTATTGAACCTTCCATATTGAGTATTTTTCTCAATAACAATATCCAAAAAATTAATAGAAGTTAAGCCCAATTCATATGTAAAGTCTAGGAAAGAAGTGAAAGAGTTCATTGCTTTTATTAACTCGGAAGCTTCCTCCTCTGTGCCTTTTATAATCATCAAAATGTCATCCTGGTAACGTGTATACCAGATTACAATTTGACGATATAATGCATGAGTAAAAAGGAATGTGTGCTCCCAAAATGCCATCACGGAATTAGCAAAGCTGCCACCACATGGGGAGCCCATAGCTATTCCGGATTGTTGTAAATAAATGTCTCTTTTAAAGATGAAATAATTGTTGTTTAAAACAAGTTCTAATAGATTAATTATCAAATCAATTTCTTCTCCTGGACAACGTTTTCTTAACAGGAAGTCACGGACCCATTCCAAACCTAAACTTTGGGGGATAACAGTGTATAGGTCCCTGATGTCTGCTGTTAGAAATTTATAATCATTGTCAAATGGGATATAATTTAAATGTTGTAAGACATGCCACGAATCCCTGCAAATCTGTGGTTCCGTTTTTAAATATTCCTTCAACTTATTATCTACCCATTTAGCACTTGGGTATGTGATAGAATTCTGCCCATCAATGATGGGCCTGAATGGAGGATCCTGCACATTTTTATGTAATTTGGGAACGCCAAACATAACTGGCAGAAGTGGGCTGGCATAACAAAATAATGATACATTTCAGTTGAAATACTTCCCTCAATGAATAAATCACTTAAAGCATTTTTAATTCTTTGATATGCCTGATTCAGTTCGTTAATGGACACTCTACTATAACTTGATGCTGACAGCATGATATTCATCTTGGTTGTATAATCACTTTCATGCATCAAGATAGCACCCCCACCTTTATCGGGTTTCATAACCCGTATTTCATACAGTTTAGCCCATTTTATTAAATCTAATTCATCTGCAGTAGCTTGTTTAGATAATTTACTACGATTGTTTAAATGTCTAAACTGGGCTTCACAAATTTTTTTATATAGAAGTATGTTGTTATCAAGTGGGGGATTGTAGACACTAGTAACTAGTTCATTTCTTGGTGCACTTGTGGAATCCCTCATTAATATTTGGAGATTTAATTTCCGCGTATACATTTTGAGATCACATAACAAGCGGGCAATATCCAATTTCGGAGGCAACACAAAACTGAAACCTTTAGCTAGAAGTTCTACAAAACTAAATGGTATGTCCATAGAGGTGAAGTTATACACTTTAAAATCATTAGCATTGCTTGAAATGACATTGGGGTACTTGGAACCAACAAGTCTATTTACCTCCTGTATTTGTTGAAAACTGTTCTGTTGTATCCCTTCTTGTTGCGTTTCGTATTCCTTTTCGAATTGGGCTGACCCCGCGAAAAATCCTGTTGTTGGTTTTGTCGGTAAGCACCTTGGTTCTGCTTAGAGTTCGGGGCTTGATTTTGTTGTTTTTGTTGGTTATTGTTGTGGATACGTTCACTGCGTCTTAACGTGGAAGGTTCAGGTGAACTGGACGGCAAGGGACTGTTAGGCGTTGTTGAAAACAATTCAGGTTCATCATCTATTTCTAGGTGTGTGTTCCTGTTTGTATTATCATTGTTTCTGCGAGGCAAGCAATCAACATCTGTTCCCCGCCCAGTAATAGATGGTGGATCGGGATAGGCACTTCCGTTGTCGTATGCTTGCTTGTCTCTGCTCATTTTTCGTTTCTTGGTTTTACAGATATTATTCACCAATACGTTTATACT
Source organism: Protopterus annectens (assembly GCF_019279795.1). Classification (NCBI taxonomy): domain Eukaryota; kingdom Metazoa; phylum Chordata; order Ceratodontiformes; family Protopteridae; genus Protopterus; species Protopterus annectens. The sequence continues at coordinate 1,676,383,082 of NC_056735.1, read as the reverse complement.
AGAAAAAATCCTAGTATAATCGAATGCATATCTGCTGAAATCTGAATCAGCTTTGATGTCATTATCAATTGTTGTTAATTGTTCTTTAAGGTCTAACATTTGCTTGGTATAATCATCAATTAGAAGTTGAAGCAAGTTTAGTCCTTGTTTATTGAAGAATTCAATTAATTGAGAAAAGAATAGTGATTGCTTGATTATTCCCGAAGGATATTTCCATTGCCTTAAGCCTTTGGGAACGATGTTTAGTTTAAGGCATTCACGGAAATACAGTATCTCAATTTGAAGTTTTTTTATATTTCAGCAAATAATTATCGAACAGTTTTAAATTGGAAACTATGTTGGATACAATGTTATTGTTTTGTAAATTAACTTGAGCTCCGGAACCATTACTTTGTTTCTTAAAATTCATTGGTTTTTAAAAATTTATTGGGCTAATAAGAAAACCAATGTTTAAAAAGTTTGTTCAAAAAGTTTATTTTAATGAAAATGGAATCACAGTGAATGTTCAGTAAGAATAGTAGATGTAAAAATTTATAAAACGATTTCTCTGTATCATATTAGAACAGAGTAATCAATTTGAGCTGTTTAATGATTAATTATTTAATTGTTTAATTAAAGTTGCATTGTCAGCATGTATATATATATATCCGTGTATTTTCCTGTATATACAGACCGTGATAGGAAGTGGGGGGGCAGTGTGGAGAAGGGGGAGAGAAAGGAGGGGGCTATAGTAGTAGAGCTGAGGGGTTTAGGAGGTTAGTTTAAACAGAAGTTACTAACAGAGAAAGAAAGTTAGGAGATGCAGCAGGTTTTACAGTTTTCTCTTTTGTTCGTGTGAGCGGGAGGGCACACACCAGCAGAGTTAAGATATGCATATTCCAAATTTTTGCCACGCCAAGTCCAAAGGATTCGCCATCACATCACTGGTTTAGGGAGATTACTCCCTTGTTTGAGTTTGTACAACCACGGAGTTGGAATATATAAGATCAGGTGTAATTTCAGGCATTTTTTTCCCATTCTGTTGAAGTACTAACTTTCAGAAAGTCAGCATTTCATAGTAGAACCAAGGCAAAGCCATATGAGACTAAGAATCCAAGATGAAATCCAGTAAAAAAGAAAAGATGCTTGTGCAACTGAAATGCAGGCATCCATCACATGTAGCTAGCAGTATGACAGAGTTGCCATATATTTAATTAATTCTGTAGAATCTTTACTACAAAACTGCATTAGACAAATGTTCAAAGCAAGTGCTCAAAACGCTATACATGTTGGAAAAGAAATATGAAAAGGGCCTATTTACGAGTACCTTTGAAGTTAAAAAAAAAAAAAAAAGGAATTTTGATACTGTGAAATCTAAAAATGCATCACAAACAGCAAGACTAATGTAGACTACAGATTACAGGAAATATATACAGAGACTTAAGAGGGCAGATGTAGAACTACAACTAGATGGCGAGAGTAACATGTTGTAACAAAGAGGTATGTGCATACTGTCAACCTGTTTTAGCCACCAGGTGATATGAGGTCAAAACTGCCGACAATCCATTTTCCAACAACCTACTTTATCTTTACATGGAACTTATCCTTGCAATCAGTGGGCGGCAAGGCACTGAAACCCTTTCTGTAAAGAGAGCAAGTTCATAGAACACCTGCACATGCTCACACTAGATGCACATCCATGGATAATATGCAGCATGCCAATTCACCTATCACTAATAGGTCAGCTTTTTTACTCCTTGAAGGCTGTTAGCAGAGATGTTAAGAGATAATAAAATACTTTTTTCGGATACTAGCTGGTTGTTTTGTCCATTTTGGTGGAATTTATTGGTTATGTTGCACAGCTTTTTCTTTATACAGTTGCACTAAAAGAAGTCTCAACAATTTAGGCTGAGCATCTTAATAAAACCTAGGAATGATAAAAAAAAAAAACACAACACTCAGTTTTACTGTGTGTTTCAAAGCCAGTGTCCCACAGACACATTCAATCCTGCCCAAAGATATCCCGAATGGCAGTATATAGTAATACATTTGTTTCACATCCTCATTTTTTTCTCTTTCAGAAAAACGTGCGAGTCACACACAAAATATCAAAACTTATCACACTGCAACATGAACTACAAGCTCAGCACAAACTCACTAATCGAAAGACTACCCATAAAAACTCCAAAACTAGCCTTACAGATATGAATATAACTACCAGACAAGCATTACCATGAGTCAGAACGGGACAAGAGTCCTGCACTGTATTTGATGAGCTATGCTCATCCACTTGCCATGTGAACATACAGGCATCAAATCCCAAGTGATCTATCAGTTACATACAAACCACATTACTTTTTGAACTTTATGCAACAATAATTTAATCTTAAACATGATCTGAAACATGACTTCTGAAGACTTAAACAATATAAACACCTGCACTGCATGGTTCATCAGGAGTTTCCTCATACAAAATAGATACATATACATAAATAAACATATTTATTTATATATTTATTAGCATAACAATCAACATTAGTATATTTTATTGTATGAAAATAAACATTGATCTCTGGCTGACTACTACACTAAGACTTCTTTTAATGTCTTCTTGCAAGATGCCAGCTCATTCTGCAACCTTGCACTGAGATTTCTATCTGCATTTGAGACATCTTATAACTTACACCTTCAGCCTTATGTTAAAGTAAGGTCACCAACAAGCAGTAATACCTTCTTCCCGTTATGATAAACGGTTTCAGCAAAGTCTTTATTATTTTTTTTTTGCAGTTATACATATACCGATATTAGTGACAAATATTTATTGGTTCTAGTTCTACAATGTGCTTCACCTATCCCATGCTTATACCATCATGCCTCTCACTTTATATGTTATGTTGTGTTTACTATGCATCTATATTCAGCTGATCCACTATCAATACACTGTCTTGTAGCCACAAGAGTACTGCCACATCTTGTTTATTCAGCTGTACCTTATGTGCCCATTCATTAATTTTAACCACAATGCTTACTGCATCTATACTGCCTTGTCTTCGTTTGTCATGTTGAAGACATCTACTCCAGAAACTGAGCATGTGTTTGAAATTCACTGCTACTCTAGCCAGATGTAATCTACCAAGGATATTTGTAGATAGCGAAAAAATAGACAACTATCAATATTCAGCTTTCTTGCTTCTGTCTAAACTAAGATTTCAGTTCTCTCACATTCCACCCAAAATGTTCACTGTAACAGTTGAGATTACCTGTACTTGATATCTAGTCTCTAGTTCTTGTAGAAAAATCTCAAGCAGAATTCCATGTTACCCCTCACAGTATTAAATTCTACATGCATAATATTATGCTAGGAGGTGCAGTTCAGGTTAGTTTCTCTGGGTTGTAGCTCCTAAGAAGAGACGTGGACTTACTAACCCCCACAACACAAAAATTATTTTATTATACAGGTGCTCAAAAAGAATGCACATAGATAAAATTTAATGGTTTTGTTTTCTATTGCCATTACATCTGGTGCACCTTTTAAAATGTTCTATTTCGGCCTCCAACGTGCACGAATCCAACCAGCCAATCTGCTGCAGCCCTTAACCAAGTACAGTGAGGCAAGAAAGCTATATGCTGGGACAGCTTCTTTGCAAAGCTCACACATTAGTCCTATGCCCAGAAGGTGTTTAGCCTGCCTTGGGCTCTTTATACTTATTAACTGTATTGCTTTTGTTTATTGGGAAAGTCCAAAGTGGGTACAAGACCCCTTTTCAACAAAGGGCTGGAAAATATCTTCAGAGAGCCCTCAGTGACCAGCACCCTAGAGAAGACCGTTTCCCAGCTTTTACCTGTTCTGCAAAGGCAAGCTCAAGTCTCCCTAGAGCCCTAAATTGCATAAAGCAAGCAGCTAAATTGGCTATATTACAACAGCGTATATGCATGTTTTTCACACATTCGTGCATACATACTGTCTAAATTCCTATGCTTATATAAATATCTTATGCAGTCATGTTATTTGCTATAGTTTATAACTGTACGTGTAAATCACAATGCTCACGGATTACGTCGCGGACTTAACCTCGTCTTTTTTTTTTTAAATCTGTGACTTTAAATCTGTGACTTTTAGGTAAATCCTTGAGGATTCAGTAATGCAGCCATTAGAATGTCATACTGCATATTCACAAAAATGATGGCTTTGTATTTTATTACCTATCAAAGATCTTAGTAATGTTTTAAAATTGCCCCTGCTCTTGGGCATTTGTCCCACTTTAGTTCTATTTCTGTTTTTACCCATTCATTTTAAGCAAATATGTGGAAAAGTATAAATTATACCTTATAATTAGGTGTCTTTTTGATTGCGTAAGCTTCGCAAGAGCAAGAGATAAATTTGTCGCGTCTTTGTGACAAAATATGTGTTAGAAAACCCGCTTGTGAGGTTGAATAGGGCAGATGAGCCTTGTTTTAAGCGCAGACAAACTTATTCTTTGGGAGCAAAACATGGATGGGATCAGCAACAGGAAAAAAAAACACATGAAACCCCCACTACAGTATGGTTTCGCATACCTAAAGATAAAAGCATTTGCCTTTTAAAGCACAGAAATTTAACCTCTCCTGCTAGTTTTATATTACCTGTAAGATTTTGAATAAAAACTGACAGGAAAGACGTAGTTATTATTGCAAACACTGTACACAGAGCTTAATCTTCTCTTTTTAATTCCATCATTACTTACTATTGAGGAAAATGTTGGCAGCAGCACTTTAAACAGATTGCACAAAATAACTGAACTCAAAACAAGAAGCCATGCACCACTATCCGCCATGTTTGATTTCTCAGTCAACAGACCCCACCCACTGCAGAGTATTATAGAATTGCTGCATTGTTCAGGTCATGAAAAAAGACGTACGTATAGCGGTTAGCTTTTCAACTAGATAAAGTGCTTTACAAACACACTTACAAATACCCTTGCTTTGTATTAGATTATTCAAAATTGTAAGTGTTACATAGTATAACACCCACATAAACTTTAATAAATGAGTTCGCAATCACCAACGTTTAAATCTAACTGCTTACATACCTCCTCACACATAAAGCTAATTCAACTAAAATAATTACTGATTATCACGTAGATAACAAAAATAAGTCTGCATTCCAAACCTACATGTTTTTTTTCCAACCAAAATACTATAAAAAGCTAAAACTTCAACCACGCCCCCCTAAAAAATCCCACGTGTGAGATTTATATCCAATCCAATAATAGCGGGTGTTTACACTGGGTTAAAACACCAAGGAGAAGAGTATTTATCTTTTTTTACCACCACTACCACACCCCCTCCACAAGGCTAGGTCAGCCTGATTGACGCAGAGAGTTAACCACACAGGTGTCCTGTTGTGATTTAAAAATAGGTCTTTAAAGCAGTATTAACCAATAGTTGCCCGAAGAGGCGTGGTAGCGAACCTCGCGTGCAGGTTTACGGATCAGAAAACAGGGGGAGGGGGATCCAATCCGGTTTGATCTAGTTCTTTTGCTGGAATATTAACGCTTGGGAACCTAGATTATCAAGGTAGTTTAGCAAATCTTCCATTGTAGGACGTTGCTGTAGTATTTGCTGTTAATATTTTAAATATTTAGCATATTGATTAGTTGCTGCTCGTTAATTTCTACTATAATCATCATGCCTAAGAGAAAGGTAAGGAAGTTATCTTTACTGTTTTGATTGGTATAAGTTGGTATGGAAACGAGTGAAATGTATTATGTGTGCTTAAATGATTATGCAAGCGTACTTTTAGAAACAAATGGTTCATAGCTTTAAATACGTAAGTCCAAGTTAAACAGGGCTGTTTCTCGGTGATCTGTTTTGTGGAGTAGTTTTAATGGTGACGGTTACGTGTTTTAAAATGGCTTTAATTTATATATTTAATGTGAGTATAACGTTTATATCACCAGACTATATTCCTTCAGTGGGAGCGAATAAAACGCTGTATGGGGGATGTCATAGTTGTGTCGATGGCTTTACAGTACGTGCTTTTTATATTCTGGAACGTTCCTTTTTCCTTGAACTGCGAGTACTGGGGCCCTTGTTCGAAGGAAAAAATTCGAATGAGTGGCGGGAAGAGGCTTGTTCCTGACGTCACAGAATTAAATGGCGATTTTTTTTTTTTTTTTTTTTTTAATATACAGCAGTGGTACTGGTTTTGTGTTCTTATACGCTGGTATTTTAAGCTTTGTGCTAACTAAAACTGAATTTTAGTATTGGTAACGTTAATTTTCGAAATTGTAATTTTATAGGGTACCGCAGCTGATGGTGACGTGAAAGAAGAGGTAATATACCACTCTTATTTACTTTCGGTGACGTGATTTATGTTGTAGGAAGGCTTATATTCGCTCTTTTTATTTCCTTTGTCACCTAGCCTAAGAGAAGGTCGGAACGATTGTCAGCTGTAAGTATTGCTAATTAATTATTTGGGGGAAACTGTTTTAGTTGTGGTGTATTCGTTAAAAGTAACTGTCTATCTTTGCAGAAACCAGTACCACCAAAACCTGAACCGAAACAAAAAAAGGCTGCTCCAAAGGTAAGGATTTTTAGCTTTATATTGCTATGTTGTGGATTGGGGGGGGGGGCTTTGACACGATGTATGCTGGTACTACAAGTATATAGGTTTTGTCGAAGGCTACTTTTGGAACTTTAAAATGGGTGCATAAATTCGTAGGCAGGTTTTTTCCTGCAATGGATTTGTTTTTATGCTAACCTTTTTGTGGTGTCTCTCAAGGGGGTGGTGTAACCTTTTGTGGTGTAGTCTCTTAGGGGGGTGGTGTTGGGAGGACCACAAGCTGAAACTTCAAATTGGCTTTGATTTGTGTATTTTTGCTAGAGATCCCGGGTCACTTTATTCATACCGGATTGTCAGCTTAGTAGTATAACCTTCCGTTTGTATTTTTTCGTTTTGGTGTTTGCTCGCTTGCTTTCATCCGTAATGACTTTTCTGTGTGCGCTGGTAGGAGTGGTACGGTACGATAACCGCCCACCACTAAGCTCCAGGTAGCGAGTGCATGGTTACTTTAAATTATAACGGAATACTCCGCCTAAGCTTGTAAGTTCTGCTGAACTGATCGTTAAACTTGAGTTTGGGGCAGCTCAAGAGCGCGCGCGTTGCCGGCATGCTTGTACAAGTTATCAACTAATTATTTTGTTCTCTACAACTGATCTGTGATAGTCTGCGCCTTTCTTGGTTCTTTCAAATAGGTTGCCATTTTGGATGGGATTAAGAAAGACTAGGCATCAACTGTTTGTGGTGTCCATGTCGGTGTTGTGAAAGTGTTATGCAACCGCTGTTACTTGAATGATGGAAGCACGAGTCTGGTTTCTTAATTCTTTTATCATTAAAGAGGCCGCATATTGAGACTTAAGCAGTTGGAACTGTAATGATGAAGCTAACAAATAGTTGGTAGCAAAGTACACACAGTTTCGTACACCTGTTCCAACACGCTTCACCAGCATTTCTCGTGATGGTACCTTTTTTTTAATTAATTTTTTGGTGCTGTGGCCGTTCTCTTGCTGTATCGGTTTTGTTGTGCCTACTACAGCTGGGCTTAGTACTGGTCATGTGATTAGCTTGGCTCATAGGCTTAACTGTCTTTGTGGGCCACATAAGCCCAGCCAGTTATTCCATGTCAGAATCGAACCACGCACCTTGTGTTTGCAAAAAGACTTGCGTCTCAAAACCCCAGCTTTACTCCGAAGCATATCACCGATTCAGAGGTGATCTCCAGCTTTACTCTGTAGCATATCCCCTACTCGGAGGTGATCTCTGCCTAACATATAAAGCTACGTCAAAAACCCAGAGCTGTTGGGACATGCTACACCTAAAGAAATCCCAATTCCTCTGAGATACTTGCTCTAGGGACCTCACCACAATAACTGGAGGGATAGATTCCTGTCCCAGAGATTTCCTATACTCTGGAACAGGCTTACCCATCTGTCAAGCAGAGTTGATTAGCACTTCTAAAGAAAAATCTTGAGTGGATGGGAAATAGGAAATGCGCCTGGGGGCTGCTCGACAGTGACACAAACTTTCTTGGGTGGCATAAGCCAGGGAGCCTTGTTGGCTAGGCTTACATAGGCCCTTGTGCCGATTACCTTATAGGTAGTACTAGGCTAAGACCTGAACCATTCTGCCGATATATTGGGGTGGCAAAGTGTGTGTGTGGGGGTTCTTGGTGGTACTCTTTTTGATCTTCTGGGGTTAAGTTTTTTTGTGTGTGTGCTTAGGACCCTCTTGCGCTTCTGATTCTCTCTTCAGCTGTTAGTCAGACATGGTCTTAATCCCACTGAATACTTTTTTATCTTAGTGTAGATCCAAATCATAACTAGAAGGTACCAGTAATCTAAAATTTCATTATAAAATGAGCTTGAGGGGGCCATAGTTAACTTTGTAGGTTAAGTGACAGCAATGTTGCTTAAAGGAACTTGAGTTCTTATAAGAACCTGGCGAGACTGTACTGGCGGCCTCGCCAGATGCGCAGTGGCAAGCCCTGCCTAAACCTGCCCCTGTGCTGTTTTGTAATGGCACTAATGAATTCCCTTTTAGTTGACTAAAGCTATTTTTATGTTTGAATCGCTACCGATCAACTAAAATTCTTAAAAGTGAGCTTTTATTTTAGCAAGCTATTTTTGTATCTGAAATAATGCAACAAGCAACTAAACTTAGTCTATTTTTTTTTTTTTTTTTTTTTTTTTAAATGCACAGTGTGGTCCCAAGCTTTCACCGGCTGATGGCCGTACTCTGTGCGTTAGTGCCTTGGGGTTGAACACCTCTTCGGGTTGCGCGATTTTTGCGGCGTTCAACCCCAGGGCACCCAAGGATCAAAGGTCGAAGCTAGTTCTGGCAGGCCTACCCCCAGAATCTGCTACGACCTTCTGTGCCCACTACCCCCAGTAGTGGTCACTCCTGCCTCCCTTCCTCCGACCGGGACTCAACCTCCCGCTTCTGCTCCGGAGGATAGGGAAGCCAGGAAAGAAGTGACGGGCCGATGACTCATCGGCCCCACCCGCCAAGAGGGCTTCTCTGTCAAAGTCTTCTCTATCTCCTCCTCGGATCCAATCCCTCCCTGGGACCAGAGGAGTAGGTGATCGGTCCCCGTCTAGGTCATCAAGGCAACACTCCAGGTCTGCCTTGGTGGCCTCTTCAAGGTCCACTTTCCGCATGTCTGATGCGGACATGGACTGGATGATGACATTCATCCAGGCCCAGATGCGTGGAGAGGGCACAGTCAAGTGCTTCCAGGTCTCCAGTCCTGCCTTTGGCTCCCTCCCGCACTCCTCATCTGGTCCTGGCTCCCCTCATCCGGCCCTCGGGGGTAGCCTGCCTCAGCACCTTTAGGAGTTCCAGTGGAACAGGATACAGCCCATGAGGACTCATCGGACAGCCCCCCGAGGAGATTCCTCACAAGGCAAAGTGCAAAAGGAGGCACAGACTTCCCCGAGAGTCTCACCGAAGATACGGACTTGCATGAAGGGGAAGTCTCCCCTAGGTCAACCCCCCCCCCGAGGATGTCTCCTTTGGAGATATCGTGGAAATGCTCAAAATCAGGGGTGGGTGGTCTGCCCCCAAGGCTTCCTCCGAGTTCGTATTCCTTGAGGTGTTAGGACAATCTACCTCTTGGGTGTCCCCTCCACCCAACCCCCTGGTGGATCTCGTGTCCTCTAGGGCTTGGAAGGAACCGGACACCGTAGAGCAGATCCCCCAAGCATCCAGACAAAATTTTGAGGCCCCCCCCCCCTGCAGAAAGGTCACACTGGAGCAGAGGTCTCCTGTGGATGCCATGTTGGTGGGCTGCAGCCACCAAGAAAGAGTTGGCTCAGGAGAGCCCCACGGTTCATCCTCCAAGCAAGAAGTCTCGTGCGATGGACCGTCTTGGGAAGCAGGCCTTCTCTGAGGGCCTTGAACTACATGGCACATGTTGTTCGGATGCGGCGGGATCTAATTAAGGAATAGCCCCCCCCCCCCAGGGTCCATGTCGGAAGGAGACAAGGATCTGTACTCCTCCCGAATGGCCGCTCTCTCTAACACCTTTATGCGGCTGTTGAGCAGGCGGAGTCGGGCTTGTCAGGAGGAGACTGGCCTGGCTCAGTCACACTGACTTCTCGGAACCCTTTAAGGCGTCATTCGCGAATGCCCCTTTTGATGTTTCTGCACTGTTTGGCAAAACCTTTCGCGGCACTTGTCCAGAGTGAGAAAGTCAGGAAGACCTTGTCTGCCGTCGGAGTCCGCTTCTCTGCGCCCCAGAGGTCCTTTTCCAAGAACCAAAAGGGTCAGATGTGGTTCTGAAAATCGCATCAATCCCAGTCTGCTCAGGACAACCAGTCCTCTCGTGGCAGATGAGGACATGGAGGACGCTGTCCCAGAGGCAGAGGGGGTCCTAGGAATTTTGGGTCCAGAGAACTGTTCTCTGAGAGGCCCATGCAGAACCCCCGAGGGGTTACCTGACTGCTCCACTCTGGAGGCAGTTGGGGGGGCATTTTTTTGAGGCACCTAGCAAAACGGATCGCTGGGTGCTTCGTATTATATCCAGAGGTTACCAAATCCCCGACGTTCCACCCAGTCAGAGGGAGGCAGCTGCTGCAGAAATTCGGCAGCTTCTGCAGAAAAGAGCCATCCAGCCCCCCACCCCCCAAGGATCAAGTCGGATCAGGGTTTTACTCCAGGTTCTTTCTGGTGCCAAAAAAGACTGGGGGACTTGAGGTCCATCCTGGCAGTACCCAAAGAAAAGTTCCGAATGGTCATGTTGCAATCCGTCCTCCCCTTATTGCAGGAGGACGACTGGATGTGCTCCATAGACCTCAAGGATGCGTACTATCTCATTATAGTGGACAGGCGTTCCAGGAGGTTTCTCCGCTTCCGGCTGGGAGCCAGTCACTTTCAATTCAGGGTCCTCCCCTTCGGTCTCACCTCAGCCCCCAGGGTGTTCACCAAGGTCCTAGCAATAATAGCGGCCCCCCTGAGGCTCCAGGGAATTCCAGTCTTTCCATACCTGGACGACTGGACTGGCTCCTCACAGCCCCAACAAGGCAGCTACTTTGTTCATGCAGGGATTATTTCCTCAGTCTGGCTCCACTATTAGGATTAACCATCAACAAGACAAAATCCTCTCTCATCCCTACACAGGTGTTGAATTTTATAGGGGCGAGACTGGATTCCAGACAGATGCTTGTGTTCTTAGACTCCAGATCGGCTTCGGAAACTGATGTTGCACGTGCAGGCCATCCTTCAACTGCAAACTCCTTCGGTGGAATTGATCCTGAGGGCCCTAGGATCTATGGCGGCTGCAATCCCTTTGCTGCCATTGGCCTGGTTGAACATGAGGGTTCTGCAGTGGACACTCCAGGCACAATGGTCCTCGTCTTGCAACCCCCTGTGTCACCCCATTTCCTTAAGCAAGGTTTGCAGAAGATCACTCCTGTGGTGGCTCCAGTCTCCCAACCTCCACATGGGACGTCCCTTCTCACTACCTCTGCCAGCTGACAGTGACCACAGATGCTTCTTGCCGGGGGGGCATTTTTCAGGCAGGCAGTCCAAGGCATATGGAACGACAGAGACCTTTTTGCATATCAATGTCCTAGAGATGAGGGCTTTGCTTTTGACGTTGTAGGCACTACACAACTCTCTTCCGGTAGGGACGATTGCGAGACCGACAGACATGTTGGTCATCTGGTACATCCCCCAGCCGGGGGGGAACCAGGTCTTACCCCCTCTGCCGCGAGGCCATGAGAGTGTGGGAATGGGCGATTTCCACCAACCGCTTTCTCATAGCGATGCACATTCTGGGACGGTCCAACAATAGCGGACAGGCTCAGTTGTACTATCCTGACTCCTTACAAATGGTCTCAACCATCAAGTTGCAGAGCAAGTATTTGCCCGATGGGGGCAACCTTGTTGTGACTTTTTTTCCTCTCCTTCAAACACCAAATGCAACGATTACTTCGCTCTGATCCCCCCTCCGGGGGAGACCCCGAGAGACTCTCTAGTTCATGCTTGGCCTCCTGGTCTGCTTTATGCTTACCCTCCTCTTCCCCCTGATGTTGAAATTATTAAAGAAAGCCAGGCAGCTGGGGAGCAAGATGATCCTCATTGCCCCATTCTGGCCTCGTCAGGCGTGGTTCCCTTACCTATGGTCTCGCCTAGTGTATCCGCCACGGATTCTGGATCCCATTCCAGATCTATTTCTCACCCTCTGTCTTCCGACTCTGAACCTGGTCAACCTCAAGCTGACTGCTTGGTTGCTCCAGTTCCATTCCTCATAAGGACTCCTAGGATCTCATCACTGGTCAAAGCCATTCTTGTAGCAGCTCACAAGCCTTCCACCATCGGAGTAAGTGGAAACGCTTCACCATTTGGGCAGAACACTGTCGTTTTAGACCCTTTTACAGCCCCGATATTGTCGGTTCTAGATTTTCTAACCTCTCTTTCACCAGGGGGCTAGTTCTTCACAGTCTAGTTACAACTGGCAGCAATCTCTTACTATCATGTGGGGCAAGAGTCTGGCCCTCATCACTTCCAAACTGTGTAAGACCTTCCTCAAGGGTACCTTCCTCCTTAGGCCTCCAGTTAGAGGTGGTACCTCCATGGGATTTATCCTTAGTCTTGCAGGCCTTGACTGGTCCCACATTCGAACCGGTGGCCACGGTTGATCTCAAATTTCTCTCTTGAAAGACTGCCTTTTTGGTGGCCATAACTTCAGCCAAAAGTGTCGGAATTGCAAGCTGTGTGTCAAACCACCATATTTGGTCTTTCACCTGGATAGGGTTTACCTCAGGATCAATCCGTCCTTTGTACCTAAGGTATCTTCAGAGGCGAACATCAATCATCTTCCAGTGTTTTCCCCCAACTTTCTTAAAGGAGAGTACAAGCTACATTCCTTACGTACACTGACAACTACGTTTCTATATCCATTAAACTGCTGATCATAGGCAATCCGATCAGTTTATCTCCTTCGCCAAAATAATTTCGGAAAGTCTGTTTCTAAAGTTTCTCTCTCTCGATGGATCTTGAGTTGTATTCTTTTAGCATATCAGAGCTCGGGAAGGCCTGCACCTCAAGGAGTCCATGCTCATTCTACTAGGGCCGTTGCCACTTCTGCGGCCTTTCAAGCTAGAGTTCCCACTGGATGACATTTGTTCCGCAGCCACATGGGCTTAAAGGTGTGAGATTATCAGCCACTATAAAAGTCTCCTGAGGTAGGGCGTCCTTTGGCTCTGCGGTGCTCCGGAATATCCTTCCATGAAGGCCACCCAAGATTTAGGTAGCTGGGGACTCTGTCCCACAGGTTGCTGACAGATGAAGTTCCTACTTCAGATTAAGTTATAACTTTCCATCTGAGTAGGTATCTTCATTTGTCTGCAACCACCCCCCCCCCCTCCTTCCCCCTGACCAATATGATCGTTCTTGTGTTATTAGCATATGTTCACATTGGGACACTTATCTGCTGTGCTATGGGGCAAACTTGATCGGAGGTCAGGGTAGGCAGGGGATTATGGGTGAGGGTAGGCAGGGGATTATGGGTGAGGGGGAGGAGCTCTGATCTATGCTATGATAGAAGTTGCCGGCTAGGATCCGAATCCCACAGGTTGCAGACAAATTAAGATACCTACTCAGATGGAACGTTATGGTGAGTACATAACTTCTTATTTCTACAGAGCAAGTGGTAGTCATGCATAATATAGCACTTGGCTAGTATTCTGAATTTAAACTGTTCAGTAAATTTCAGCTGTGCATTGCTCATGATTTTCTCTAGGGTAGTAGCAAGTGAGAACTGCTGAGTAACTGTATTTGAGGTGAATTTGACTTGGAAATTCAAACTTCTGTAACTTCCTCAACCCCTGTGTCTAAAGCTGGGAACATGCTCAAAGACCAAAAAATGTAAAACAAGGCCAGAATTGTAATCTCTGGGATGGTTTAAATTATCTATATTTCTCGTAGTGGGTTTGAAAGATTGTGTGTGGAGGAAACTCACTTGTGTAGAGCAGTGTTCTTCAGATATAACTGGAATGCAAATATTGTGTACTGTGGCCCTTTAGCTTTCCCCACACTGTGGGGGGTAGGGGGTGTCTTCCTTGGGTTACATAAGACAGTGATGTTTGCTATCGACACTATGTACCACCCTTATGCATATTTGTGGTGGGTTATGTTGAAGCATTGTTTGGCACTGTGTAAAAGCAGGAGATTGTGGGGCAAATGCATTGGTCCTTGTCAGATCTGGTTTATCGGCCAGTGCTGTCATGAAAAACACTGCCCCATGATTTGTGGCTTGGTTGGGGCACACCTGGATGTGGATTACAACATCTTGGAGCCCAGGTCTGTAGTTAACGGTTGCAGTAGAAATGCAGTGAGATGTTGAGCAGTATTTGTGAGTATGCAAAGGCATCCAGCGTTATTGGTTGCAATTTGGCTATATTAGCTTAGTCTTGTAAAGGGTTCAAACCATCTCTACCATGTATGTTTTAGCATGTGATGCCCCACAGGATCTGTTGCAGCATCTTTCAATTCTCCAGAAAGAATTTGACTGTTGCACTTTTGCCAAACACCTAGACAGGATGCATGTGTGGGTTTAGAACTTTTGCTTCAGTTTACCTCTGAAAAGAAAGATGAAATGTGATTCTAAGAATGGGTAGTGTAGGATTCTTCAGTCTGGATGATTGAAACTGGCTACAGAATTTGAGCTTCCGTTTTCCATGATACCTCATCTCCAGGACTTCCAAGGCTTGGTTCTTGGTTTGTGGTGTTGGGCCTTTTTTTCCTCTGTTGGAAAGGTATGACGGAATTAAGGGGGAGCTTTTGAGTGGGAGAACTGGCAGGATTGGATCTGATGCGTGACTTTGTGCTCCGTGCTAGGATGAAAAGCATTTATTTTAGTATCTTACCATGATTTTTTTTTTTTTTTCCAGAGAGTCAACTTGTCAGTCGGGTGGGTGTGTGTTGTGAATCTAAAATTTTCTTATCTTTTAGAAAGAGAAAACTGAAGAAAAGAAGGCACCAGCAAAGGGTAAAAAGGGAAAAGCAGCCGAAGACAGTACACCTGCAGAAAACGGAGATGCAAAAAATGAAGTATGTGGTTGTTTGTTTGTTTTTTTTTTTTTTTTTTCTTTCTATTTTTGCCCCTTTACTCCTGTTTTGGGGATAATTTGGCAGCTGAAAGACAGTGGGGTAACAAACCAATGTAAATACTGTCTACACACACAGAATGAAACTGATCAACTTGCAAGGTTTAAACCAGTCGGCAAGATTATCTTGGCTAGGTAGCTCAAGGATATCTAACAAGAAAACTGATCTAGGCCTGTTAAGGCACATTCTAAAATATGTGTAGCCACTTGGCAGTCTTCAATGAATAGCTTCGGTGGATATGTACAGAAGCAAATTGGGCTTTTCCCCATACTCCACCATTTTAAATTGGATTTCATCTCTAGGGGACAAGCAGCCTTTGGTTCAGTGGTGGAATGTCTTGCGAGTACAAGGTGCAAGGTAGCTTGGGACTCTGCCCCATATGTCAGGGATCAAATAAACTGACATCTGATGGACTCTGCTTCCATCTGTTGTCCACCCCTTGGAATGGATGCATTGTTGCAGTCATTGAGGCATAGCAGATGAGGACCATTTCTATGACTCTTGCATCTATTTTGCAAACTTGAGCCGAGGTAGCTGGTGGTGGGGAGAAGGCTTGTGGGTAGAGGTGAAGCTAGAATTTTTGACCCTCACTAGCTGTAGTAATGGCACTCTGTTTTGGTATCTGACCTGAACTGAGATGTTGAGGATAATCAAATGGACAAAACAGCACAACATTTTCTCTTGCTTGTGTGTAAGTCGTAGCACTATGCTAATTAAGCATGTTGTGTAGCTCTTCTCGAAAGCAATACTAATTAGTAAACTGTTTGGATTGTGACCATTTTTTTTTTTTTTTTTTTTTTTCAGGCTCCATCTTCAGACTCTGCTGGGGAGAAAGAAGAAAAGTCAGAATAACACTACTGCATCTTGGTGTGATTCTTGTACAAGAAATTCAGAAATATTTTTTATCTATTTTGTAAATGCAAGGTTTTTTAGTAGCTCAAATTTAGGGAATTTTACAATGGAGAAACCAACATTGTGTCTTGCATCAACATCATTGCAAGTGTTGGACTGTTAAAAAAACAAAATTCTAGGTCTGTTTTTAATGTAATATTTTTGTTGAGCTGCCAGATGGCATGCTGTGGGGAGAATCCGACATTGATTTACTTTCTAGACTAAGGGATGTAATGACAGGATTCTTAAAATCTGTTGCATTTTTTTGTTTTGGAGTTGTTTCTTGTTTAGACTTCTCACGTTTTATATGTTAGTTGTCCATTTTACAGACATACATTTTGAGTACTGTGAAGTTCAAACTATATCCGCTGTGTAGGGTGATATGTTCATTAAGCAAGTAGACTTGTATATGTTTAGAGGCACTGTCACTTAATGGCAGTATTTGTACATGTACTGAACTGTTATGTCCATTAAGGACATGTCTATACAAGCTGGAAAGTCTTTGGGAGAATTGTACAAAATTATGTATAGCAGAACCAATAAACTTGTTTTATATTAATGTACTGGCAGTTCTTGTGTTTCATTACAAAAGAAAATGCAAAGCTCCGAATGGTGCTGACTTGTTTTGGATTTGTCAGTCAGAATTTGGCAAATCTGGCTTCTTGCTTGGATGTCTCAGTTTGTATTGGATTAACTTTGAGTTGTGCATTCACTGAAAGGTGCTACTTGTGTCATAATTGATAAATCTTTGATTTACTTGTAACTTTGACTGTAAAAGCAAGCTTGTTGCATGCTGTCAGCATGTTATGCCCCCACACACACACACACACACACACACACACACACACACACACACATTCATTAGGAGCTGTGTCGCCCCCGTCTTGCTGGCGTAGTTTGTGTAGCTGGGATATTTAAGCCCATGTCTTGGGCATTTATTCCTACCCTTCTGAGTGTTTGGGTAGGACCACGTGTTCCTCCTTTGTACATAATGTGAGACTGTTATAAGCTTTAAGATCCCTTGGTGTGTTGAATTCTATTTTCCCAGTGCAAGTACAGACAAATTTTTTTTGACAGTACCACAACTTTACTTTTGTGCGATGGTTATGGAAGCTAAACCCAAGTTCCAGAAGTGATGAGTCCCGAGAGGACAGATTCCCATCTCACTTCTGCTGGCAGGTTGCCCTCAGTCGGCCTGAATAACAAAGTCTAGGGTCCTGTGTCTGTTGCAGTCTCCTCTTCCATGACGTCGGGGGGGTATAAAACATGCAGCAGACACCATTTTATTAGTCTCTTGCCATGTGGTGCCCGAAGCAGAAGCAGTTCGCAAGTGCCTGTCGGCAGACTCCTGAAATTTTCGCATTAGAGTTTCAGAACCGAAGTCGACTAAAGCCAAGTACCCCGTTAACTTTTTCTTGCTCCTTACCAATGCCAGTAAAAGTTTGCATGACTTGTGGGGAGGCAAATACCTCAAGGATTTTCATTTGTATTGTATTCCTTGCCTAGGTCCAGATCATAACGTGCTAGATTTAACCAACGCACTAAGTGTCTGTTTTTGCTATAAAATATTTTGGATCCAGATTTAAGTACCCTGAAATGTCCAGAGTTCACAAAAACGCAAAGACTCTGTCCAAAACAGACTAAGCTTCTCCTAAGCCAGACACTTTTGCAGCCCCTGATGCCCACTACTTTTGAGTCGCAGGACTCTAGAGGGACCCATGCGGAGTCCGGTATGCCGCGAAATTCTTGGAAGTATTGAACCCATGGATGTCTCTCTTGGGTGGGGTCCGGAGCTGCTGAGCAGGCACCAGCTTCTGGGGGTGTTTTCAGGCCTCAACATTTTGATGTTTTTGAAGCTGGTGTGTGTTCAAGTCTAAAAAAATAAATGCATGAGCCATGTCTTCAGGCCCCTTTGCCTAATAGATGATGAAAATGGCTCTAGTACGTACTTACCTTGATCAGGGGTCCCCCCCCCTTCCACTAAGAGGCCTAGGCAAGACACTATGAATCTTCAGGTTTCCGTTTCTTCTGATCAGGAATTTTCTATTCCACCCTGAGGATTCAGATGCAGAAGAATCCATCCCATCTGCATCTCCTGAGGAATTATTCTTGGAGAAACCTTGCATACTTTAAGAACATTTTCATTCAGAGTCAGGATTTCTCTGAATCAAGAGGCTTGGGGATTTTCTTCCTCAACATAGGCCTTTGCTAGTACCTCCTGTGTTAGACATTGCTGATGTGTTTTTGGAATCCAGCATGGCTCCTGATTCCCTACCTCAGGCTCCTAGTAAGCCAGACACACAGTAACAGGGTTCCTGACTCCCACAAATTTCTCTTCAAAAATCCTGCTGCTGATCCTGAGATTCTCACAGGGTCCCAAAAGTGTAAAGGCCTCTACAGCCAAAACTCCTACCCCTCTGATAGATTCCAGGGTGCTGGATAAATGGGGAAAACGTCTGCAACGTTGGCAATTAGGGCCTTGGAACTGCCAGTTTCATATGCTTAAATATCAACAGCATGTTATGGGCTTACTGAAACAGAAAATTATTTCTGATTGTGTGGAAAATAAAGAATTTTACAGGAATTAATACATGCAGCACAACAGGTTGGAAAGTGTACTTTGCAATGCGGTTTTGATTCCTTGGAGGCCTCTTGCAGGGCCGCAGTGACTGAATCTGTGATTAGAAGGCATGCCTGGCTCAAGGAGCAAAATCTGCCTGATCATGTTAAAGCTACAATTGTTGGATGCTCCTTTACAGCATGATACTCTGGTAATAAGGCAGAAGAGGTTTTAAAAAAATGGAAGACTAAGCTAAATCTATGCAAACTGTAAAGATTTCTTACAAGTGCAGCCACCCAAGTTCAGTAGGCACTGGCTTATTAAAAATTTTCCTGTGTCAAACAGAGCCTGCAAGGCAAATCCAGGTGCTCAAAAGGCTCTAGATACCAATCGCAGGGTTCTTGCAGGTCAAAGCAATGGGGTGCCTCCATCTCCAAATCTGGTGGAAACTACGGTAAGCAGTCCCAATTGCTTCCCTCTACCTTCACCAAGCACTTATCTTTTGGCAGCCCCTTTGGGGGGGAAATTAGCACATGCTCAAAATTGGCAGTTAATTACCCAGGACAAGTGGATATGTATCCCAGGGGTACAGATTTCATTTCCATACTTTGCCAGTTCCAAACGGTTGGACAGATCTGCCACAATCAATGGGCAGAGGCTCAAACAAGTTATGTCCGTCATGGATATGGGGGCTATTCAACCAGTACTAGAACAGGAAAAGGGACAAGGTTTTAATTGGACTTTTCCTGGTACCCAGAGAAGAGAGCCTGGTGTCCAATACTAGAATGTTTATGGAGTTAACATTGTCACAGTCTGTAAACACTTGATTCCTCTCATTCCCTGCCTACAACTGGAGTTTCTTGGGGGGGGGGGGCCCACCTGGTCGGGAGATGCATTCAGAGAAAATGGGATCCCAAAACAAATGCATCTGCATATCGACCAGAAAGAGATGCTAGCTGTTCAGAATGCTCTGACAACCTTAAAGGACTTCATCCAGGGCAACACTGCTGTTAAGCAGGGGGGAACACATTCCTACCCCCTTTGCAGGCTAGCCATGGCATTGTGAAACTCCGCTTCGACCAAGTACATCTTCAAGCTCAATTCCTCCCAGGAAAACAAAATACTCTGGTAGACTACCTAAGCAGAAATCTTATGGACCCACACGAGTGGAAACTGGATCCACAAGTCTTCAGCATGGTAACAGACGTGGGGGAGACCAGACGTGGATCTTTGCCTCTCCCCAAAATTATCAACTGGACAACTTCTGCACAAGGACTTATTACAGACAAGCATGGTAAGTGGATGTCCTATCCTTCAGCTGGAAAAACCTATCTGTGTATGCTTCTCCTCCCCCCCCTCTTCTCCAAGGTCTTACTAAAGGTCAAACAGGAAAAACCCAAAATGATTGCTCCGGACTGGCTTCGTCAGCACTGGTTCCCAATTCTAAGGAATATGTTAACTCCCTCCTTGGTACTTGCCTCAAATACCTCCTCTACTGTCTCAGCAGAACAATCAAATTCTGCACACTGCTCCAAACTTTGAACCTTGCAGCATGGCTGATCATTTAAGACAGGGGTGTCCCTCAGGACCAATCCTTTTATGCCTAAGGTGGTATCCAGTGTGGCTCTTAACCAAACGATTCACCTGCCAACATTTTACTCAAATCTGCAGAACAAAGGGGAGTGGATTCTGCATTAATTGGACGTACACTGACAAACTAAGGTTCCACTTAAACAGGATCAAATCTCTGTCTGAGCAGCTACTGGTGGCATTTGCTTCAGGATCAGAGGGGAAGGCTATATCAAAGCAACCTTTCTAAGTGGATAAGCCACTGCTTTTGTTTCTCCTACTTGCACCATGGTAAACCTATGCCCAAGGGAATTGGGTCACATTCCACCAGGGCTGCTTCTACCTCAGCAGCCTTTCTCAGAGGAGTTGCAACCAAAGACATTCTAGAAGCTGCTACTTGGTGCTCTGTTCGTAACTTCACAAAACATTATCCTTTCTCTCTCTCCTCCAAATCCAGGGCAGGCTTTGCCACTGCAGTTCTGCGGGGCCTTATAGCCGCTCCTAATGCTATTTAGTACCATCCTCCCATCCATAGCTTTGGGATTCTACCCAAATGTAATGACTGCAACAGTGAAACACTAACATAGTTGTGTACTTACCATAAATGTAGATGTTGGTGTATTCACTGTTAGTCTGGGTTACCCACCCGCCATCCCCCTTTTCTATAACTTTCCTTCACTATAGTCTAAAGCCTTTGTGGTGTATTTGATTTTAATGAAGGTCAAATTTGTTGCTGTAAGTGCATTTATATACATGTGTGTTGTGTGCAGCCTGCAGTAGATTACCCCAAATGTAATGACTGCAACAGTGAATACACTCCATCTGCATTTATGGTAAGTGTACACAACTGTACTTAAAAGCCCCCCAAGATTTCTTCTGTTTTTACTGGATTACTGCTTCACAGACTAATCTAGAAGAGCTTTTAGCAGAGCTGTGTGGCTAGTTGCAACTTGGTTTGTGTGCTTTCATAGTTTTTCCAAATGGCTAAACTTCATACTTTCATGTAATCTATTCAAAGGGTTCTTGCTTTCCAGGCATCCATTAACGAAAACTTTACCAGGTTGGTGTATCGTCTATGGTTGTGTCTAGGCAGTAAGCAAAGGACTTTGAGCTGTGGGGGTTTTTTTTTGTCCATTTAGCCAGCATCAGTCCCAAGTGTGTGTATATATTTGTTTTTTCCCGGTTATGGGGTCGCCACAGTGGAACGTCGGTCCGCTAATGATTGGCAGTAGATTTTTGCTTGCTGGGCCTAACGCACAACCTTCAACAAAGGAACGCCCATTCACACGTCACCACACAGAAGACACTCTGAATCGAACGGGCAATGTCTGTGAGGCAACAATGCTACCGCAGCACCACCACCACCACAGTTCTTAGGTGTGTGTGTATATGTAAAGAACAGAAAAAAATCCCATCTTTCCTCTAAATAACTTGCACCAGGTATGAATAGTGCCACTCCACTCTACAGTTGAGATCCAGCTGTAAAATCATCTGCTGGATGTGGCACAGATTAATGCATTGCCCTACTAAGACTATTTCTTTAGTTTTAGGTATTTTTTCCTTGGTGGTCGATTTTGTGTGTGAAACTAGCATTATCCAGTATTGCTATTGGATAAAAAAATCAATTGTTTGTAATTTTAAACTGCACAAAGCACAGTATTCACATGGTCATTAGTAACAGTGCTGTTTCCAGTAACCAGAATTACATCAGCCCAATGGCTTAAGTAAGCCTAGCCAACAAGGTTCCCTGGCTTACGCCACCCAAGAGTTTAATTTCCTGTGCCCCTGTCACAGAGCCACAGAAGTGATCCTCTTTGTGAGTTACTTTTGTGGCCTTTCCAGCTGTTGCAGATGTCTTGAGTTGCATTCTAAAGGGGGCATTTTACTCCGTAATGGGTCTGAGTGACAAATGGAGGGGATCAATGACTTTTTTCTCCCTCTGAGAACCCTATTTGTGATGAGATGTGCCACACAGAAGGATTTCTGGACTACTGTGGCAATGTGATTATTCAAGGAGAGTACTGTCCACATGGGCCCCAAGGTCTCATCACAGATTCAGTGTTTAAAAATAGACTGCCATTTTATGTGGTAGTTCATGGGTAGAGAGTTTTTACCAAAGGGTGACAATGTACTTTTTGGCATTGAGCTTGAGGCCAGGCATCTGTCTCTGAGGCCCTTTTGTATGATGTCCCTATCATTTGGGGACTTGATATGGCTCCTAGTTTGCAGTCATCTGTGAACTTCGTTAGCCAGAAGCCTTCTGTGTTAGCCTGTACTTCAGAGAAGTAGATGCTAAACAGGAGAGGTCCCAGGACTGAACCCTGTGGTATTCCACTTTGCAGTGGTTTGGAGTCCACAGTGTGGGTTCTGTCAGTGAGCCAGTTGGCAACACATCTTGTGACTAGGGATTTATACCTAGTTTAATGAGTTTATCTATGATTCCATAATGGGATTGTGTCAAGCCTTGGTGAGGTTGAGAGAGGCTGTGTGAACCACCTTGTCTATGGCTTTGGTGACTGCCTCTGAAATCGGGTTCAGAAAGCATGATCTGCCTTTCACAAACCCGAACTGGGTGGGGTCCAGAGTTTAGAGGTTACGGAGTTCCATGGCCTTGCAGACCAGGCTCGTTAGGCTAATAGGGCGATAGTTTCCAGGATCAGTAGTGGCTCACCCTTTGTGGAGTGGGATAACTCTTGCTGTGCACCATTCAGTGGCCACAAAACCTGACTTGAGACTATGAACATGATCCTTGGGTGGGGGAGACAGTTTGAAGTTTGTGTAAAAAGCAGCCTGGGATGTTGTCCCATCCCATGGATGCTGCGTTTTTGATTTTAGTGTGTGCAGCTTTTACCTCCATAGATGTGATTACAGGGGCTCTGCTTTCTATATAGATATGGGCCCTTTAGGGGGTGAGATGGGGGTAAAGTGAGCAATGAACCTATCTGCCATGATGTTGGCAAGATCAGTTGGTTCTGTAATTTCTGTGCCATTGTGCTGTAACTCTGAGCAGATCTGGGTGTTGCCATTGAGATTGTTGACATAGCTATAGAATGCTTTGTGGTTGCCCTTAGAATCAGTGGTTTGGTTTTTCGTAGCTAGCATTGGAGGATCTTGTAAGGGATCTCTGCTTCTTGTTGAGACTGACCAGGGAGCTCCTCCACTTACGGGATTTTACTCTCTTGCAACAGCTTCTTCCTTCTGTTGTAGAGTGTGCTTATGGCAGGGGACCACCAGATTGGCGCTTTGTTTTTTTTGGGAAGATGGTGTTTTGGTTCTGTTTGGGATGCCATGATCCATGCACTCGTTTAAGTGCTTATAGAGTGCATTTGTGTAGGATTCCGCGGTTTGAACTATTGTTCATCTGCATGGGTGTCATGAAGTTCACCACGTCTGTCTTAAGCATGAGGTTGGCTTTGGAGAAATTCCAAGGAGTTTATTTCAGGTGTGGAGCACTGGTCAGTCATGTTGGTAATATTTGTTGCCCCTGGTGGGGTTGTGAAGTTGATCCAGGGCCTTGGAATTTATGAGCGAAGGAGTTGGTACACGAGTAGGTATCCCAGTTAATGGTGGGATGGTTGAAATCGCCCATTATTAGGGTGTTTGGTTGAACCCTAATATTTTCCAGTATATCAAGAAACGAGTGGGAATCCTGGGACATGGTGGGGGATCTGTAGCAAGCAACTATTTGGATTGCAGTTTTCCCCAGAGTTAGTTGTACTTGGATAACCTCGGATGCATTATTCTGCACAACTAGCCTGGCCGAAAAGTGTGGTATGAGTTCTAGCCTGGTAATGCAGGGTTGCTCTATTGAGCCTTGAACCAGGTCTCAGTCACTGCACATATGTGTTCTCCGTTTTAGAGTGCCTTGAGTGAATGCATTTTGAGATTGACTTGGAGCATTGAGTAGCCTTCCCCTCAGTTTTTGTCTGCCTGTTTCCTGTTAGTGGTGAATTTATTTGAACCTTGCCTAAAAAAAGGCACTATAGGGGGGCAACAAAAGCCTTAGCCAGTATCTGGAATCCTAGGGGTAACGGGTGCAGGTCATCTCAGGCAAAGCATCCTGGTCTGTCAACCATGTCATCCCAGGCAGATACTGGATCCCGTTAGAATAACACCAGAAGCTTGGCCAATTGTTGAAGTCAAGCAGTTTGTCCTTTTACTGCAGTATCTTTCTGGGTGATGGCAGGATGCTACTCATGGTTAGGGTCATACCTGCCTGGGCTACAAGATCAGAGAGCTCTTCCATGTCTCTGTAGTCCAGGGCGGTACATCAGGTCATTCACACCAACATGGATAAGTCATATTTGTACTTGTGGAGTGACCAGAGTGTGTGTGGATCCTGGCACCCGACCGGCAGCTGACTAACCTTGTTTAGCCTGGTGAGTGGGACATCAGTGTGCCTGACTATAGTCACCTATGACTGGTTTGCATTATGGGCTGTGGTTTATTGGCACAGTCTTTGGGTTGTGTTGGGGGGTGGAGGTTGCTTGCGTTTCTGCTTTAGAGGTCTGTCTTGCGTCAGCAGATTGAGAGCTTCTGCAAATGTGTTGGGGGTGGATTTTGGTGGTGTAGGTTTAGTGCAACTATGAGAGTGGGGTGTGGTGCAAGTGTTCACCTTCTCTTGACTGTCAAGTACAGTCTTGGAGAGATCTTTACCTCCAGTTTGGCTAGATAAGTGCATCTCTCACAGGTTGTGGTGTTGGGTGGTAGGAGGAGAGGGTTGTGTGTGTACATGTGGCAATTGCCTCAAGATGCCCAGATTCATCAGATAGAGAACACTGGGAGCTGACCCTTGGACATGCCTGAATAAAAAAACTACTTTCCTCTAGACAAGTGAAGAAATTGAGTATAAGAGCTGTTTTTCTATAAGCAATTGAGGAAAGTAAGTACACAAACTATTCCTCTAGGTAAAGAGGAAGGTTGAGTGCTGTAGTAATTTGTAGCTTATTTAGTGCTATAACAAGTTCTGAGCACAAATAAGGAAATTCAAGTGCTAAAACTAAATCTGTACCTGGATCTTGTGGTAGGCTACCTAGTGCTTACCACTCCCACTGATGAGCTAGAAGGCTTCCCTCCAACACAGGCTTGGGGGGGGGGGGCGGCTCAGAAGCTTACAAACCGTCCTGGATACAGCAAATCTGTATCTGGACTAGTTACAGGAAAGGTGGGAAACTAGTGTAAACGCAGGCTTTTAAACCAGAAAATTGAAAGAGATGGAAAAACTGCCCAAACGGCCAGTAAACTACAATTTCTTGGCCAGAAACCACTCGTAGTTGGTAGACTACCCAGGGCTTACCACTCCCACTGATAACCTAGAAAGAAGGCTTTCCTCCAGCAGAGGCTTTGGGGGCTCAGAAGCTTACAAACAGTCCTCTGTATCTGCTTACAGGAAAGGCAGGAAGCAAGCTTAGAATGTTTTTTTTTTTTTTTAATTATTTTAAAGGGAGAAAGGAACGGAAGATATTCCAAGTTAAGGACTTAAGTGGCTTTCCCTTCACAAATGTCTGTGTATTAGGTAGAATGAATTGGTGACACTAGACTGGAATAGAGCTGATCAGATGGGACTGGTAGGCGTGTCTGAAGTAAAAAATATGATCTCACTGTACTCAGTTGAGTGAGCAAATGAGATAGACCCAGGAGGAGTGTTCAAGCACAAATTTACAGGAGGGACGGGCAGTTCCAACACCACCAAGATTAATAAAACAACAAGAACAGGGAGGGTGGGTGGGAAACTTAACTCCAGAGACCCCACAGTATTCTATGAAACAATCAAATAGAAAAATAACTACAGAGGGGCACAGACCAATGAAACAGTTAAATACACAGACAAAATGCGGGATAATTAACACTGCAAGTTTGTACTTCACTCTGCTAATAATGCAGTTAATTGTAGGTATGTAGCAGAAGCAAAACACAGATACTGAGCAGTAATAAATTCAAAGATGTGACCAAGACTTATAAATACAGAAACTCTTAACAATTAACACCGAATATCAGTGAAGTGAAACACAATAGCCCCCACTAACTCCAGAGACCACAGTATTCTGAGACAATCCATGTCATTCATCACCGTAGGATCTTCGATTCAAGCTGGCAATATTCACAGATAAGGCTCAAGTTCCCTCTCCCATAATTCCCTGCTGTCCCTCTAACCTTCAGATCTTGTTCTGCTTCCTATGTAGAACAGACATTATATTTGGCTCATGCATCCGGATGATTGTTTTTTTATTATTATTATCTTGGCTAGTTTTAGTGGGGGTTACTTCCTTTACGTTAACTCTTTTTGAATAGTTTCCACCCCTCCTTGGTTTTGGCTAGTTTGAATAGCTTGTTGCTGGTCGTTGGGGGTTTAGGTGCCGTCTTCTGCTTAGTCATTCGGGCTCTTTTTTTGTTATGTTTTACTTGCATGTCTGAAAAGCCCTCTGGTTTTAAAAAGTGCTCATGTGGTCAGAAGATGCCCAGTTCTCACACTCATGAAGAGTACTTATATTGTTGAGGTGCTCAGCACCTGGAGGTTGAAGGCAACATTTGCTGCATTCAACCCCCAGAGCCTAGATAGTGCCACAATATTATCTTGAAACATATGGCTCAGGATGGACCTTTAGTTTCCCCTTCAAAGGCTTCCTCTTCACAACGAAAAGGGAAAAGACCCTTCAGTGCCTTCCAAAAAAAGTGTGGCGGTTGAGTCCTGTCTTGAATCTGAGATCTGCGGAGTTGACTTCCACATCAGAGACCCTCAGATCCAGCCAAGGTCAGGCCAGCCTCTGATTTGACCAGTTTCAGATCTGAGTGCTACTTCAGCTTGGCCTTTTGATCTGACAAGGTTGTTGGATCCGATAATTATTGTTGAAACAGCTTCACCTTCTATCTCCAAGCATTAGTTCCAGTTAGCTCCTAGGCCTCAGAGCCAAACTCCAGAACACTGCCATAAGTCCTTGGGTTCTCCGGCTAAGTCTACCTGGCCCTCCTCGTTTTTCAGATCGTCCAGGGGTGTGTTGCCTTCCAAAATGAACAGGATGTTGAGGGTCTTCCTCAAAGCGTAAGTAGAGATCAGACTTTTAACAGCCCATCAGGCTGGGGGGCTTCACCTTTTCCCTTCCAACCCCAGGGACATTGTAACCTCAGGACCCAGACACCCATGGGCAGATCCCTGTAAGGCAGAGTATTCCCCTTTCACAACCTTGACAAGGTCCCTGGCCTGTTCTGCAGCTCTGACCAGAGTGATCCCCCTGCCAGAGTGGTTGGTGCTGTCTCCATGGGGGTGGAGGTCAGGTTCAGTCTTTTTGGACTGTCTGTGCCCCTTGAACCTTTGGCCCTCTATAGCTCTGGACTGGTATACTGGTGTGTCTGGGCTCATACCTTCCAATATTGGGGCTGGGACTGCTTCCAGCCCCTCTGCCTTCTTGGGTGGTAGGATCGGAGTTAAATTCTTGCCTCTACAGGTTCATCCTTGGCTTTCTACTTTGGGTGGTGAGGCCTTCCATCCTGTCTAGGGTCAGTCTTCCTGTTTGAGCCTTCAGGGGCTTTCCTCCCCTCAAAGGGTCACTGCATTTTCAGAGTCATCCCCAGAGCCCCACACAGGGGAGGTATCTCAAAGTGCAAGAGGAGACACTTGGAGTCCCTCAAAGAGGGCATGGACCTTGATGGGGGAGACAAGTCCCCCCAGATCACTGCCTCTTCAGGAGGTCCTTGAGATCCTGAAGCAGAAAAGATGATGGTCTCCCCAACCCCTTTCTTTGGAGGAGTCTGTTTCTGAAGGCTTTTGGGATGGGGCTACTTCCTGAATGTGCCCCCCCCCCACCGATTTGGATCTGAGGCTAATTTTCCAATACTGCGGAAGCTACCTCTTGAGTGTCTAGCACCTGAATAGCTATAAGGTGACACGCTTGGTTATGTGGAACCGTTCAAAACATCTTACCAACTCCCCCTTTGATGGGTCCACCCTCCTGTGAAGGACACTGTAGTGAGCAAGAAGGGAATACCTCATCTGCGGTCAGGATCAAGCTTTCTACACAGGTCCTTTTGAAAGACCCAGTGGGGGACAAGGAAGGTGTGGTTCCAGAAGTTAGTGTTGGGTTTCTGTATGTCATTTATCCTTCTGCAGCCCATAGCCATTTCAAAGAGGACTAAGGTGCCTGGTCCTTTCCTCAGAAGATTTTTTACCAGGAAGGTGTATGGTAGTAAGATTTTCTGCCTGGGCTCTTTTCCAATGTTCTGAATTAATGTTTTCCATTAAGGGGGTAGGTATTTAGTGAACTAACGAAGCAGTATATTAAATAAAAGACAAAGGGATATGGTTACTAAGTAACAATTGATCTGTTAATCTTTGTTTATTCCTTACTGATGGGTTATCGGTTCCGTCCTCGGAACCGAACCGGCCATATATCAAGCTCGCGTCAACCAAAAACTCTCGAGCCAAAGTCCTACCCAGAATGGTCTGCTCCCTGTTACCCCAGATCTCGTTTGCCGCATTGCTGTACAGCCATGTCAAGCCACTCTCTCAGCTAAGTGTATAATTTTTTGAAAGTTTATATATCGTTTCTACTTTATAGTTTTTCAATCAGTTACTGTATTATTCTCCTATTCTCTCGTATCTTTAACTGTCTCACTTTAGTCTATTTTCCCTTTGCCTTTTTCTTAGCTTTGAGATAATTCTTCATTACCATCATTGGTAATCATTTCTTCTTCTTATGTCGGATAAGAAAAGTAGTGTTGGTTTTAAACCGTGTAAGGATTGCGGCTGTAGGTTATCGCTTTCCGATGGCCATGACGTGTGTGTATTGTTTGAATGTCTTCCCACCTTACTGTGGATCCCCCATGTGGGATTTGAAGAAATTTTTCGACCAGGACTCGAGAGAAAGAACAGGTTAATCCTGAAAGGTCTTCTCAAATCTCCTTTCTGTGAGGCCATCTCTGGGTCGGAGGGCTCACCCCCTCCTGCTAAACCATGTAAGAGGCATTCTTCCTCATCGGGGTCACTCACTTCATCTCCCTCTGGATGGTGGTGCCACCTGTGACCCTTTTGGCTCCAGGTACAGCACCACCCCAGCTGATTCTTGCTCCAGCCATGTCCTTATAGACACCGCCACTGGAGTTCCCAGTCCAGATATGGCTCCAACAGTTCTGCTGGCACCATCCATGTAGGTACAGTATCCTTCGACACCATTGGTGCTATCCCCTTCAGCCCAGAGTATGATGTTACTGTCTGCACTGACATGCTCCTCAGTGCAGTCCTTTTTGCCACTGTCATTGTTACCGGTACAGACACCTTCCTTGACGGCACCGACCCCATCAGTGCAGACACCTTTGACTTCTATGGAGCTGACTTACTCGGCGCAGACTACGACACCATTCTCTTTGGTGCAGAAATCCTTGGTTCCGGGCTGTGCACCTCTCGAATTACCGAGGACTGGGTAGTCTCCTTCCTTGGATCCATTCGTTGGTAGCCAATATAGTCTTTTTCTAAGAAAGCCAGATTCACCCTCAGGTTTCTCTATGAGGTCGACCAGGAGCCTCTCTGAACAAGATGTGTTGCGGCTTGTTGGCCAGTTGCTTATGGCCAGAGGTCTCTATCTCAACCATCGAAACCCACGTTCCCTCCTTCAGATGAACGTATTTCTCCTCAGACTCCAATGTACACTCCTCCTTTGACTTCCACTCAAGTACTGAAGCCCATTACTCCGACAGAAGCTTCCCTCCGACCCCAGTAGTGGATCTCACTTTGTAGCCGGAGTCGTCCTTGTGGCCTGCGGTGCACTGGGTATCGGGCTCTTCTCACATCAGTGGCTGTGCCATGGGGAGGCATTCTTGGTTCCATGCTGATTTTGTCTATGGCACCCTCCAGGAATTCTCCCTCTCACGCTTTACAGCCCTCCTGAGAGTCTTGGTCTGGGGGTCGGCTCGTCGGGGCAGGCTGTTATCCCGGTTCCAATGTTGTGCTCTGTTCCAGGCTCCCATCCCTCCATGGGTGAGCCGGCCTTTCAGGCCATGGAGAGGGAGCTTCCTTCCGTTGGCAAACCCCACGCGTTGGAGTTCTTTCCCCCCTCTGTGCCGCAACTCTCGCAACACATCCATGTCTTATTTCTGACACAAACTAAGGAGCAGCAGGCGCAGGTATAGTCACCATATGGCATGCCTGGATGCACCTTTGCGGACTCCTTTAAGGCTTTCTTCATGAGCCCCCCATCAGGGCCGCTTCTTTGTCCCTAAAGTTAAAGATACGCTGGCAAGGTGCGAACAAGACGGCAAGACCCTATCTGCTGTTGGTGTCAGACACTCCACGTCTCAACGATTTACTCCAGAAATCAGAGGACCGGGAAGATGTGGCACAGGAAATCACAGGGCTCTTTCCGTGATGCATGTGCTGAGTTCTCCCCTAGAGGCAGAGGGGGAAACTCCAATGGAAGATGCCCCTTTCAGGGCAGAGGAGGTCCACAAAGCTGAGGTTCCAGAGATTATTTCTCTGGCCAACCCTATCAGCGCTCCTGAAGTGTTGCCTGACTGTTCACCTCTGGAAGTGGTCGGGTCATTTTTCCCTGTACCCCGCTGCCTGGCGAAACATAACCATCATCTCTTGGGTACAATTGATAATATCCAGAGGCTATCGTATCCCCTTACATCTTTGTCCAACCTCATCTTGAGAATTACCCAACGTTCCACCCAGTCAAAGGGAAGCAGTAGCACACGAAACCCAAAAGCTGCTACAAAAAAAGAGTCATCCAAATGGTCCACCCCAGACCAGATAGGATCCAATTTTTACTCAAGGTTCGTTTTACTGCCAAAAAGGACAGGGGACTGGAGACCAATTCTGGATCTCAGCACACAAGTTTGTAAAAACAAATTCCGGATGGTCTCGGTTCAGTCTATTCTTCTTATTCTGGAAGAAGATTGGATGTGCTGTGTAGATCTTCACAATGCGTATTACCACATAATGGACAAACACTCAAGAAGGAGCCAATCGCTACCAATTTCAAGCACTGCCCTTCGGTCTCTCTACAGCCGTCAAATGCATGGCAGTGGTTATCACTCACTTGCGACTTCAAGGATTCCAGGTGTTTCCACATCTAGACGACTGGCTCCTCACCACCCCCACCAAGCATCTACAGGAAGAAGCCCTGCACTACACTCTCCTCACAGCAGAACGCCTGGGAATTACTATAAACTGGGAGAAGTCCAACACGACCCCAGCCCAGACTTTAGAATTCATTGGGGTACTGTTGGACACGAGAAATTGCACATCATCTCTTCCGGACCACAGGCTTCAAAGAATAAGGCAACAGGTTCAACCGCTGCTGTCTCACCATAAATCTCCTGCTCAACCTATACTCCAACTATTGGAGTCAATAGCCTCCATCACCATTGTTCCTCTAGCCAGATTCAACATGAGGCTCCTTCAGTGGTTCCTTGTCACTCAGTGGTTCCCTCTACAACATTCTTTGTCTTTTCAGATAAGTCTTAACGCAGAGATGCAAGCAAGATTTACCCTGGTGGACATCTTGAAATCCCCAGCAGTGGTCTCATCCCTGATGGGGTCGGGGGGCTATGTCAGGGAAACTCGGTCCCAGGTACCTGGTCGGAGACAGAGGCCCTATTGCATAGCAATGCCCTAGAACTGAGGGCGGTGCTACTAGCATTGCAAGCATTCCATCCTTCCATCAGGGACTATTGCGATCCAATCAGACAAGATGTCAGTGGTCTGGTACATCAACAAGCAAGGGGATACCAGATCTTATCCATTATGCCGAGAGGCCTTGAGAATATGGCAATGGGCAATACCTCTTTTTAATTGCAATGCACATTCCCGGGAGCTACAACATGATAGCGGACAAATTGAGCAGATGCATTCTACAACCTCACAAGTGGTCCCTCAACCCTATGATAGCGGCAAAATTCTTCAACTGATGGGGCCAGCCTTGCTGCGACCTATTTGCCTCCCCAACCAACTTCAAGTGCAGCAACTATTTTGCCCTGATCCCCCCTCAGGGACAGTCACTGAGAGACGTTCTAGTCCACGCTTGGCCCTCGGGTCTGCTTTATACCTATCCTCTTCTCCCCCTTGTTTCCCAATTTCTGAAGAAAGCACGGCAATTGATAAGCAAAGTGATCCTCATTGCTCCATGTTGGCCTCGACAAGTCTGGTTCCCCTTCCTCTGGCCTCACCTGATAGATCAACCGTGGGTCCTCAATCCATCCCAAATGTTGATCTCCCATCCGCAGGGTCTGACTCACCCCAATCTAACAACCTTGAAGCTGACAGCTTGGTTTCTCCACTTCCAGTGATTGCCAGGCAGGAAAACCTTGTCCCCAGTGCGCAGTGTTCTTATTGCATCTCATAAATCGTCCACCAGACTAATCTATCTCAATAAATGGAAGAGGTTTTCTCTATGGGCAGCGAATAAACAGTTAGACTCCTTGTCAGCCATAGTTTTGGATTACTTATCACATCTTTTCCACTCTGGGGTGTCTGCCTCTGCTATTCGTGTGTATTTAGCTGCCCTTTTGAATTTCCACATTGGTTTTCAGGATTCCTCGCTCATGTCACATAGAGTCTGTAAAATTTTTTTGAAGGGATTCTTCACCTAAAACCTCCCTTTAGAGAACCAGTACAACCTTGGGATTTGGCCTTGGTCCCGCAAGCCCTAACAGCTCCCCCCTTTGAACCAGCATCTTCAAGTGATTTAAAATAGCTCTCATGGAAAACATTGTATCTGAAGTTGTTAATCTTCTTCCTATTCATCACTGATGGGTTCATTTCTGAGACCTCGGAACAGAATCGGCCTAATACCAAGCTCGCGTACACCAAAAACTCTAAGCTGCTACTCACAATACCCTTCTCCCAGTTATCTCAGATCTCGTTTGCCACACAGCCATATAGCAGCGTTTCACTGAGCTCTCCAGCTAAGTGTTGTATTTTTCAAAATTTACTGTAGTTTGTAAGTTTTTTTCTCCTAAAAACTCTTCTATTTCTTATCTCAACCAGCTCTACCCACGTATATCCTCTTCTTACCATTGTTGGTAAATGCCCTTCTTTACCCTTGTGGTATTCTTAATACCATTGTTAGTATTTTTCTCTTTTCCTTCCTTTCTCAATCCTTTTTTGGATTGTTGAATCGATGTACTTAGTATGTCTGAAAAAAATAGGGATTCCAGGGTTTAAGCTTTGCATTTCCTACAATGGTAAACTCCCCAATAGCGACCTGCATGATGATTGTGTATAATGTCTGGGGGTTTCCCGCTTATCTGTGAAACCTCCATGTCAGATTTCTGTCAGTTTTAGTCAGTGGATGCTGAATGAAAAGAAAAATAAACTTGTTTTAAAAGGCCTGCTTTCTTCACATTTTTCTGAGGCTCTTTCTGCGTCAGAGGTCTCAACCCCTCTATCAAAGGACAAAAAACGTCCTCATTCTGACTCCTCTTCACCGGCTGGTGATAAGGGCAAGCCTCATAAGCATAAGGCCCACAAGTCTTCCACCGACTGCTACGGTTCCAAGTGTGATTTCGGCTCAAGCCTTATTGCCTGCTATTACTTCGGCACCGACGTCGCCCATCTCCATTCCGAGATCGGTACCGACCACTTCTTTGGAGTCGATGACTTCCACTCCAGCTATTCCCTTGGCTCTGAGCCCTTTCTCGGCACCCCTTTTGCCTGTTTCGAAACTGGACTCCTCGGTGCCGACTTTGCTTGCACCTCACTGAGGATACGGACTATGGTGATGAGGAAGGGTCCCCACGGTCACCCCCTGACAATGTCTCCAACTGGAAATTTTGAGGCTGAAAGGCCTTCTGCTCTCGGCCCTCTACTTCTTGGGTGACCCCCCCCCCACTGAGTTAGTCCAGCTACCACGAAACTGATTATTGCGAAGCCGCGGAACATCACATTCTTTCATAGGGAAAGTTACAGGTCGGGTTCAGTTAAGTGTGCGATTGTGTGGATGTTATGGTTAGGGCACCGGTTAGGTGAGTTAGGGTTAGGGCACGGGTGAGGTGGGTGTGCAATAGTGACAGACTTTAGGGTTAGGGCGGGATAGGTGAGTTAGGATTAGGGCACGGGTCAGGTGAGTGTGTGATAGTGACGGACCGTAGGGTTTGGGTTAAGGTAAGTGGATAGATAGTAGTGTATGTACAGTTTAGTGTAGGGTTAGATGTAGGATTTTAAGTGTATGTGTGTGGATTGCTGTTTTTTTGGTGTGCTTGTGTTGTCTGTGTTTCTTGGAACAGCGATTTATTTTCCCTGGGGAAAAAAATCGCTGTTCTAAGCCTTCAATGGTTTTGCACTTCAAGGTTAGAAGTACGAACATATAGTGTTTGAACTTCTGCTGTTTCGACAAAGTGATATAAACTCACAAAAAAGGACCTTGCAGATGCCTGGATGCGCATTTGTGACCTCGCGGACTCCTTCAAGTCTTCCTTCTTGAACGCCCCTATCGAACCGTCCGCTTGGTTCAGTTCTAAAGTGAAGGACACGCTAGCCAGGTGCGAGCAGGATGGAAAAACTTTGTCTGGCATTGGCCTGTTTTTTTTCAAACCTCAGCACTCTCCAGGAACCAGAGGAGTGGAAAGATTTGGCACAAAAAATCTCAAGGTCCTTTCCGTAGTGTACGTGGTGAGGATTGCCCCAGAGGCAGAGGGGGTCCTCGAAATCAGGAATCCAGGGATTCTTTTTCCAGATGACCTTATCAGCGCTCCTGAAGCAATGCCCGATTGCTTTCCTCTGGATGCAGTCGGGGCTCGTTTTTCTCTACACCAAGTTGCCTGGCACTCTATTACAGATGGTCAGTGGATGCATAGAATAATTTCCAGAAGTTAATACATCCCTCTAATCTCTTACCCAAGACCTCCAAAATTCCTTCTCTATGTTCCATCTAGTCAACGGGAAGAGGCAGCTTCAGAAGTAAGTAAGCTGTATAAAAAACTTGTTATTCAACAAGTCCCCCCCCACCCCCCCTCCAGACCAGTGCAGATCCAGTTTCTACTCAAGATTCTTTTTGGTGCCAAAAAGACCGGGGACTGGAGACCCATTTTGGATCACAGCCAACTAAACAAATCAGTAGTTCAGACCAAATTCCGCATAGTCATGATACAATCCATTCTCCCATTTCTTTGGGAGGTGTGTGGATGTGCTCGATAGATCTCCGGGATGCATATTACCACATCAAAATGGACGAGCGCTCCAGGTTGTCTCCTCCGCTTCCGGATGGGAGCCAATCATTACCAATTCAGAGCCCTGCCATTCGGCCTCTTGACAGCCTCCAGAGTGTTCACAAAATGCCTAGCAGTGGTAACAGCTCATCTGAGACATCAAGGATAACAGCTCATTTGAGACATCAAGGATTCCAGGTGTTTCCGTATCTAGACGATTGGCTCCTCTCTGCCCCCACCAAGCGCCTACTGGTCATGGCCCTCCCCTACGCTGTGGCGGAGTTTCTAGGCATCACAATATACTGGGAAAAACCAAACCTTTATCCTACCCAACAATTGGAATTTATAGGAGCAGTATTCAATACTCAAACAAGTCAAGTCTCTCTCCCTCCTCACAGACATCAGAGATTAAGATTACAAGTGAGACTCTGTCAAAGGAAGGTGTCTGCAAGGGAAGTTTTACAGGCTCTGGGGTCTGTGGCGACCAAATCCTACCCCCTATGTGGTGACCAAATCCTACCCCCTATGTCGCGAGGCCATGAGAATATGGCATTGGGCGATAGCTTCCAACCACTTTCTTATTGCAACGCATATCCCTGGGAGCTCCAACATGATTGCTGACAGGCTGAGCAGATGCATCCTCCGTCCACATGAGTGGTCTCTCAACCTGAACGTGACGGCATAAATCTTCAGCCATTGGGGCCAGCCTTGCTGCAATCTTTTTGCTTCCCCTTCAAACTCCCTTGCAAATTAATCTAAACCTGTTCAAATCAAAGCTCATTCAACTGGGGCCATCACAACTTCGGTTGCCTTTCACTCCAGGCCTTCCATGGATGACATTTGTGCAGCAGCCATTTGGGCTAAACCCCATACCTTCATCAAACATTACAAATTGGATTTGGTCTCCAGGTGAAGAGTGGCCTTCGGCTCAATGGTTCTCAGGAATATTCTTCCATAAGGGCCACTCAGGTTCTCCAAGTAGCTTGGGATTCTGTCCCATCAGTGGTGAATAGGAAGATTAACAATTTCAGATAAAGAAGTTATGGCTCAGATGTTCCATCTGAGTTGCTGATCTTCTTCCAGTCATCACATCCTCCCACCGTCCCCTACCAAAGGCTCCTGGAGGATCTTCTGGGTCCTTGTGACGTTTTAGGGTTTCTGCCTAGAAATGGCCTCTGTTTTTCTGTTTTCTTCTATATGTTGCATGCAAACTCGATCTGAGGTAACTGGAAGAAGGGCATTGTGGGTAGCAGCTTAGTTCGACAGTTTTTGTTGTAAGCAAGCTTGGTATTAGGCCGACTCGGTTCTAAGGGCTCGGAACCGTACCCATCAGTGATGACTGGAAGATCAACAACTCAGATGGACCATTATGGTAAGACATAACTTCTTTTTCTGATTGCAATCACATCAGCCAGACGCTTGTCAGAACTTCAAGCCTTATGCATCAAACCTCCCTATCTTATCTTCCATAAGGATAGCGTAACACTGAGAACTAATTCTTACTATTTACCAAAAGTGGTGTCAGGGTGGTCTATCAAGCAATCTGTTGACCTTCCAGTATTTTTTTCCTAACCACTCTAACAAGGGAGAGTATTGCCTGCACTCCTTGGATGTTCATAAGTAAATACGATTTTATCTGGATAGAACAAAATCTACCCGTAAATCAGACCAACTATTCTGGACCAAGACTAGGTCATCCTGTCTCAAAAGTTGCATTGGTTTCGTGGTTCAGAAATTGCATTACCTTTATCTACAACAAGAACAATGTCAACTTGCCTCACAGCATGAACACACATTCTACAACGTCTATGGCAATTTCAGCAGCTTTCCATGCTAAGGCTTCTCTCAATGATATTTGCTCAGCTGCAACTTGGGCCATACCTCATACCTTTATTCATTACAAATTGGATTTGGCCTCCAGAGGTAGAGCTTCTTTTGGTCGCATGGTACTCAGGAATGTCCTTCCATGAGGGCCATCCAGGGATACATGTAGCTGGGGACTCTGTCCTATCAGTAAGAAATGAACGAAGATTAAGAACATCAGCTAAAGAAGTTATGTCTTACTATAACGTTCCAGCTGTGTTGTTGATCTTCCTTCATTCATTACTCCCCACCCTCCACCCCCTTCCAGAGGTTCCTGGTTGAGCTCATATACTCCTTTATTGTAGGTCTGTTATGACCAGAGGTAGCCTCTACTTTTGTCCATCAACTTGCAAACTTGATCTGAGGTAACAGGGAGCAGTGCATTCTGGGTAGGACATTGGCTCGATTGTTTTTGGCTAATGCGAGCTTGATATATTCTGAGGATGGAACCGATAACCCATCAGTAATGAATGAACGAAGGTCAACAACACAGATGGAACATTATGGTAAGATAACTTTTTTCTGGGGCTTGACAAAGGTTTTGCTAAATAAGAGAAACTTGAGGAGCAAATGCAAAGTATAGTATTTTGGGTAAATGATTGTATAAAAGAAATCCCCTACACAAAATAGCACAACCTACACCGTGCTCTGAGAAAATCTCAGACTCTGGATGCCCCCAGGAAAATATATGTAAGAATTCTAAATGCTGCACATGCTCAAGAAATAATTCAAGCTGCAAAAAAAAAGGAAACATATTCTATGGAATGGCTGCAAGATAACCTTTGCTCAGGATCTGCCTGTACAGATAAAACAGTTAAGACAAGCTCTTTCACCATACTGCACTTAGTAAGCAAAAACATTAGATTCCAAATGAAATACCCAGCAACTCTGCAATTTCAATACAATGGCTTAAATTATGCAGTTAAGCAAAAACAGCTTTACTCAAAGCCTTTAAAGAACTGCTATGAAGTAAAAAAAACATTTTCTTTTTCTTTTTTCTTTTACACAAACAGGCTTCTAATACAAAGACTATATGCTTCTGTGTATTGTTGGCATATTAATTCTCTCAATGACAAGGTAAAATGCCTAAAATACCTGTTTTCTGCTTCGATTCATTGTGTTTCATCTGGGCAGCCCAACTACCGCATAGGGAGCATCTCCACACTGTCACGAATGAACTACGTTACCCAAAATCCTTTTCAACCATGAATCAGGAAAATTAAGCACAGCTGAGGTCAAAGGAAAAACTATGGTATCCATTCAAGCCCAAAACATCTCAGAAAACCAGCGTTTGCAAATTAAAATGAAAGTAAGGCTCTCACATAACAGAATACCTGTGGATTTACTTATTCCTGACTCAAAAAGTGAAGATTCTCATGTATATGGTGTATGGAATGTAAATCTAGCCTAGAAATAGTACCACAGGTTAATTGATTATATAAAAATGGTAATATATAGGCGTTTTTTTTTTTCTCTTCTTCTTGTTACTTGTTCCTTCCTGAATGTATACAAGCTGGACTAATAAAATCTGAGTTAGAAACTGTAGCAGCTGCAATAAGTACTCAGCTCATACTAGGAAAAGCAAACCATTGTAGTTAGGTTTGTGTTGTTTTACATAGTGTTAAAATATGCTTTCTTAAGCTTTAAAATAAGCATGCATCAAGTGTAAGCATACCAATCTTGTACAGCAGAGAATATGTAGGGAATCTTTGTTTTTCTGTCTCATATTTTCTTTCTTTTTATGATCACAGTGCTGTTTGTTTTGTTTTTTTTGTTGTATATATGCTCGATTCTTACATGATAAATGGACACCCAGGGATATAACTGTAGCAGTAAACACAGACCCAACAAGTAAAAAAACTATACATATACATATATATATATATGTATATAAGGAATGTACGTATGACCAGCATAACAACAAGGAACATGCAAACACTGTTTGACAAAACTATATTAAGGTAAAATCAGTTGCGTATGTTGTTACTCTTCTGTGTGTGAACATAAAACGCGATAGTTTGCTTTGTACTATATTTTGATTAGGTTGCTATTTGCCTATTAAGCTAGTTATATAAATTTCAATTAAAATATGCTTAGCTTAATTATTTTCAAATGAACAAAGGGTTAGAATGCATATCTTTTATACATGATTTGTGTGGGCATGCTGTTATGTTGTTGTGTCTTTTGGCTTTTCCCGGATAGGGGTCGCCACAGCGGAACTCCGGTCCACTAATGATTGGCAGTAGATTTTTACATGCCGAGTTGCCAGCCCTGACATACAACCTTCAACGAAGGTACGCCCATTCACGCATGTCTCCACACAGAAGACGCTTTAGCTGAGAATCAAACAGGACGTCTTACTGTGAGACGACAATGCTACCGCAGCACCACCACCGCAGCTGGGCATGTTGTTATGTGTGATATTTTATTGCTGGGACTTAGAATGACAGAAACCTTTTGTATTATAGTTGTTAATATTCCTTTTACCTCTCTTTCAGGTAGTAGGCTAGTGTGGGTATGCACGGGGGGTTCTGAAAGGGAGTGATGTCACACTTATATCCACAACATTGATATGTACAAACAATTCTAATAATTTCAAAATATTATTTTGTCCCTATATATATATATATATATATATATATATATATATATATATATATATGTATACACACTTATTCTGAAAGCCAGCAATCTGTGTATTATACCCTTTAGATGATCTCTGTGGATTCATGGAATGTAAAGGGCTTACAAGATAAGAAAAAAAAGAATCAGTTAATGCACTTAATTTTTAAATCTAAGACAGAGATAACTTTCATACAAGAAACGCATATGTTGAAAGAATGGGAGAAAGATACAAAAAATAAAAAATGGGTGAAATATATTGTTGCTGCTTGTGACAGTACGGCTTCTAGGGGAGATGCCATATTAGTTAAAAAAGCTTTTGATGATAATATATGGAAAGGTAGCTGTGACCCAAATGGTAGATGGTGTTATTTTACTTGCAAACTGCCGTTTAAAAAAAACTTTCTTAGTCCTGAATGTTTATGCCCCATGTTTGCATCAAATAACTTAACTATACGAGATATACAGAACCTGAGAGAACTATCCTAATTACTTCTATATCATTGGAGGTGACTGGAATATGTTAATTAATCCAGAACTTGATAGGACAAATAAGAATAACAAGCAATCGGTTCAGCTTACTACACTAATAGCTGAAATAATGGAAGATTTTAAGTTAGCTGACCCATTTGAAAACTATAGAAATAGTGTAACTACTAGTAAAGTCACTTATTATTCACCATATCGTAAGTCTTGGTCTAGGATAGATGTATTTTTAATATCTGAAATCTTATTAAATAATACAGTCACATACAATAGTGAACCTAGGACAATATCGGATCATGCAAAGATAAAGATTACACTAAAGTTGGGGAGCTCAGTGCAAGGACCCCAAACAGTTATGAACTGGAAGTTAAATACTAACTTACTAAAGCTTGAAGATGTTTCACAAAATATCATAGACATTCTTACCCAAACTTATAACAACCTAGAAGTAGTCAATATACCATATGACATTCAATGGCATGCTACAAAAGCCACTATTAGGGGTATATTAATTCAAAAAACTGTTTTCTATAAAAAAATTAAACAGAGAAAAAGTCATATTAATAGAATCAAAATTAGAAAATATAGAGTCAGAACTACAAATAAATTATTCACCAGTACTTGAAAGTGAAATGGTTACACTACAAGTACAACTACATGAAATTCAAACACAACAGTACTCAATCAATGAAATTAAACTCCTCCACAAATATGCCGAATGGGCTCTCACCCTCAAAAGCACTGTCAAGAATCATAAACATTAAGAATCCTCCTACCAAAATAAAGCAACTAAATTATAATGACAAACCTTTAGAGACAGATGAAGAGATCATTGCAGCTTTTGAAGAGATATACCAAAAATTATATGGCCCCCATGACTAGTTTAATGAGTCATTATTTCATCAATTTACCGAAGAGTTACAATTTCCAGTACTGAATGAGACACAAATAAATAATCTTAAAGCTCCCTTAAGTGTAGAAGAAATCATTGCTGCTGTAAATAAGTTGAAACCAGGTAAATCACCAGGGCCTGATGGTTACATGGTGGAATTTTACAAGACTTTCAAGAAACAGCTCCTATACTACTGAAAATATACAGATACATAAAGTATGGTACCAAATACCTGTATATCAATAACTCAAAAACTATATTTATAGCAAAACCCAAATCTGATGCATCAAACCCAAATAACTACAGGCTGATAGCACTCATAAATATTGATATTAAAATTCTTTCGACACTACTAGCTAGTAGAATCAAACAAATTCTACCTCACATTATATCTTCTGAATTACTAGGCTTTATGAACAGACAAATATATGACAACACTTACTAGTGATTCAGTCATTAGTTTAAAAGCGAATGATAAATGCCCTAGCTATGCACTGTCAGTAGATGCAACCAAAGCTTTTGATAGAGTAAATTTTGATTTTTTATTAAATATACTCAAGAAATTTTGTATTCCTGAGGGCTATATACAAAAATGCCACAACAACACTATCTATACATAAAAAGCAATCAAAGCCTATTCAAATAGTGAACGGTACAAGGCAAGGATGCCCACTATCACCGTACCTGTTCAATATATAGGTTCATACTAGGCTATCTGCCCTAGGGCACTTATAAGCCTAGCCAGAGTGTGTTCGGCTTTCGCCACCCATTTTAAATGAATTTTGCTATGCCCTTTTTCGAGGTTAGTATACTGTGCCTCTGTCTAACAGTGACACAGAAGTGATACCCGGGGTAAACCTACGATCTCCCATCCACTCATCAAGATTCCTAGAGTCAATGAGGGACTCTGCCTAACCTTGACTGGGATTTTATTCCAGAGTGAAGGGAGCCTCTGGGTTATGAATCTGTCCCTCCAGCATGTCCTATTTATCTCAGTGCTGAGGTTCAAGTCTCTCGAGCGCGTAGCTCGATGGGATTTGGATTTTCTGAGGTGCAGCATGTCCATTCATTCTGGGTTGGACATGGCTTTATACGTCAGGCACAGATCGCCTCTGAGCAGGCGGTATGCCACTGAGTAGAGCTGGAGTTTCTTTAACCGGGCAGCATATGGCATCTGTTTGAGCCATTTGATCCTCTTGGTGAGGTACTTTTGGGGTCTTTCCAGTTGCTGCAGGTGTCTGGTAAGGTACATCCCAAAAGTGGCATTGTATTCAATTATGGGCCTGATGAGGGATGAGTAAAGAGGCACGATGACCTCCCCTAATCTAGATGTGAATCCCTTCATGATTAGGTGGGCTATATAAAATGTTTTTCTAACCACTTTGGCCACGTGGTTTTCAAATGAGAGATTGCTATCAACTTGGGTCCCTAATTACTTCTTCCTTACTTAATGGATTAGCACCTATGTGCTAATTTGTGGGCACTTTGTTTTTGCCAAAGGGGATGACTATATACTTTTTGGCGTTTAGCTTGAGGCCATGGCTCTGGCACCAGTTGTCTGTTTCTATGAGGCCGTTTTGTGGGATGCTTGTGTCGGCTGGAGAGTCGATTATGGTGCCTAGTTTGCAGTCATCTGCGAACTTGGTCAGCCACGGTCCTTCCGTGTTGGCTTGTACCTCCGAGAAATATATACCGAACAAGAGAAGTCCCAGGACTGAGCCTTGTGGGACGCCACTTCTAACTGGTTTGGAGTCTGACATGACTCCAGCAATTCTAACCATGTGGGTTCTGTCCTTGAGCCAGTTTGCAATCCATCTAGTGACATAGGGGTTTATATTTAAGCTGGTGAGCTTATCTATAATGCCCGAGTGTGGTATTGTATCGAAGGCTTTTGCGAGGTCCAGGTAGGCTGTGTGGACCACCTTCCCCTCGTCAATGGCCTTGGTGACTGTTTCAAAGAAATTGACCAGGTTTAAGAGGCAGGATCTGTCCCTAACAAAGCCGAACTGGGTAGGATCCAGTGTCTGTAGGTCCCCAATATCTTTATTTATGAGGTCCATGATGATCCTTTCCATAGCTTTGCAGACCAAGCTAGTCAGGCTTATGGGGCGATAGTTTCCAGGATCTGTTGAGGCACCACCTTTGTGGAGAGGGACCACTGTTGCTGTACGCCACTCTTTGGGTACATATCCTGTAGTAAGGCTGAGATTGAACAGTAGTTTTATGTTTGGGTTTAGCTCTTCTTGGAGTTCATGTAGGATGCAGCCCGGGACACCGTCTGGTCCCATTGATGCTGTGCTTTTTGCATTGGAGAGGGCGGCTCTTACCTGAGCATCTGAGATGTCAGGGGGGCAGCACTCTG
Source organism: Protopterus annectens (assembly GCF_019279795.1). Taxonomy (NCBI): domain Eukaryota; kingdom Metazoa; phylum Chordata; order Ceratodontiformes; family Protopteridae; genus Protopterus; species Protopterus annectens. Next base: position 1,676,339,569 of record NC_056735.1, on the reverse strand, counting down.
CTGGGATAGATATTTGCCCTTTTGGTGGGGAGGGGGGGACAAGTTTGCGCTGAACCTGTCAGCTAGGATGTTGGCAATGTCTGTGGGTTCGGTGTATTTTTTGTCATTTTGGACTAATTCTGAGCATATCTGGGGATTCCCACCCAGGTTCCTAACATAACTAAAGAAAGTCTTGTGAGTATCCTTGGTGTCCTGTGCAAGTTTTCTCTCGAAGCTGGCCTTAGACGATTTTATGAGTGCCCAAAGTTTTTGCTTATACTGATCAGAGATGCCTTCCCTTTTTGGGATTTTGCTCTGTCATGTAGTAGCTTTCGCCTTCTATTGTATAGTTTGTTTATGGCTGGGGTCCACCAGACAGGACGCCTGCCTTTGGAGGATTGGGTCTTGGTTTTATTTGGGATTGCATGATCCATGCATTCCTGAAGGTGTTCATAGAATGCATTTATAAAGGATTCTGCGGTCTGAGCCGTATTTTCCACAGGCCCAGGGGTTTTGAAGGATTCCACCTCGGTTTTGAGGCGTGTGAAATTTGCTTTAGAGAAGTTTTTCACAGTGGTTTTCTGGGCAGGGGGTGGGGTCGGGATGTGAATATACAGTGAGATTAGTTTATTGTCTGATCTTACCAGTGAGGGATACACTTCTGGTCTGGAGCATAGAGCCCCCATGTTGGAGATGATCAGGTCCAGTATGTTTTCCCCTCTTGTGGGAGTGGTAACAAGTTGTTCCATAGCATTTGAGTTTATAAATTCTAAGAACCTTTGGGCTATGGTGTTGGAGCTAGAGTAATGCTCCCAGTCTATGTTTGGGTAGTTGAAGTCGCCCAATATAATGGTGTTTGGAGAGACCTTCATATTTTCCAGTGTTCTCAGGAAGGCCGAGTGGGGTTCCTGGGTTTGGGAGGGTGGTCTGTAGCAGGCTATAAACTGGAAGGCAGTTTTGCCCACTGTTAGTTGCACATGGATAGTCTCTGATGCTTCGTGTTGTGCCACCAACCTGGAGGTGTGGGTATCTTTGACAAATATTGATACTCCCCCTCCTTTTGTGGTTCGGTTCAAGTTTTGGGGCCAAAAAGCATGGTGTGAGGTATAACCTGGTAGTGCTGGGGTGCTCTCGGGAGCCTTGAACCAGGTTTCTGTTACTGCACAGATATCGATGTTCTTCTTGTTAAGGAGAGTTTTGAGTGCGTGCATCTTGAGGTTTAGACTTCTGGCGTTGAGTAGCATTACTCTTAGTTTCTTATCCCTTGTGATACCTATGGAGGTGGGTTTGTCTTTTGAGCCTTGCCTAAAAAAGGCATTATGGGGGTGGCAAGAGCCTTTGCCAATATCCGAAAGCCCAGGGGTGACAGGTGCAAGCTGTCCCTAGTGAAGCATCGTGGCTTGTCGAGCATGTCATCCCAGGCTGACAGGCATTGGATCCCCTTTGAATGACACCAATACTTAATCCAGTTGTTGAAATTGATCATCTTGTCTTCATACTGTGGCATCATTCTTGGTGAGGGTAAGATGCTACTCAAGGTCAGGGTCATACCGGCCTGGGCTACATGCTCAGAGAGCTCCTCTATGTCTCTTGTCATGTAGTCCAGGGAGGTACGTCTCAGGTCATTCACACCAGCATGGACAATGACTGAGTCATATTTGTACTTGGCTTGGAGTGACCTGAGTGCTTGTGTTATGTGGCGGATCCTAGCGCCCGACAGGCAGCTCACCGTGACCTTCTCCTTGTTCAGCCTGTTGAGCGGGACATCAGTGTGCCTGATGATAGAGTCACCTATTACAAGTGTATCAGATGTGTTGTTTAGCCTTAAGGGCTGTGACTGTTCGGCCCACTGGCTTTGTGAGCTATGTGTTGCACGTGTTTTGTTTTCGGGTAGAGGTTGCTTGGGTGTCTGCTTTGGAGGTCTCTGCTGCTTAGGCAGATTTTTATTTAGAGCCTCCGAGTATGTTTTTATGTGTTTGGTTTGCTGTCGTGGTAGGTCTATGTGAGACTGGAATTGTAGTGACTGGTTACGCCAGTACTGAGATGAGAGAGCTTAGCCTCCAGTTTGGCTATATGGTTGCATCTCTCACATGTGTCGGAATTTGTTGGGAGGAGGAGAAGGTTGTCTGTGTACATGAGGCAGTTGTAACATCGCCTCAAGATTGCCAGATTCACCAGCTGGATCGGAGAGGAGATTGACAACTGACCTTTGGACATGCTAGAATAGTATTGGGAATTCATTTATAATTGAAAAAAAGGGCCAATGGGGAACAAGGTACTCAAGGGGAGTTTGTGAGGGTGTAGTGCTTTTAATTTTTTAGTGCTGACTTATATAATTGCTTTAGTGAGCAAGTGCCAGGATTTAGAGTAGGAATAGGGTGTTTATTATGAGAACTAGATCAGTTCTAAGGGAAAAAGTGAAGAGCAGACTTTGTGGAGCCGAGAATGGTTTAAACCCAATTAAGCAGAGCTGCACGATGCTGAGGTATGTGCAAAATCACGCCAAAGCGGGTTTTATACAGGGGGACTTGAAAGAGCTAGAAATTGGCCCAAAACGGCCAATAGACTATCAGACTCTTGTGCTGGGAACACTCCTCCAGGGATAGATAGGCTGCTCTAAGCTCCCCACTGCCACTGGTGAACAAAGAAGCCTCCCTTTATCCTAGAAAGGAAATGGGCAACACAGGAACTTTCCAAAAGTCCAGAATACAGCAAAGCCTGTATTTGGACTACTCTAGGTCAGGAAAGATGGGAAACAAGAATATATTTTTTTTCTTTTTTTGCAACAAACAGCAGAAAAATGCAATAAATATGTAACACAGGCTAGTGCACTTGAGTGTGTAGCCTCAACAGGTAAATGCAACAAACAGGACAAACTTTAAAAGTGCAGGTGCAAAAACAACTTTAAACACTTTAAGAAGCAGAAATACTTGCAGTTTAGCTAGATCGGACAGTCGCCCAGGTATTAGCAGGAAAAAAAACACTTTTATCAGGTTAGCAGTTACTCTTTTAGCCTCCCTGCTGCTAGCACCACTCTGCAGGACCACGAGGAGCTTGGCTGAGTAGTAACAAGTGCAAAAACCACGCCAAAGCGGGTTTTATACAGGGGGACTTGAAAGAGCTAGAAATTGGCCCAAAACGGCCAATAGACTACCACATTCTTGTGCTGGGAACACTCCTCCAGGGATAGATAGGCTGTTCTAAGCTTCCCACTACCACTGGTGAACAAAGAAGCCTCCCTTTATCCAAGAAAGGAAATGGGCAACACAGGAACTTTCCAAAAGTCCAGAATACAGCAGAGCCTGTATTTGGACTACTCTAGGTCAGGAAAGATGGGAAACAAGGATATATTTTTTTTCTTTTTTGCAACAAACAGCAGAAAAATGCAATAAATATGTAACACAGGCTAGCGCACTTGAGTGTGTAGCCTCAACAGGTAAATGCAACAAACAGGACAAACTTTAAAAGTGCAGGTGCAAAAACAACTTTAAACACTTTAAGAAGCAGAAATACTTGCAGTTTAGCTAGATCGGACAGTCGCCCAGGTATTAGCAGGAAAAAAACTTTTATCAGGTTAGCAGTCGCTCTTTTAGCCTCTCTGCTGCTAGCACTACTCTGCAGGACCACGAGGAGCTTGGCTGAGTAGTAACAAGTGCAAAAACCGCGCCAAAGCGGGTTTTATACAGGGGGACTTGAAAGAGCTAGAAATTGGCCAAAAAACGCCAATAGACTACCACATTCTTGTGCTGGGAACACTCCTCCAGGGATAGATAGGCTGCTCTAAGCTTCCCACTGCCACTGGTGAACAAAGAATCCTCCCTTTATCCAAGAAAGGAAATGGGCAACACAGGAACTTTCCAAAAGTCCAGAATACAGCAAAGCCTGTATTTGGACTACTCTAGGTCAGGAAAGACAGGAAACCAGGATATTTTTTTTTTCTTCTTTTTTTGCAACAAACAGCAGTAAAATGCAATAAATATGTAACACAGGCTAGCGCACTTGAGTGTGTAGCCTCAACAGGTAAATGCAACAAACAGGACAAACTTTAAATTACAAGCCCAAAAGCATGCAAAATCTGGCTTTAAAGCAGGGGTTAGAACGAGATAAGAAATTGCCCAAAACGGCCAATAAGCTACAAGTCACTGGGCTGGAACCACTCCTCAAGGGACAGATAGGCTGCTCAGAGCTCCCCACTCTCACTGGTGAACAAAGAAGCTTCCTCCTGTCCAAATAAGGATATGGGCAACACAGGAACTATGACACAGCCCAGAGATCAGCAATACCTGAAGACTGGACTATTCTAGTTCAGTAAAGGCGGGAAACAAGGATATTTTTTTTTTTTTTTTTTTTTTTTTTTTTTTTTTTTACAAAGCAGAAATTAGCTACAGAAACACAGTAATTGCTTTAATTCGGCTAGCGCACTTGAGTGTGTAGCCTACCGGTTAAACTAAACAAAAACAAACTTTAAAAGTGCAAAAAACTCAGAAATACTGGCAGGAATGCAATAAAACAACTTTGCAGAGCTTATTTAGTTAAAGAAACAGATAAGTCTATATATACAGAAAAGCAGCTAAGAACACACTAACACTTCAGATGCAGTGCAACCTAGAGCACTTGAGTTGTAGCAATATTAAGGCAATTACAGTTATAATAAATGCTCTGAAATATACTCTATATTTCCAAAATGTTTGAGAAGCACAGTCAGAACACAAGGAGATTCAGGCAAAAAAAAATGTTTATACATAGAACCTCTGCTGCTTAAAATATCACAAAGAACTTATTTCCAAAGTCCCAATAAAGTATACAACTTTTCCTGATGATCTTAACATTTATTTTGAATTCCCTAATACTGATTTGAATAAGATACTAAACTCCATTAAAAAAAATCTCAAAAATATCTAATTATGCAATTAACCCTAATAAATCCATCATATTCCCTATGAATACTCTAGGACATAAGGAATTCTATTTCCCTGTAACTGAAATTAAAGTCAATTATAATCTCAAATATCTGGGTATTATGTTCACTCACTCCCAATCTGACATGGCTAAAAACAACTTGTTTAAAACCTGGTCTGACATCACTGAAGACACTAAGAGATAGTTAAACCTCAATCTATCTCCACTAGCTAAGGCGGCCATAGTTAAAATGAATATTCTTCCAAGACTGTTGTTTCATTTTAGTGCTATTAACCAAAATATACCAAAAAACTTCTTCTCCAAACTTGAAACACTACTAGGAAAGTTTATTTGGCATCCAAAAAGTACAAGAATAAAGTATACTAAATTAACATTACCCAAACAAAAAGGGGGCCTAGGCCTACCTGAATTCCAAACATACTATAACATACTAAACGCTAGTCGAATTATACAAATAGCAAATTCTGAACCTTCCAACAAAGCATGGTATCCACTATGGATTAAAATATATTACAATCATCTAATCTCTTGCAATTTAAACCGTAGAGCAGTACCCTTTCTAAATTCTAAGACTTTAAAGGATTTTAAGGTTCATCCCATAATAACAAGAAACACAGTAATATTTCAAAAGCTGGTAGCCTCCCTAAATCTTAAAGATACTTTGGTATTGAGATAGCCAGTACACCTTAATCCTAATATTAAATTAAACAATACTATATTAAACCTGAATCAATATCCAACAATTAAAAATATCACTGTATGGGACCTATACCAGATCAAAAGTTTCTCAGTTGACAATATTAGACAAAAACTTGAAGTAAATAAAAGCTATAATACCATAATCAACCAATTAATATACCCGATCAACACAATTACTATAAATGTCAAAATAGACAACCAAGACATGCAGGTATATCAACAAATTATTAACCTGCTACTGTCGAGATCTAAAATGTTATCAAATACATATAGATTAATAACAAAAATTAGATATCAAGATGCAATTCTATATTCCAAATTTTGGGAAGAGAAAAATAATAAGATAACTGATGAACAAAAACCTGATGCTATTGAACTTACTTTGAAATCAACTCCCCTTAAAAAAGTAATTTATACCCAAATTATGATAATTAACAATGCGTATCACACACCACTTTTTCTTAGCAAAATTAATCCCTCCCACACCCCTTATTGTACCATATGCCAAAACCGTGTTGCTGACACCCTTAATATTTTTTGGAGCTGTAAAAATGTTTACAAGCTGTGGTGTTTGCTAAGAACCAAGTTAGAACAAAAGGGATAAAATCAACCCTGTCATTAGAAATGGCAATTTTACATATATTCTCCTAATAATTTCTCATATGAAAATAAACACACCATAGTCACATTGTGTGCAATGATCAAATCATATACAGCCCAAAATTGGTTAGAAGTAAAATCACATGGGAAGAATTTAAAGGAAAGGCTATAAAATACTTATTAGCCAGCAAATTAATTACAAGAAGCCAAAAAAACTATCTTACTATCAGAAACATTGGAAAACGCTTTTAGAAATCCTAGGACAAAATTGATTTATGACCAAGGGACTTCACCATCAATATTACTTTACATAATTAAGGGAAACTAAAGGCAATTATTATAGAAATACCCACAATAACAGTGTACAGGTCATGGCAAACACATATAAGATGAACATTAAGGTGACATCAATGTTTATATTGTACATAGTGCAAGACAGAATGTTTATTTAGGTAGACTAGAATATCTGGTTGCAATGTTTTAATGTCACATTTTAATATGTTGTATACTATTTTTACGTAAATGTCTGTTTTACAGCTCATTAAGAGCAGCTTGATTATTAGACAATTCTGTATAATTGTTACCCTAACATTGATGATTTATGTTATGTATATCGTTTTTGGAAGACCGAAACTTGATATTCCATGTAGCTTGTATGTATATTTTCTGTGTCATTCTTTTCTTGTGTTTAAATAGAAGTGAAATGCAATAAAAATTATATTTGAAAAAAAAAAAAAAAAAACTTTAACACAACCTAGGGAACAGAAGGTAGAAAAGATTGTTGGAGAAGCCTATAACGAGAGAAAAAAACAATTAAAATGGTTGTTATAATTAATTTATCACATTTATTGACTGGGAAATTCCGAATGGGCATAGTCCCCTTTGCAGAGGAGATCCAAGGAGAAAATCTTTAAATAATACATAATTATAGACTTATACATAAAAACAGGATATATGTATATACATACAGATATTTTGTAAAAGTTTATACATTGTACAGAAAAGTCAAGGGCAGAACATGCCTGGTAAACCTGGTGGATTTCTTTGAAAATGTGACAAGAGCCATTGATGAGGGTAAATCTGTGCACACAGCATACTTTGAATTAGCAAAGGCCTTTGACACAGTCCCGCACTCGGGCTTTACCAATAAGCTTAGCAAATTGAATGTAAAATCCTTTGTTGTAAGATGGGTTGCCAAATGATCAAGGGACTCCAGCACATCCTGTACACAGACCTACTAAAGTTTGTCACTATATTGTGTATCATGCAGACTTCTTAGGGGAGGCTTGTGCCTGGGTTACAGAGCAGTGTCTGACCCAAACTAAAATGCTGCACATCCATAAATCATACAGGGCTAGAGCTACCCATTCCAGGGACTTAAATATGGCCTGTGACTTGAATAGGATGTGCTGGACGGACATATTTGTCTCCCAGCGACTGCCACATCTTTGGAATAGGCAGCCAATTCATGTGAAGCAGAGCACCTCCATGACACTGTTCAAAAGGAATGTGGATGGAGTACCATAAATTCTTACCGGGGCGAGTGCCCACAACCCTCCTGGGCATGAGCAGTAATTACTAAATATTCAAGGCATTGACTACAGTATCTAAGGTATTACACTAGGGTGAAACTGCTAGGCTTGAAATGACCTCTGGGTCGGTAGCCTAGTAACCTCCTGTGATATGTGATTTTATATATATATATATATATATATATATATATATATATACATAGCTCTCTCTCTCTGTATATATATATATATATATATATATATATATATATATATATATAAAATCTCCATTCATACCTCTCAACCTCTTGGCTCGAACAATATGGACAAAGGCCCATAAAGAGTAGGTACAACTGGCCAAAAGTCTGTATGCTGATTAACATGAAAGTTGCATACATAATTGTGTGACCCCACCCACTCCAAGGGAATTATGAGATACCAAAAATCCAACTCAAACTGAAGAACAGACAAAATATTAAAACATAAACAGAAGACTTTAGAGTAATAATTCATTTTATTACTGTGCCAGTACAAACTTCTCAATTTTTGATCTTTCTACATTCAGTTTTACAATTCTAAGTGGAACCCTATGCATGACTAGCCATTGACAGAATAAAATGTTTTTGGTACCTGATCTACGGAGCACAGCAGAAGAGCCTACTGGGATCACAGCCAAGGCATATTATGCATCTGTCCCTTTGAAATGCATGACTATGCTAAGGCATGCCCACTCTGTAATAGCTATTTTTATTTTAACAATAAAAATCAAGTGAATATTCCTTTGCTGGGAATTGCTGTGTAGTTCGTATTATAAGCCACTAGTGAGTAACATCCCATATTACAGCACAAACTCCACGATTCTCATGACAGTATATAGAATATAACAGAACATAACACTTTTATGGAATGTTCTACCTTTTATTCTGAGCAAGAAAACCACAAGATGTTATGTGATCCTATCTCGCCTACATTCTGTACTGATGGGTTCGGAGCCGATCCTCGGCTCCGACTCGGCACGCTATACTATAGAGCGAAGTCTCTTATTGGCTGAGCTATTCTATATCCCAGGATGCACCACCACCAATTCCCCAGATCTCGTTTGCCGCTTACAAGCAAAGACGTGGTCTCGAGCTTGGCTGAGCTAAGTGCTTTCTTTCTAAGAATTTTCTGTCAGGAATTTTCTTAAATTTAACCAAAAGCTGTTTTAACGGCTATCGCTGTGTATGATTGAGTTTTACTGATTTTATTTTTGTGGTAAATTTGTCTTTCAGGGTAAGGTTTCCGTTTAAGTTAGAGAGGCCTTCCCCTCGCGCGTGAGTGAGCTTTCTTGTGTGAGTTTCGTGAGGTGGTCAAGTACCCGTTTTTAGTTAGAGGGTTCTTGGCCCTCCTGTTGTGTGATTTATTTGTTGGCTTTCTCTTGTTTAACTGTAAAGAGAAATATTTCGAAATTGTACTGGGTAGATACATTTTTTTCCTGTGATTACTAACTGTTGGCAATTATGTCTAAAGAGCACAGACCTTCAGGGTTTAAAAAATGTACCAGATGCAACTACAAGATGTCCATAACGGACGATCACTCCCTATGCGTGTACTGTTTAGGCCCCAAACACCTTCAGGAGTCTTGTAGCGTGTGTAAAGCTTTTTCCTCTCGAGTCCTCCAAGAGAGGAAAAACAAATTGATTCTAAAAGGGCTTATCAAACCTACTATTGAAGAGGCCTTATCTTCCTCTTCTTCTCCCTCAAAGAAAAAGAAATCGTCGGCTCCGACCAGTCCGTCGGAACCGACCACCAAGAAATCTCGGCAGACTTCTCCATCGGCTCCACGGACTTCGGAGCCGAGGGCGGAACAGTCTGCCTCGATGCCTCCAGCCTCGACTCCTCTGGCTTTGGAGCCGATGGCTGGAGCTTCGAGAGGCGGGGTCACCTTCATCGGCTCCACTGATTTCGGAGCCGATGAGAATTGCCTGCTCAGACTCTTCCCCTTCGGCGCCGAAGACCTCTTCAGCACCGAGGGAAATTACAATGGAGTCTCCTTCGGCACCGATCTCCTCCCGGTCTTCCAAGATGTCGGATTCGGACATTAACAGGGTGCTCCAAAGGCTGTTTCAGTCTCCAGTCTTCCAAAAGTTAGTTTCGGCTCCAGCCCAGTCGGCATCGGAGCCGATGGTCCACCCTTTAGCCTTGGTTCCTCCTCCAACAGCCTCAGCACCATTGGAGTCGGTGCTGGTGGAGCTGATGGAGGTGTCCGGGTCGGCTCCAACCCTTACTCCTACTCCGGCCTTTGGGTCGGAGTTCGGGATACGGACCTCTTCGGTCGGCCCCGGGGGTGACGCTTCGGGACCGATGTTTTTGGTTCCGAGCCTCTCTCTCCTGCTGTTATGGCTTTGGGGGTCAGACCTTCCCAGGATTCTGGGGGTCCGCCCTTTAGAGCCATGAGGAGTGCTTTGGCCAAATCTTCTTTGGCTACCTCCACCGTCTCCCCAGCACCTTCCCTAGGCACGGAGACTGGTTCCTTTGTAGTCCCCCTGTCTCAAGACAGCAGAGTCCTGGGGCCTGAGGTCACCCCCTTTGGGGGTCCCCCTCTTCCTGGAGGTCCCTCTGAAGAGCCTTCGGAGGAACCCCCAAGAAAGAAACAGTGCAAGAGGAAGCACGTCGACTCCCCTGACGAGTCTCTCACCTCGGACACTGATCTTGATGATGCAGAATGGTCCCCCAAGTCGTCCTCGGATGATGTCTCCTTTGCGGACATCCTGGAAGTCCTCAAACAACGAGGCAGCTGGCAGACCAAACCCCCTTCCTCTGACGAGTCGGTGTTCCTCAAGGCCTTCGGGGCTCAGCCCTCCGCCTCCTGGGTGTCTCCGCCCTTCGATGAGCTCCTAGATTTGATCTCTCGAAGGGCATGGGAACATCCAGATTCTGTGGAACCGGTGCCTGCTCGCCCTAACAAATTTTTGTCAGCGCCCCCGGAAAAGGAATTTCTCACCAAGGGTGTGGCTGTAGATGCTCTGGTGGTGGCATCTGCTACCCAGCAAGATGTAGCAGAGGCTTCGACGTCCGTCCATCCTCCTAATAAGGAGTCTAGGAGCATGGACGATGCAGGAAGCGCACCCTTACTTCAGCGGCCTTTACCTTAAGGTCTCTGAATTACCTGACGCACTTCACTAGACTTCAGAGGGACCTGATCAAGGAACTTTCAGATACCCTCTCTGGTAACCTACCTGAGCAGTTGGCCCAGACGGTTAGCTCTCAGTTGGCTACTCTATCGCCGATATCGAACTTCGTCCATGAGGCTCATTTCGTATGCAGCCGAGGCGAGTAGAGCGGTACAGGTGTTGCTCTCACGGAGACAAGCCTGGCTCCGCCTGTGTCATTTTGCGGAGGCCTTCAAGTCTTCCTTTGCCGACGCTCCCTTTGATGGGTCCTCTTTGTTTGGACCCAAGGTAAAGGACACCTTGACCCGCTGTGAACAAGAGGGTAAGACTTTGACTGACGTAGGGGCACGGTTTTCCTCTCCCTTTCGGCCTTATCCCAAGGCTAAAAGAGGAGGGAAAATGTGGTTCCGTAAATCTCAGAAGAATTACCCCTCACAGCAGGACTTTCCCCCTTCTAGAGGCAGAGGAGGGGGAAATTTTTCAGGAAGACGCCATCCCAGAGGCGGCAGAGGCCCCTGCAACACTGGAGACCGCGAGTCCTTTCGTGGCTCTTCAACCTTTCAGCATCCCTGAAGGATTGCCCGACTGCGCAGCTCCGGAGCCAGTCGGGGGTCGTTTTTCCAGGCACCTAAAGGCCTGGGAGAGTATCACTCAGGACCGATGGGTGCTCCGAATCATTGCCGGAGGTTACGTCATCCCCTTTTCGCACCCCCCCCGCCATCCAGGAAAATCCCGGACCCGCCACCCAGTCAACGGGATATTGCAGCCATCGAAATTTCAAAGCTGCTTCAAAAAGGAGTCATCCAACCGGTCCCCGTAGACCAGACCGGATTAGGGACTTACTCAAAATTCTTTTTGGTGCCAAAAAAGACCGGGGACTTGAGGCCCATTCTGGATCTCAGCAACCTAAATCAATCAGTCAAGAAGTCCAAGTTCTGGATGGTCACCTTACAATCCATTCTCCCGCTACTGGAGAAAGGTGTTTGGATGTGCTCCATAGATCTCAAGGATGCCTATTATCACATTCTGGTAGATCAGGCGTCCAGGAGACATCTGCGCTTCAGCCTGGGAGACAGTCATTTCTAGTTCTGCGCACTGCCCTTTGGTCTCACCACAGCCCCCAGGGTGTTCACCAAATGTTTGGCGGTGGTGACTGATCACCTGAGGAGTCTAGGATTCCAGGTGTTTCAGTATCTAGACAACTGGCTCCTAACTGCCACCTCCAGGCATCTACTATTACAGAACCTAGCAGCCACTATATCTCTAGGCACCTCCCTAGGAATCACCTTCAGTTGGGCAAAGTCTGTGTTGCTGCCATCTCAGCATATCCGGTTTATCGGGGTAGAGATAGACTCAAAGCAAATGCGGGTCTATCTTCCTACAGAGAGAATAGAAACATTACAATCTCAAGTCCGAGCGTTGCTCCTCAAACGCCGAGCCCCAGCAAGGATGGTCCTACAACTGTTGGGTTCCATGTCGGCTACCGTTCTCCTGGTCCCCTTAGCAAGATTACACATGAGGATTCTCCAGTGGCTCCTGTCGGTCCAGTGGTCATATCAGGAACTTCCTCTCAGTCACCACATTATAATCACGGAGATGTGCAAACAGGACCTCCGTTGGTGGCTTCTCTCCTCCAACCTGGATCAGGGGCGACCCTTCGTGCCTCCTCCTCCAGTGGCCACTTTGACTACGGATGCCTCCCAGACGGGGTGGGGGGGACATTACCTGGGCAGGTCAGTCCAAGGCGAGTGGCACCCCGACAAGAGTTCCCTACACATCAACATACTGGAAATGAGGGCGGTGCTTCTATCGCTTCAAGCACTACACAGCTACCTCCCCCAGGGTATGATTGCCGTTCAGTCCGACAACATGTCAGTAGTCTGGTACCTGAACAAGCAGGGAGGGACCAGGTCCTACCCTCTTTGCAGAGAGGCCATGAAAGTATGGAATTGGGCTGTTGCAACCAACCGTTTCTTGGTAGCAACACACATTCCGGGGAGATCCAATGTGATAGCCGACAGACTGAGCAGAACCATTCTCTCCCCGCACGAGTGGTCTCTGAATGACAGAGTAGCATCTCAGATCTTCAGAAGATGGGGAACTCCTTGTTGCGACCTCTTGGCAACTCCCCTCAACACGAAATGTCTACAGTTCTTTTCTCTCACCCCGGTTCCGGGGGGGTTTCCCAAGGACGCCCTAGTCCAAACTTGGCCCACTGGCTTACTGTATGCCTTTCCACTGGTTCCCCTTCTTCCCAGGGTGATCCAGAAAGCGATTCACTTGCAGTGCAAGATGATTTTAGTTGCCCCATACTGGCCTCGTCAAGTCTGGCTGCCATTTCTTCGGAAATATGCACTGGACGGTCCATGGTTCCTGGACCAGGTTCCAGATCTCTTGATCCACCAGTCGGGAAAGCTTCACCAGTCCCTTCACTCACTGAAGTTAACAGCTTGGCTCCTCCACTTCCGACTATAGTCAGGAACCAGGTTTTGGACTCAGAAGTTATACATATCTTGTCCTCGGCCCACAAGAATTCGACTAAGAAGATGTATAATAGTAAATGGAAGAGATTCGCCATTTGGGCCCAACTCCGGGGATTAGATCCCATTATTGCCCCGGTGGCTGACGTTTTGAAATTTTTAGCTTCCTTATTCAATCAAGGTTCTTCGGTCTCCACCATTAAGGTTCAATTAGCGGCTATTTCTAATTTTCATGAAAGTATAGACCCACCTTTGATGAGCAATAAGTTGTGTAAAGCCTTCATGAAAGGTGCTGGGCTGCTACGTCCTCCAGTTTCTCATCATGCTCCACCATGGGATCTTAATTTCGTATTAGGTGCTTTGACCTCTTCCCCCTTCGAACCGGCAGCAACTTCTGACTTGAAATTTCTTTCCTGGAAGACTGCCTTTTTGGTGGCAATTACATCAGCCAGAAGAGTTTCAGAACTTCAAGCCCTATGTGTCAAACCGCCGTACTTGGTTTTTCACAAGGATAGAGTATCCCTTAGGCCTAATCCATCTTTTGTTCCCAAAGTTTGTTCTAGTTTCTGTCTTCAACAGTCTGGAACTTCCAGTTTTCTTCCCCAATTACTCAGACAGAGCAGAATATATCTTCCACTCATTGGATGTTCACAGACAATTGCGTTTCTACTTAGATAGGACGCACCAAACACAGAAAACAGATCAGTTGTTTGTGTCCTTTTCAGACAATAAATTGGGCAAAGTCGTCACGAAGGTCACTATTGCCAAATGGATCAGAGACTGTATCAGTCATATTTATTTTCTTTCTAATAGACAGCTTATAACCACTGTGAAAGCTCATTCTACAAGGGCTATGGCTACTTCAACAGCCTTTCATTCCAAGCTTGCCATTAGTGACATTTGTGCTGCGGCTACCTGGTCCTCTCCTCACACCTTTATTTCTCATTACAAATTGGATGTGGCATCTTGGGGGCGAGCTTCCTTCGGTTCCACAGTTCTCAGGAGTGTTTTCCAGTGAGACACCCAGGAATCAGGTGCTAGGGACGCTGTCCCATCAGTACAGAATGTAGGTGAGATAGGATCACATAACATCTTTTAGTTATGTACTTACCATAACTTTAGATGTTTGGGATCCATCTCGCCTACATTCCTAATGCCCACCCTCCTTCCCCCTGCCTTGGAGATCAGAAGAGACCGGACGGTTCGAGTTCGACCGTTTCATCTTGAAACATCTGGCAATGTTATATCAGCAGTGCATGTATGTGTGCATGTGTGCGGACAAACAAGATCTGGGGAATTGGTGGTGCTGCATCCTGGGATATAGAATAGCTCAGCCAATAAGAGACTTCGCTCTGTAGTATAGCGTGCCGAGTCGGAGCCGAGCATCGGCTCCGAACCCATCAGTACAGAATGTAGGCGAGATGGATCCCAAACATCTAAAGTTATGGTAAGTACATAACTAAAAGTTATATATAGAACTAAGGGTCTACAGTATATCACATAACTGGATTTGTATGTGGGATATATGGTTCCTTTTCACTCGGATACTCTCGTACAGGCCGAGCATGACCACCATTCCCATCTGTACATAAAAAAAATGGATGTGCATCTGAAGCTGTCTAAGCTGAGAGGGACACTCAGCATCTCCATAATCAGGTTCTCAAATTTTGTTTAAAAAAAAGTTTTTTTTACAGATTTCTTACATACCAATCATGTTACTTCACAAAGGCACAGACACACACACATAAAATGACACATGCATTGTCAACAGACATTCTGAACAGACACTCCCTAAAAGATCACCTGAGGCCCAGCCCCCTCACATATATGGTCTGTGGATAGTTGAGAGGGCATATTCAGAAGGTACAACAAAATGCTAAAATTAATATATAAAAGCACTGTGATGCACAGCCACCTATCCCTTTAGTGTGGAACGTATTTTTAATGGAAGTACTGAGGAAGGAAAATCAAAGTTTAGCCAGCTTTACAAAATCTCTCTTTATGCTTTATTTATTTATTTTGTTTACCAGAGTAGTGTACTGGTCAAGAATAACTGTTTGTAGGCAAAACACGGGTGAAAAACACTCATGATTAGAAAAACAAAAGAAGTAGGTAATGTAAAGAGAAAGCAGTGAGAAAATATAAACAATATAAAAGTACAACTCCCTCTTACAGACATGCAAGTAACGGTTAAGAAAAAAAGTAAACAGTATAGCAAATTATAATTTTAGATATGTCAAAGATGAGAAGTGAATATTCAATAAATGTGTAGTCTGTTTGCTGGTACATACCAAACCAAATAGTGCACAAAATAATCTGACAAACTAAAAAGAAAACATCCCAAAGCTTAATAATTCCGCTGTAGATATATTACATATTAAAACAAGAATTATTAAGCTTCAGCACCATGGTGTACATGGTGAGGATTGCCCCAGAGGCAGAGGGGGTCCTCGAAATCAGGACTCCAGGGATTCTTTTTCCGGACGACCTTATCAGCGCTCCTGAAGTGCTGCCCGATTGCTTTCCTCTGGAAGCAGTCGGGGCTTGTTTTTCGCTGCACCAAGATGCCTGGCACTCCATTACAGATGGTCAGTGGATGCATAGAATCATTTCCAGAGGTTAATACATCCCTCTAATCTCTTACCCAAGACCTCCAAAATTCCTTCTCTATGTTCCACCTAGTCAAAGGGAAGAGGCAGCTTCAGAAATAAGAAAGCTGTATCAAAAACTTGTCATTCAACAAGCCCCCCCCAGACCAGTGCAGATCCAGTTTCTACTCAAGATTCTTTTTGGTGCCAAAAAAGACCAGGGACTGGAGACCCATTTTGGATCTCAGCCAACTAAACAAATCAGTAGTTCAGACCAAATTCCGTATGGTCATGATACAATCCATTCTCCCATTTCTTCGGGAGGTGTGTGGAGGTGCTCGATAGATCTCCGGGATGCATATTACCACATCAAAATGGACAAGCGCTCCAGGTGTCTCCTCAGCTTCTGGCTGGGAGCCAATCATTACCAATTCAGAGCCCTGCCATTCGGTCTCTTGACAGCCTCCAGAGTGTTCACAAAATGCCTAGCAGTGGTAACAGCTCATCTGAGACATCAAGGATTCCAGGTATTTCCGTATCTAGACGATTGGCTCCTCTCTGCCCCCACCAAGCACCTACTGGTGATGGCCCTCCCCTACGCTATGGCGGAGTTTCTAGGCATCACAATATACTGGGAAAAACCAAACCTTTATCCTACCTAACAATTGGAATTTATAGGAGCAGTATTCAATAATCAAACAAGTCAAGTCTCTCTCCCTCCTCACAGACATCAGAGATTAAGATTACAAGTGAGACTCTGTCAAAGGAAGGTGTCTGCAAGGGAAGTTTTACAGGCTCTGGGGTCTGTGGCGACCAAATCCTACCCCCTATGTGGTGACCAAATCCTACCCCCTATGTCGCGAGGCCATGAGAATTTGGCATTGGGCGATAGCTTCCAACCACTTTCTTATTGCAACGCATATCCCTGGGAGCTCCAACGTGATTGCAGACAGGCTGAGCAGATGCATCCTCCGTCCACATGAGTGGTCTCTCAACCTGAACGTGACGGCAGAAATCATCAGCCATTGGAGCCAGCCTTGCTGCAATCTTTTTGCTTCCCCTTCAAACAAAAATGCAATAGCTACTTTGCCCTCTTTCCCCCAGACACGGAATCACCGAGAGACGCTTTGACTCAAGATTGGCCCGCGGTTCTCCTCTATGCTTATCTTCAGATACCTTTGATACCCTTTTTTTAAAGAAATTTTAAACAATTACATAGTGTAAAAACATAATTAAAGAGCCCTTTACAAAAAGCAAACTCTTCATTCATCATTATGCACTATAGAATAGGCATAATTGAGTACATTACAATAACAAACATTATAAAACATATGCTTCACAATCTTTTAAGAAACATTTAATATTGATGGCTTCATTTAACCCAGTTTTTACACTATGTAATTGATTAATTGATTTTAATTGTGTGCAGTATTTAAATGAATGCTTGATGTAACATTCCTTTTGGTTCTGAAGAAGTTTTTTACGAAAGCGTTGAATAAAGTGGAAGTTACGCTAGTCCGTGGTTTCGTATTTTCCAAGCCTTGAGCAGTTTTTTGATTTATCTTCTCTATTAACCAGTCCATTGAGCTTCCTGTGCTTTTCCCAAATTATTCCAACAAGGGAGAATACTGCCTACATTCATTGGACGTACATAGACAACTACATTTCTACTTGAACAGATCTTAGTCCTTCTGTAAGTCGGACCAACTTTTCATTTCCTTTTCTGGCCCAAGAAAGGGATGTGTTGTATCAAAAGTTACTTTATCAAAATGGCTCAGAGATTGCATTACTTTTTCATACTCCCTTGCGAATTAATCTAAACCTGTTCAAATCAAAGCTCATTCAACTAGGGCCATCACAACTTTGGTTGCCTTTCACTCCAGGCCTTCCATGGATGACATTTGTGCAGCAGCCATTTGGGCTAAACCCCATACCTTCATCAAACATTACAAATTGGATTTGGTCTCCAGGTGAAGAGTGGCCTTCGGCTCAATGGTTCTCAGGAATGTTCTTCCATAAGGGCCATCCAAGTTCTCCAAGTAGCTTGGGATTCTGTCAAATCAGTGGTGAATAGGAAGATTAACAATTTCAGATAAAGAAGTTATGTCTTACCATGATGTTCCATCTGAGTTGTTGATCTTCTTCCAGTCATCACATCCTCCCACCGTCCCCTACCAAAGGCTCCTGGAGGATCTTCTGGGTCCTTGTGATGTTTCAGGGTTTCTGCGCAGAAATGGCCTCTGTTTTTCTGTTTTCTTCTATATGTTGCATGCAAACTTGATCTGAGGTAACTGGAAGAAGGGCATTGTGGGTAGCATCATAGTTCGACAGTGTTTGTTGTACGCAAGCTTGGTATTAGGCCGACTCGGTTCTAAGGGCTCGGAACTGAACCCATCAGTGATGACTGGAAGAAGATCAACAATTCAGATGGAAAGTTATGGTAAGACATAACTTCTTTTTCTGATTGCAATCACATCAGCCAGACGCTTGTCAGAACTTCAAGCCTTATGCATCAAACCTCCCTAGCTTATCTTCCATAAGGATAGCGTATCACTGAGAACTAATTCTTATTATTTACCAAAAGTGGTGTCAGAGTGGTCTATCAAGCAATCTGTTGACCTTCCAGTATTTTTTCCTAACCACTCTAACAAGGAAGAGTATTGCCTGCACTCCTTGGATGTTCATAGGCAAATACGATTTTATCTGGACAGAACAAAATCTACCCGTAAATCAGACCAACTATTCTGGACCAAGACTAGGTCATCCTGTCTCAAAAGTTGCATTGGTTTCGTGGTTCAGAAATTGCATTACCTTTATCTACAACAAGAACAATGTCAACTTGCCTCACAGCATGAACACACATTCTACAAGGACTATGGCAACTTCAGCAGCTTTCCATGCTAAGGCTTCTCTCAATGATATTTGCTCAGCTGCAACTTGGGCTAAACCTCATACCTTTATTCATTACAAATTGGATTTGGCCTCCAGAGGTAGAGCTTCTTTTGGTTGCATGGTGCTCAGGAATGTCCTTCCATGAGGGCCACCCAGGGATACAGGTAGCTGGGGACTCTGTCCTATCAGTAAGAAATGAACGAAGATTAAGAACATCAGCTAAAGAAGTTATGTCTTACTATAACGTTCCAGCTGTGTTGTTGATCTTCCTTCATTCATTACTCCCCACCCTCCGTCCCCTTCCAGAGGTTCCTGGTTGAGGTCATATACTCCTTTATTGTAGGTCTGTTATGACCAGAGGTAGCCTCTACTTTTGTCTATCAACATGCAAACTTGATCTGAGGTAACAGGAAGCAGTGCATTCTGGGTAGGACCTTGGCTCGATTGTTTTTGGCTGATGCGAGCTTGATATATTCTGAGGATGGAACCGATAACCCATCAGTATTGAATGAACGAAGGTCAACAACACAGATGAAACATTATGGTAAGATAACTTTTTTCTGGGGCTTGACAAAGGTTTTGCTAAATAAGAAAAACTTGAGGAGCAAATGCAAAGTATAGTATTTTGAGTAAATGATTGTATAAAAGAAATCCCCTACACAAAATAACACAACCTACACCGTGCTCTGAGAAAATCTCAGACCCTGATGCCCCCAGGCAAATATATGTAAGAATTCTAAATGCTGCACATGCTCAAGAAATAATTCAAGCTGCAAAAAAAAGGAAACATATTCTATGGAATGGCTGCAAGATAACCTTTCCTCAGGATCTGCCTCTACAGATAAAACAGTTAAGACAATCTCTTTCACCATACTGCACTTAGTAAGCAAAAACATTAGATTCCAAATGAAATACCCAGCAACTCTGCAATTTCAATACAATGCCTTAAATTATGATTTGTGTGGGCATGCTATTATGTTGTTGTTGTGTCTTTTGGCTTTTCCCGGTTAGGAGTCGCCACAGCGGAACTCCGGTCCACTAATGATTGGCAGTAGATTTTTACGTGCCGAGTTGCCAGCCCTGACATACAGCCTTCAACGAAGGTACACCCATTCACGCATGTCTCCACACAGAAGACGCTTTAGCTGAGAATCGAACAGGACAACATCTTACTGTGAGGCGACAATGCTACCGCAGCACCATCACCGCAGTTGGGCATGTTGTTATGTGTGATGTTTTATTGCTGGAACTTAGAATGACAGAAACCTTTTGTATTATAGTTGTTAATATTCCTTTTACCTCTCTTTCAGGTAGTAGGCTAGCGTGGGTATGCACGGGGGGTTCTGAAAGGGAGTGATGTCACACTTATATCCACACCATTGATATGTACAAAAAATTCTAATAATTTCAAAATATTATTTTGTCCCTATATATCTATCTATATATATATATCTATATATATATATATATATATATATATATATATATATAGATATATATATATATTTATATATATATATGTGTGTGTATACACACTTATTCTGAAAGCCAGCAATCTGTGTATTATACCCTTTAGATGATCACTGTGGATTCATGGAATGTAAAGGCCTTACAAGATAAGAAAAAAAAAGAATCAGTTAATGCACTTAATTTTTAAATCTAAGGCAGAGATAACTTTCATACAAGAAACGCATATGTTGAAAGAACAATGGGAGAAAGATACAAAAAATAAAAAATGGGTGAAATATATTGTTGCTGTTTGTGACAGTACGGCTTCTAGGGGAGTTGCCATATTAGTTAAAAAAGCTTTTGATGGTAATATATGGAAAGGTAGCTGTGACCCAAATGGTAGATGGTGTTATTTTACTTGCGAACTGCCACCGTTTAAAAATAACTTTCTTAGTCCTGAATGTTTATGCCCCATGTTTGCATCAAATAACTTAACTATACGAGATATACAGAATCTGAGAGAACTATCCTAATTACTTCTGTGTCACAGGAGGTGACTAGAATATGTTAATGAATCCAGAACTTGATAGGAGAAATAATAACAAGCAATCGGTTCAGCTTACTACACTAATAGCTGAAATAATGGAAGATTTTAAGTTAGCTGACCCATTTGAAAACTATAGAAATAGTATAACTACTAGTAAAGTCACTTATTATTCACCATATCATAAGTCTTGGTCTAGGATAGATGTATTTTTAATATCTGAAATCTTATTAAATAATACAGTCACATACAATAGTGAACCTAGGACAATATCGGATCATGCAAAGATAAAGATTACACTAAAGTTGGGGAGCTCAGTGCAAGGACCCCAAACAGTTATGAACTGGAAGTTAAATACTAACTTACTAAAGCTTGAAGATGTTTCACAAAATATCATAGACATTCTTACCCAAACTTATAACAACCTAGAAGTAGTCAATATACCATATGACATTTAATGGCATGCTACAAAAGCCACTATTAGGGGTATATTAATTCAAAAAGCTGCTTTCTATAAAAAAATTAAACAGAGAAAAAGTCATATTAATAGAATCAAAATTAGAAAATATAGAGTCAGAACTACAAATAAATTATTCACCAGTACTTGAAAGTCAAATGGTTACACTACAAGTACAACTACATGAAATTCAAACACAACAGTACTCAATCAATGAAATTAAACTCCTCCACAAATATGCCGAATGGGCTGAATCACCCTCAAAAGCACTGTCAAGAATCATAAACATTAAGAATCCTCCTACCAAAATAAAGCAACTAATTATAATAACAAACCTTTAGAGACAGATGAAGAGATCATTGCAGCTTTTGAAGAGATATACCAAAAATTATATGGCCGGAATGACCAGTTTAATGAGTCATTATTTCATCAATTTACCGAAGAGTTATAATTTCCAGTACTGAATGAGAAACAAATAAATAATCTTAAAGCTCCCTTAAATGTAGAAGAAATCATTGCTGCTGTAAATAAGTTGAAACCAGGTAAATCACCAGGGCCTGATGGTTACGTGGTGGAATTTTACAAGAATTTCAAGAAACAGCTCCTATACTACTGAAAATATACAGATACATAATAAAGTATGGTACCAAAGACCTGTATATCAATAACTCAAAAACTATATTTATAGCAAAACCCAAATCTGATGCATCAAACCCAAATAACTACAGGCCGATAGCACTCATAAATATTGATATTAAAATTCTTTCTACACTACTAGCTAGTAGAATCAAACAAATTCTACCTCACATTATATCTTCTGAATAACTAGGCTTTATGAACAACAGACAAATATATGACAACACACTTACTATTGATTCAGTCATTAGTTTAAAAGCGAATGATAAATGCCCTAGCTATGCACTGTCAGTAGATGCAACCAAAGCTTTTGATAGAGTAAATTTTGATTTTTTTATTAAATATACTCAAGAAATTTAGTATTCCTGAGGGCTATATACAAAAATGCCACAACAACACTATCTATACATAAAAAGCAATCAAAGCCTATTCAAATAGTGAACGGTACAAGGCAAGGATGCCCACTATCACCTTACTTGTTCAATATATAGGTTCATACTAGGCTATCTGCCCTAGGGCATTTATAAGCCTAGCCAGAGTGTGTTTGGCTTTCACCACCCATTTTAAATGAGTTTTGCTATGCCCTTTTACAAGGTTAGTATACTGTGCCTCTGTCTAACAGTGACACAGAAGTGATACCCGGGGTAAACCTACGATCTCCCATCCACTCATCAAGATTCCTCTTGAAGAGAGACAATGAGGGACTCTGCCTAACCTGTACTGGGATTTTATTCCAGAGTGAAGGGAGCCTCTGGGTTATGAATCTGTCCCTCCAGCATGTCCTATTTATTTCAGTGCTGAGGTTCAAGTCTCGAGCGTGGCTCGATGGGATTTGGATTTTCTGAGGTGCAGCATGTCCATTAATTCTGGGTTGGACATGGCTTTATACGTCAGGCACAGATCGCCTCTGAGCAGGTGGTATGCCACTGAGTAGAGCTGGAGTTTCTTTAACCGGGCAGCATATGGCACCTGTTTGAGCCCTTTGATCCTCTTGGTGAGGTACTTTTGGGGTCTTTCCAGTTGCTGCAGGTGTCTGGTAAGGTACATCCCAAAAGTGACATTGTACTCAATTATGGGCCTGATGAGGGATGAGTAAAGAGGCACGATGACCTCCCCTGATCTAGATGTGAATCCCTTCATGATTAGGTGGGCTATATAAAATGTTTTTCTAACCACTTTGGCCACGTGGTTTTCAAATGAGATATTGCTATCAACTTGGGTCCCCAGGTCCTTAATTACTTCTTCCATACTTAATGGATTACCACCTATGTGGTAATTTGTGTGCACTTTGTTTTTGCCAAAGGGGATGAATATACACTTTTTGGCGTTTAGCTTGAGGCCATGGCTCTGGCACCAGTTGTCTGTTTCTATGAGGCCCTTTTGTAGGATGCTTGTGTCGGCTGGAGAGTCGATTATGGTGCCTAGTTTGCAGTCATCTGCGAACGTGGTCAGCCACAGTCCTTCCGTGTTGGCCTGTACCTCCAAGAAATATATACCGAGCAAGAGAGGTCCCAGGACTGAGCCATGTGGGACGCCACTTGTAACTGGTTTGGAGTCTGACATGGCTCCAGCAATTCTAACCATGTGGGTTCTGTCCTTGAGCCAGTTTGTAATCCATCTAGTGACATAGGGGTTTATATTTAAGCTGGTGAGCTTATCTATAATGCCCGAGTGGGGTATTGTATCAAAGTCTTTTGCGAGGTCCAGGTAGGCTGTGTGGACCACCTTCCCCTCGACAATGGCCTTGGTGACTGTTTCAAAGAAATCGACCAGGTTTAAGAGGCAGGATCTGCCCTTAACAAAGCCGAACTGGGTAGGATCCAGTGTCTGTAGGTCCCCAATATCTTTATTTATGAGGTCCATGATGATCCTTTCCATAGCTTTGCAGACCAAGCTAGTCAGGCTTATGGGGTGATAGTTTCCAGGATCCGTTGAGGCATGACCTTTGTGGAGAGGGACCAATGTTGTTGTACGCCACTCTTTGGGTACATATCCTGTAGTAAGGCTGAGATTGAACAGTAGTTTTATGTTTGGGTTTAGCTCTTCTTGGAGTTCATGTACGACGCAGCCCGGGACACCGTCTGGTCCCATTGATGCCGTGTTTTTTGCTTTGGAGAGGGCAGCTCTGAGATGTCAGGGGGGCAGCACTGTGCTGGGATAGATATTTGCCCTTTTGGTGGGGAGGGGGGGGACAAGTTTGCGCTGAACCTGACAGCTAGGATGTTAGCAATGTCTGTGGGTTTGGTGTATTTTTTGTCATTTTGAACTAATTCTGAGCATATCTGGGGATTCCCACCCAGGTTCCTAACATAACTAAAGAAAGCCTTGTGATTATCCTTAGTGTCCTGTGCAATTTTTCTCTCGAAGCTGGCCTTAGACGATTTTATGAGTGCCCATAGTTTTTGCTAATACTGATCAGAGATGCCTTCCCT
The DNA here is from genome assembly GCF_019279795.1 of Protopterus annectens. NCBI lineage: Eukaryota > Metazoa > Chordata > Ceratodontiformes > Protopteridae > Protopterus > Protopterus annectens. The sequence continues at coordinate 1,676,315,230 of NC_056735.1, read as the reverse complement.
TTTTGGGATTTTGCTCTATCATGTAGTAGCTTCCTCCTTCTACTGTATAGTTTGTTTATGGTTGGTGTCCACCAGACAGGATGCCTGCCTTTGGAGGATTGGGTCTTGGTTTTATTTGGGATTGCATGATCCATGCATTCCTGAAGGTGTTCATAGAATGCGTTTATAAAGGATTCTGCGGTCTGGGCCGTATTTTCCACAGGCCCAGGGGTTTTGAAGGATTCCACCTCGGTTTTGAGGCGTGTGAAATTTGCTTTAGAGAAGTTTTTCACTGTGGTTTTCTGGGCAGGGGGTGGGGTAGGATGTGAATATCCAGTGAGATTAGTTTATTGTCTGATCTTACCAGTGAGGGATACACTTCTGGTCTGGAGCATAGAGCCCCCATGTTGGTAATGATCAGGTCCAGTATGTTTTCCCCTCTTGTGGGAGTGGTAACAAGTTGTTCCATAGCATTTGAGTTTATAAATTCTAGGAACCTTTGGGCTAGGGTGTTGGAGCTAGAGTAATGCTCCCAGTCTATGTTTGGGTAGTTGAAGTCGCCCAATATAATGGTGTTTGGAGAGACCTTCATATTTTCCAGTGTTCTCAGGAAGGCTGAGTGGGGTTCCTGGGTTTGGGAGGGTGGTCTGTAGCAGGCAATAAACTGGAAGGCAGTTTTACCCACTGTTAGTTGCACATGGATAGTCTCTGATGCTTCGTGCTGTGCCACCAACCTGGAGGTGTGGGTATCTTTGACGAATATTGATACTCCCCCTCCTTTTGTGGTTCGGTCCAAGTTTTGGGGCCGAAAAGCATGGTATGAGGTATAACCTGGTAGTGCTGGGGTGCTCTTGGGAGTCTTGAACCAGGTTTCTGTTACTGCACAGATATCGATGTTCTCCATGCTAAGGAGAGTTTCGAGTGCGTGCATCTTGAGGTTTAGACTTCTGGCGTTGAGTAGCATTACTCTTAGTTTCTTATCCCTTGTGATACCTATGGAGGTGGGTTTGTATTTTGAGCCTTGCCTAAAAAAGGCACTATGGGGGTGGCAAGAGCCTTTGCCAATATCCGAAAGCCCAGGGGTGACAGATGCAAGCCATCCCTAGTGAAGCATCGTGGCTTGTCGAGCATGTCATCCCAGGCTGACAGGCATTGGATCCCATTTGAATGGCACCAATACTTAAGCCAGTTGTTGAAATTGATCATCTCGTCTTCATATTGTGCCATCATTCTTGGTGAGGGTAAGATGCTACTCAAGGTCAGGGTCATACCGGCCTGGGCTACATGCTCAGAGAGCTCCTCTATGTCTCTTTTTATGTAGTCCAGGGAGGTACGTCTCAGGTCATTCACACCAGCATGGACAATGACTGAGTCATATTTGTACTTGCCTTGGAGTGACCTGAGTGCTTGTGTTATGTGGCGGATCCTAGCACCCGACAGGCAGCTCACCGTGACCTTCTCCTTGTTCAGCCTGTTGAGCGGGATGTCAGTGTGCCTGATGATAGAGTCACCTATTACTAGTGTATCAGGTGTGTTGTTTAGCCTTAAGGGCTGTGACTGTTCGGCACACTGGCTTTCTGAGCTATGTGTTGCACGTGTTTTGTTTTCGGGTAGCGGTTGCTTGGGTGTCTGCTTTGCAGGTCTCTGCTGCTTAGGCAGATTTTTATTTAGAGCCTCCGAGTATGTTTTTGTGTGTTTATGTGTTTGGTTTGCTGTTGTGGTAGGTCTATGTGAGACTGGAATTGTAGTGAGTGTGGTTTCCCTCTCCTCCTGAGTGGTTACGCCAATACTGAGTTGAGAGAGCTTAGCCTCCAGTTTGGCTATATGGTTGCATCTCTCACATGTGTTGGAATTTGTTGGGAGGAGGAGAGGGTTGTCTGTGTACATGAGGCAGTTGTAACATTGCCTCAAGATTCCCAGATTCACCAGCTGGACTGGAAAGGAGATTGACAACTGACCTTTGGGCATGCTAGAATAGTATTGGGAATTCCTTTATAATTGCAAAAAGGGCCATTGGGGAACAAGGTACTCAAGGGGAGTTTGTGAGGGTGTAGTGCTTTTAATTTTTTAGTGCTGACTTATATAATTGCTTTAGTGAGCAAGTGCCAGGATTTAGAGTAGGAATAGGGTGTTTATTATGAGAACTAGATCAGTTCTAAGGGAAAAAGTGGAGAACAGACTTTGTGGAGCTGAGAATGGTTTAAACCCAATTAAGCAGAGCTGCACGATGCTGCGGTATGCGCAAAATCATGCCAAAGCGGGTTTTATACGGGGGGACTTGAAAGAGCTAGAAATTGGCCCAAAACGGCCAATAGACTATCAGATTCTTGTGCTGGGAACACTCCTCCAGGGATAGATAGGCTGCCTAAGCTCCCCACTGCCACTGGTGAACAAAGAAGCCTCCCTTTATCCAAGAAAGGAAATGGGCAACACAGGAACTTTCCAAAAGTCCAGAATACAGCAAAGCCTGTATTTGGACTACTCTAGGTCAGGAAAGACGGGAAACAAGGATAATTTTGTTCTTTTTTTTCTTTTTTGCAACAAACAGCAGGAAAATGCAATAAATATGTAACACAGGCTAGCACACTTGAGTGTGTGGCCTCAACAGGTAAATGCAACAAACAGGACAAACTTTAAAAGTGCAGGTGCAAAAACAACTTTAAACAGTTTAAAACAGTTCAAGAAGCAGAAATACTTGCAGTTTAGCTAGATCGGACAGTCACCCAGATAGTAGCAGGAAAACAAGACTTTTATCAGGTTAGCAGTCGCTCTTTTAGCCCCTCTGCTGCTAGCACCACTCTGCAGGACCACAAGGAGCTTGGCTGAGTAGTAACAAGAGCAAAAACTGCGCCAAGGTGGGTTTAATACAGGGGGACTTGAAAGAGCTAGAAATTGGCCCAAAACGGCCAATAGACTATCAGATTCTTGTGCTGGGAACACTCCTCCAGGGATAGATAGGCTGCCTAAGCTCCCCACTGCCACTGGTGAACAAAGAAGCCTCCCTTTATCCAAGAAAGGAAATGGGCAACACAGGAACTTTCCAAAAGTCCAGAATACAGCAAAGCCTGTATTTGGAATACTCTAGGTCAGGAAAGACGGGAAACAAGGATAATTTTGTTCTTTTTTTTTTCTTTTTTGCAACAAACAGCAGGAAAATGCAATAAATATGTAACACAGGCTAGCACACTTGAGTGTGTGGCCTCAACAGGTAAATGCAACAAACAGGACAAACTTTAAAAGTGCAGGTGCAAAAACAACTTTAAACAGTTTAAAACAGTTCAAGAAGCAGAAATACTTGCAGTTTAGCTAGATCGGACAGTCGCCCAGATAGTAGCAGGAAAACAAGACTTTTATCAGGTTAGCAGTCGCTCTTTTAGCCTCTCTGCTGCTAGCACCACTCTGCAAGACCACGAGGAGCTTGGCTGAGTAGTAACAAGAGCAAAAACTGCGCCAAGGTGGGTTTTATACAGGGGGACTTGAAAGAGCTAGAAATTGGCCCAAAACGGCCAATAGACTATCAGATTCTTGTGCTGGGAACACTCCTCCAGGGATAGATAGGCTGCCTAAGCTCCCCACTGCCACTGGTGAACAAAGAAGCCTCCCTTTATCCAAGAAAGGAAATGGGCAACACAGGAACTTTCCAAAAGTCCAGAATACAGCAAAGCCTGTATTTGGACTACTCTAGGTCAGGAAAGACAGGAAACAAGGATCATTTTTTGTTTTTTTTCTTTTTTGCAACAAACAGCAGGAAAATGCAATAAATATGTAACACAGGCTAGTGCACTTGAGTGTGTAGCCTCAACAGGTAAATGCAACAAACAGGACAAACTTTAAAAGTGCAGGTGCAAAAACAACTTTAAACAGTTTAAAATAGTTCAAGAAGCAGAAACACTTGCAGTTTAGCTAGATCAGACAGTAGCCCAGGTAGTACCAGGGAAAAAAAACACTTTTATCAGGTTATCAGTCGCTCTTTTAGCCTCTCTGCTGCTAGCACCACTCTGCAGGACCACGAGGAGTTTGGCTGAGTAGTAACAAGCACAAAAACCGTGCCAAAGCGGGTTTTATACAGGGGGACTTGAAAGAACTAGAAATTAGCCCAAAACGGCCAATAGACTACCAGATTCTTGTGCTGGGAACACTCCTCCAGGGATAGATAGGCTGCTCTAAGCTCCCCACTGCCACTGGTGAACAAAGAAGTCTCCTTTTATCCAAGAAAGGAAATGGGCAACACAGGAACTTTCCAAAAGTCCAGAATACAGCAAAGCCTGTATTTAGACTACTCTAGGTCAGGAAAGACGGGAAACAAGGATCATTTTTTTTTTTCTTTTTTGCAACAAACAGCAGGAAAATGCAATAAATATGTAACACAGGCCAGCACACCTGAGTGTGTAGCCTCAACAGGTAAATGCAACAAGCAGGACAAACTTTAAAAGTGCAGGTGCAAAAACAACTTTAAACAATTTAAAACAGTTCAAGAAGCAGAAATACTTGCAGTTTAGCTAGATCGGACAGTCGCCCAGGTAGTAGCAGGAAAAAAAAACACTTTTATCAGGTTAGCAGTCCCTCTTTTAGCCTCTCTGCTGCTAGCACCACTCTGCAGGACCACAAGGTGCTTGACTGAGTAGTAACAAGCACAAAAAACACGCCAAAGTGGGTTTTATACAGGGGGACTTGAAAGAGCTAGAAATTGGCCCAAAACGGCCAATATACTACCAGATTCTTGTGCTGTGAGCACTCCTCCAGGGATAGATAGGCTGCTCTAAGCTCCCCATTGCCACTGGTGAACAAAGAAGCCTCCCTTTATCCAAGAAAGGAAAGGAACTTTCCAAAAGTCCAGAATACAGCAAAGCCTGTATTTGGACTACTCTAGGTCAAGAAAGAAGGGAAACAAGGATAATTTTTTTGTTTTTTTTTCTTTTTTGCAACAAACAGCAGGAAAATGCAATAAATATGTAACACAGGCTAGCCCACTTGAGTTTGTAGCCTCAACAGGTAAATGCAACAAACAGGACAAACTTTAAATTACAAGCGCAAAAGCGCGCTAAAGCTGGCTTTAAAGCAGGAAGTTAGAAAGAGATAGGAAATGGCCCAAAACGGCCAATAAGCTACAAGTCACTGGGCTGGAACCACTCCTCAAGGGACATATAGGCTGCTTAGAGCTCCCCACTCTCACTGGTGAACAAAGAAGCTTCCTCCTATCCAAATAAGGATATGGGCAACACAGGAACTATGACACAGCCCAGAGATCAGCAATACCTGAAGACTGGACTATTCTAGTTCAGTAAAGGCAGGAAACAAGGATATATTTTTGTTTTTTTTCTTTTCTTTTCTTTTTTTTTTTTTTTTTTTACAAAGTTGCAGAAATTAGGTACAGAAACACATTAAATGCTTTAATTCGGCTAGCACACTTGAATGTGTAGCCTACCAGTTAAACTAAGCAAAAACAAACTTTAAAAGTGCAAAAAACTCAGAAATACAGGCAGGAATGCAATAAAACTGCTTTGCAGAGCTTATTTAGTTAAAGAAACAGAGAAGTCTATATATACAGAAAAGCAGCTAAAACACACAAACACTTCAGATGCAGTGCAACCTACAATACTGATCAGAGATGCCTTCCCTTTTTGGGATTTTGCTCTGTCATGTAGTAGCTTCCTCCTTCTACTGTATAGTTTGTTTATGGCTGGTGTCCACCAGACAGGACGCCTGCCTTTGGAAGATTGGGTCTTGGTTTTATTTGGGATTGCTTGATCCATGCATTCCTGAAGGTGTTCATAGAATGCGTTTATAAAGGATTCTGCGGTCTGGGCCATATTTTCCACAGGCCCAGGGGTTTTGAAGGATTCCACCTCGGTTTTGAGGCGTGTGAAATTTGCTTTAGAGAAGTTTTTCACTGTGGTCTTCTGGGCAGGGGGTGGGGTCAGGATGTGAATATCCAGTGAGATTAGTTTATTGTCTGATCTTACCAGTGAGGGATACACTTCTGGTCTGGAGCATAGAGCCCCCATGTTGGTAATGATCAGGTCCAGTATGTTTTCCCCTCTTGTGGGAGTGGTAACAAGTTGTTCCATAGCATTTGAGTTTATAAATTCTAGGAACCTTTGGGCTAGGGTGTTGGAGCTAGAGTAATGCTCCCAGTCTATGTTTGGGTAGTTGAAGTCGCCCAATATAATGGTGTTTGGAGAGACCTTCATATTTTCCAGTGTTCTCAGGAAGGCCGAGTGGGGTTCCTGGGTTTGGGAGGGTGGTCTGTAGCAGGCTATAAACTGGAAGGCAGTTTTACCCACTGTTAGTTGCACATGGATAGTCTCTGATGCTTCATACTGTGCCACCAACCTGGAGGTGTGGGTATCTTTGACGAATATTGATACTCCCCCTCCTTTTGTGGTTCAGTCCAAGTTTTGGAAAAGCATGGTATGAGGTATAACCTGGTAGTGCTGGGGTGCTCTTGGGAGCCTTGAACCAGGTTTCTGTTACTGCACAGATATCGATGTTCTCCATGCTAAGGAGAGTTTCGAGTGCGTGCATCTTGAGGTTTAGACTTCTAGCATTGAGTAGCATTACTCTTAGTTTCTTATCCCTTGTGATACCTATGGAGGTGGGTTTGTCTTTTGAGCCTTGCCTAAAAAAGGCACTATGGGGGTGGCAAGAGCCTTTGCCAATATCCAAAAGCCCAGGGGTGACAGGTGCAAGCCGTCCCTAGTGAAGCATCGTGGCTTGTCGAGCATGTCATCCCAGGCTGACAGGCATTGGATCCCCTTTGAATGGCACCAATACTTAAGCCAGTTGTTGAAATTGATCATCTCGTCTTCATATTGTGCCATCATTCTTGGTGAGGGTAAGATGCTACTCAAGGTCAGGGTCATACCGGCCTGGGCTACATGCTCAGAGAGCTCCTCTATGTCTCTTTTTATGTAGTCCAGGAGGTGCGTCTCAGGTCATTCACACCAGCATGGACAATGACTGAGTCATATTTGTACTTGCCTTGGAGTGACCTGAGTGCTTGTGTTATGTGGCGGATCCTAGCACCCGACAGGCAGCTCACCGTGACCTTCTCCTTGTTCAGCCTGTTGAGCGGGATGTCAGTGTGCCTGATGATAGAGTCACCTATTACTAGTGTATCAGGTGTGTTGTTTAGCCTTAAGGGCTGTGACTGTTCGGCACACTGGCTTTCTGAGCTATGTGTTGCACGTGTTTTGTTTTCGGGTAGCGGTTGCTTGGGTGTCTGCTTTGCAGGTCTCTGCTGCTTAGGCAGATTTTTATTTAGAGCCTCCGAGTATGTTTTTGTGTGTTTATGTGTTTGGTTTGCTGTTGTGGTTGGTCTATGTGAGACTGGAATTGTAGTGAGTGTGGTTTCCCTCTCCTCCTGAGTGGTTATGCCAGTACTGAGTTGAGAGAGCTTAGCCTCCAGTTTGGCTATATGGTTGCATCTCTCACATGTGTTGGAATTTGTTGGGAGGAGGAGAGGGTTGTCTGTGTACATGAGGCAGTTGTAACATTGCCTCAAGATTCCCAGATTCACCAGCTGGACCGGAAAGGAGATTGACAACTGACCTTTGGACATGCTAGAATAGTATTGGGAATTCCTTTATAATTGAAAAAAGGGCCAATGGGGAACAAGGTACTCAAGGGGAGTTTGTGAGGGTGTAGTGCTTTTAATTTTTTAGTGCTGACTTATATAATTGCTTTAGTGAGCAAGTGCCAGGATTTAGAGTAGGAATAGGGTGTTTATTATGAGAACTAGATCAGTTCTAAGGGAAAAAGTGAAGAGCAGACTTTGTGGAGCCGAGAATGGTTTAAACCCAATTAAGCAGAGCTGCACGATGCTGAGGTATGTGCAAAATCACGCCAAAGCGGGTTTTATACAGGGGGACTTGAAAGAGCTAGAAATTGGCCCAAAACGGCCAATAGACTATCAGATTCTTGTGCTGGGAACACTCCTCCAGGGATAGATAGGCTGCTCTAAGCTCCGCACTGCCACTGGTGAACAAAGAAGCCTCCCTTTATCCAAGAAAGGAAATGGGCAACACAGGAACTTTCCAAAAGTCCAGAATACAGCAAAGCCGGTATTTGGAGTACTCTAGGTCAGGAAAGACAGGAAACAAGGATAATTTTTTTGTTTTTTTTCTTTTTTGCAACAAACAGCAGGAAAATGCAATAAATATGTAACACAGGCTAGCACACTTGAGTGTGTAGCCTCAACAGGTAAATGCAACAAACAGGACAAACTTTAAAAGTGCAGGTGCAAAAACAACTTTAAACAGTTTAAAACAGTTCAAGAAGCAGAAATACTTGCAGTTTAGCTAGATCGGACAGTCACCCAGATAGTAGCAGGAAAACAAGACTTTTATCAGGTTAGCAGTCGCTCTTTTAGCCTCTCTGCTGCTAGCACCACTCTGCAGGACCACGAGGAGCTTGGCTGAGTAGTAACAAGAGCAAAAACTGCGCCAAAGTGGGTTTTATACAGGGGGACTTGAAAGAGCTAGAAATTGGCCCAAAACGGCCGATAGACTATCAGATTCTTGTGCTGGGAACACTCCTCCAGGGATAGATAGACTGCCTAAGCTCCCCACTGCCACTGGTGAACAAAGAAGCCTCCCTTTATCCAAGAAAGGAAATGGGCAACACAGGAACTTTCCAAAAGTCCAGAATACAGCAAAGCCTGTATTTGGACTACTCTAGGTCAGGAAAGACAGGAAACAAGGATCATTTTTCTGTTTTTTTTCTTTTTTGCAACAAACAGCAGGAAAATGCAATAAATATGTAACACAGGCTAGTGCACTTGAGTGTGTAGCCTCAACAGGTAAATGCAACAAACAGGACAAACTTTAAAAGTGCAGGTGCAAAAACAACTTTAAACAGTTTAAAATAGTTCAAGAAGCAGAAATACTTGCAGTTTAGCTAGATCAGACAGTAGCCCAGGTAGTACCAGGAAAAAAAACACTTTTATCAGGTTATCAGTCGCTCATTTAGCCTCTCTGCTGCTAGCACCACTCTGCAGGACCACGAGGAGTTTGGCTGAGTAGTAACAAGCACAAAAACCGCGCCAAAGCGGGTTTTATACAGGGGGACTTGAAAGAACTAGAAATTGGCCCAAAACGGCCAATAGACTACCAGATTCTTGTGCTGGGAACTCTCCTCCAGGGATAGATAGGCTGCTCTAAGCTCCCCACTGCCACTGGTGAACAAAGAAGTCTCCTTTTATCCAAGAAAGGAAATGGGCAACACAGGAACTTTCCAAAAGTCCAGAATACAGCAAAGCCTGTATTTGGACTACTCTAGGTCAGGAAAGATGGGAAACAATGATAATTTTTTTGTTTTTTTTTGTTTTTTGCAACAAACAGCAAGAAAATGCAATAAATATGTAACACATGCTTGCGCACTTGAGTGTGTAGCCTCAACAGGTAAATGCAACAAACAGGACAAACTTTAAAAGTGCACGTGCAAAAACAACTTTAAACAGTTTCAGACAAACAGTTCAAGAAGCAGAAATACTTGCAGTTTAGCTAGATCGGACAGTCGCCCAGGTAGAAGCAGGAAAAAAACACTTTTATCAGGTTAGCAGTCACTCTTTTAGCCTCTCTGCTGCTAGCACCACTCTGCAGGACCACGAGGAGCTTGGCTGAGTAGTAACAAGTGCAAAAACCGCGCCAAAAAGGGTTTTATACAGGGGGACTTGAAAGAGCTAGAAATTGGCCCAAAACGGCCAATAGACTACCAGATTCTTGTGCTGGGAACACTCCTCCAGGGATAGATAGGCTGCTCTAAGCTCCCCACTGCCACTGGTGAACAAAGAAGTCTCCCTTTATCCAAGAAAGGAAATGGGCAACACAGGAACTTTCCAAAAGTCCAGAATACAGCAAAGCCTGTATTTAGACTACTCTAGGTCAGGAAAGATGGAAAACAAGGATATTTTTTTTTTCTTTTTTGCAACAAACAGCAGGAAAATGCAATAAATATGTAACACAGGCCAGCGCACCTGAGTGTGTAGCCTCAACAGGTAAATGCAACAAGCAGGACAAACTTTAAAAGTGCAGGTGCAAAAACAACTTTAAACAATTTAAAACAGTTCAAGAAGCAGAAATACTTGCAGTTTAGCTAGATCGGACAGTCACCCAGGTAGTAGCAGGAAAAAAAAAACACTTTTATCAGGTTAGCAGTCCCTCTTTTAGCCTCTCTGCTGCTAGCACCACTCTGCAGGACCACGAGGAGCTTGCCTGAGTAGTAACAAGCGCAAAAAACACGCCAAAGTGGGTTTTATACAGGGGGACTTGAAAGAGCTAGAAATTGGCCCAAAACGGCCAATATACTACCAGATTCTTGTGCTGTGAGCAGTCCTCCAGGGATAGATAGGCTGCTCTAAGCTCCCTATTGCCACTGGTGAACAAAGAAGCCTCCCTTTATCCAAGAAAGGAAAGGAACTTTCCAAAAGTCCAGAATACAGCAAAGCCTGTATTTGGACTACTCTAGGTCAAGAAAGACGGGAAACAAGGATAATTTTTTTTTTTTTTTTTTCTTTTTTGCAACAAACAGCAGGAAAATGCAATAAATATGTAACACAGGCTAGCCCACTTGAGTTTGTAGCCTCAACAGGTAAACGCAACAAACAGGACAAACTTTAAATTACAAGCGCAAAAGCGCCCTAAAGCTGGCTTTAAAGCAGGGGGTTAGAAAGAGATAGGAAATGGCCCAAAATGGCCAATAAGCTACAAGTCACTGGGCTGGAACCACTCCTCAAGGGACAGATAGGCTGCTTAGAGCTCCCCACTCTCACTGGTGAACAAAGAAGCTTCCTCCTATCCAAATAAGGATATGGGCAACACATGAACTATGACACAGCCCAGAGATCAGCAATACCTGAAGACTGGACTATTCTAGTTCAGTAAAGGCAGGAAACAAGGATATATTTTTGTTTTTTTCTTTTCTTTTTTTTTTTTTTTTTTTTACAAAGTAGCAGAAATTAGGTACAGAAACACATTAAATGCTTTAATTCAGCTAGCACACTTGAATGTGTAGCCTACCAGTTAAACTAAGCAAAAACAAACTTTAAAAGTGCAAAAAACTCAGAAATACAGGCAGGAATGCAATAAAACAACTTTGCAGAGCTTATTTAGTTAAAGAAACAGAGAAGTCTATATATACAGAAAAGCAGCTAAAACACACAAACACTTCAGATGCAGTGCAACCTAGAGCACTTGAGTTGTAGCATTATTAAAGCAATTGCAGTTATAATAAATGCTCTGAAATATACTCTATATTTCCAAAATGTTTGAGAAGCACAGTCAGAACACAAGGAGATTCAGGCAAAAAAAATGTTTATACATAGAACCTCTGCTGCTTAAAATATCACAAAGAACTTACCACCATATTATGAATATTTCCAAAGTCCCAATAAAGTATACAGCTTTTGCTGATGATCTTAGCATTTATTTTGAATTCCTTAATACTGATTTGAATAAGATACTAAACTCCATTGAAAAATTCTCAAAAATATCTAATTATGCAATTAACCCTAATAAATCCATCATATTCCCTATGAATACTCTACGACATAAGGAATTCTATTTCCCTGAAACTGAAATTAAAGTCAATTATAATCTCAAATATCTGGGTAGTATGTTCACTCACTCCCAATCTGACATGACTAAAAACAACTTGTTTAAAACCTGGTCTGACATCACTGAAGACACTAAGAGATAGTTAAACCTCAATCTATGTCCACTAGCTAAGGCGGCCATAGTTAAAATGAATATTCTTCCAAGACTGTTGTTTCATTTTAGTGCTATTAACCAAAATATACCAAAAAACTTCTTCTCCAAACTTGAAACACTACTAGGAAAGTTTATTTGGCATCCAAAAAGTACAAGAATAAAGTACACTAAATTAACATTACCCAAACAAAAAGGGGGCCTAGGCCTACCTGAATTCCAAACATACTATAGCATACTAAACGCTAGTCGAATTATACAAATAGCAAATTTTGAACCATCCAACAAAGCATGGTATCCACTATGGATTAAAATATATTACAATCATCTAATCTCATGCAATTTAAACCGTAGAGCAGTACCCTTTCTAAATTCTAAGACTTTAAAGCATTTTAAGGTTCATCCCATAATAATAAGAAACAGTAATATTTCAAAAGCTGGTAGCCTCCCTAAATCTTAAAGATACTTTGGTATTGAGATAGCCAGTACACCTTAATCCTAATATTAAATTAAACAATACTATATTAAACCTGAATCAATATCCAAAAATTAAAAATATCACTGTATGGGACCTATACCAGATCAAAAGTTTCTCAGTTGACAAAATTAGACAAAAACTTGAAGTAAATAAAAGCTATAATACCATAATCAACCAATTAATATACCCGATCAACACAATTACTATAAATGTCAAAATAGACAACCAAGACATGCAGGTATATCAACAAATTATTAACCTGCTACTGTCGAGATCTAAAATGTTATCAAATACATATAGATTAATAACAAAAATTAGATATCAAGATGCAATTCTATATTCCAAATTTTGGGAAGAGAAAAATAACAAGATAACCGATGAACAAAAATCTGATGCTATTGAACTTACTTTGAAATTAACTCCCCTTAAAAACGAATTTATACCCAAATTATGATCATTAACAATGCGTATCACACACCACTTTTTCTTAGCAAAATTAATCCCTCTCACTCCCCTTATTGTACCATATGCCAAAACCGTGTTGCTGACACCCTTCATATATTTTGGAGCTGTAAAAATGTTACAAGCTGTGGTGTTTGCTAAGAACCAAGTTAGAAAAAAAGGGATAAAATCTACCCCGTCATGGGAAATGGCAATTTTACATATATTCCCTAATAATTTCTCATACGAAAATAAACACGTCATAGTCACATTGTGTGCAATGATCAAATCATATACAGCCCAAAATTGGTTAGAAGTAAAATCACATGGGAAGAATTTAAAGGAATGGCTATAAAATACTTATTAGCCAGCACACTAATTACAAGAAGCCAAAAAAAGACTTTCTTACTATCAGAAACATTGGAAAACGCTTTTAGAAATCCTAGGACAAAATTGATTTATGACCAAGGGACTTCACCATCAATATTACTTTACGTAATTAAGGGAAACTAAAGGCAATTATAGAAATACCCACAATAACAGTGTACAGGTCATGGCAAACACATATAAGATGAACATTAAGGTGACATCAATGTTTATATTGTACATAGTTAGTGCAAGACAGAATGTTTATTTACAAACAACCAAACCAAAAACCACCTCCAGAGGAAGCCTTAATAGGCAAAAATAGTAAAATGAAAAAAAGGCTTCCACCACAACGAAAAGTTCACTGAGAAATTCTGTTAAAATGTAGGCTTTAATAAAACAAAGAAATACGAAGCACAAATTGTGCTATTCAGGTTGCAGGTCAAACAGGATAAGCGCTTTCAGTTAAAAAACCTTCTTCAGATCCTAGTGTGTAGACCTGACTTACTGCTGTTAAATAAAGATTCTTAATTGCTCAACCAATCACTTACAGCAATCAGATGCACGCCTTCCTTAAGCCTCCATTTCATTTCTTAATTAGGCTTCTCTCTTTCAAAATAGCTTTAATAGGAACTACTCTGTTGAGCCCTGGAAATAAATTAGCTCCGAGGTTCATGATCCATTTGCTTTCTTCCTTTTCAGTTTTGTTGACAATGACTCCTCCGCGAAGGTTAGTAGTCACATTTGAGATAACCATAAAGCTAAATGAATGCCCTGGATTTTCATACACATGTCCATATAGGGCACTGGTTACCACTTTATTCTTGATGTCTAACAGATGGCGAAGTATCCGTTCCTTAAACTTTCTATTGGTCTTTCCTACATAATAGGCTTGGCACAAATTACAAGTGCCAACGTATATAACATTCTTTAGCAAAACCAGAGTACTTATAGCATTTGTTACCGGATGAACAAAACTGTTGGAACATTTAATGTGACCGCAAGCTTTGCAAAAGCCACATTTCCAAGTTCCTAACCTATTTCTTCCTTCTGTACTCTGCTTGTTAGGTATTCCATCATAGTTGCACAATAAATCCTTTAAGTTCTTCTTGTTTTTATAACCAAACTTAGGTGTTTCCCCTACAATTCTCTTAATTTTATTGTCAGCAGTTAAGACTGGCCAAAATTTCTTGATGGTTTCACGGACATCAAAAGGAGTCAGTGCTGTAGGTCATCATGCATCTGAGACTGTTGCTGTTCCCACCTTTCTTCACATCACTCTGCTTCCATTTCGAGTAGTACGGTTGCCCTTTGTTGTATCGAATGGACATTACTTTGCCTTTACTCATAGCTAATTGTTTTTCATTATAGCCTCTTGAAGCAAAATTCTGTAATAGTTTGTCTTGTTCCTGCAGAAAATCATCATTGTCAGTACAGAGCTTGGATATCCTGGTCACTTGATTTTCAACAATATTCTGAAAAACATGTCTCAGGTGCATGCTATTGTAGTATAGCATATGGTTCCTCCAGTTTGGTTTCCTGAATATAGTGGTGCCGATTCCTTTGCTTTTATTCATTGAAATTCTCACGTCTAAGAACTCAGTCTCATTTGCTGATGTTTTCACTTTGAATCTTAGAAAGCTAGTCGTACTTGTTAAATAGTTGACAAAATCATTTAGGCGTTGCATACTGCCCTCCATAGGAATATAACATCATCCACAAATCTATTGTAAAAGATGATGCATTCCTTCCATTCATTTTTCGTATCCATTTCCCATTGCCTTTCCCATTCAGCTAGGACTATATTGGCATAGCTGTTTGCACAGGGGGTGCCCATGTCTACCCCCCATTTCTGCCAATAGTAGCTCTCACCATAGAGGAACACATTGCTCTCCAGGACCAATTCCAGGAAGCTGCATAATAGTTTCACATCCATGTTTACTTCAAAATGAGAGGCAAAGTCCCTTACTGCTTCTATTCCTATATCGTTGGGTATGCAAGTGAATAAATGGTTGACGTCCATCGTCACCAAAATGAGGTTGTCTATGGAGCTTTCTTGCTCCATTCTTTCATACAGTCTCTCCAGCAGCTGACCAGTGTCCCTCATGACAGTATGTGCGAAAGGCAACAACTTCTTGAGTTCAGTTTCCACATAGATTGAAATGGGCTCAGTGACCCATCCTCTCCCTGAAACTATCGGTCTCAGAGGGGGGTCAACACTGTTCTTATGAATCTTAGGCAACCCTTTGATTACAGGTATAGTTGGATATACCATTTCAAGAAAGTCATATAGATTTTTATCAATTGCTCTAGTCATTAATTTGTCATACAGGACATTCTTTACTGAGGAAATCAATCTGTCTACTTGATACTTCTCGATTTTGTGGTATGTAGCACTATGGCTTAACATATCCTGCATTTTCTGGGCATAATGTGTTGAATTCATCACTATTAAAGCTCCTCCTTTGTCAGCTGGCCTGAAAATAACTTCTTTCATTGTTTGCAAATCTTTTAATGCCTGAAACTCATCCTGTGTTAAATTGTAATAGTGTTTACTTTTTCCTTTTGACCTCCGTTCAAACACCTCATTCTCACATAACCGTAAGAACATCTCCACAGTGGGATGATTGCTGGGGACAAAGGAACTTGGTTTTTTCAACACAGATGATGTATAGTTTGTACCAGTATTTTCATTGTCAAAAAGACACTTCAACGTAACGTTCCTACCAAAGCACCTTAAGTCTGTCACTAACTCACTCAGGTCAGAATGTATTGAGGGTATAAAGCTCAAGCCTCTTTGCAGAACACTCTTTTGGGTAGCTGTCAGCTCATAATCGGATATATTAATTACCAACAAAATCGATTCATCTAAGCTCATTGAGGTTCCTAAGTTACCTTTCTCTTTTTCCTCTCTCTGCTTTCTGACCTGGATCTCCCGACATTTTTCTGTGTTAATAAAAAAGGGAGTTGCTGTAACAAAGGTGCATGGACATATCCCTTCTTTGGTATCATGCTCGGAACTGTTTCACTTGAAGGCTGAATGCTTCCTGCTGACGCAGTGTCTACATTCGCTGCTATTCATTTTCCGTTAGCGATGTAATGACCTCGAGCATACCAGAGTCATTGTTAACTATACTACCATTAGTCCTATTGTTAGCAGTATTGCGAGAGGCTAATTCAGGATGTTGCCCATTAGTGTGCATATTACTATGTACTTCAGCATGTATATTCACACTAGAAACAGTCCTGCGTGTCACAGGTACATTTCCCATGTTGTCAGAGCGTTCTTTTCTATCTGGTGCTCTCTTATCCCTTGGCCACTCAAACAGACGACCGTTAGTAAAATCAAAATAATCGCTCTTTAGTTTGTTAATTTTTATATTTTTCAATTTGTTCTCATAGGTTTCCAATTTATCTTGCAGGGTTTCTAGCTTAAACAAGCAGCTATCAGGTTATCTCATAGTTTCCATTTGCTTTTGCTTACATTCAATAAGAGCAGAAACCTCATCTTCATGTGGCTTAAAGTAGTCTATTAGCAGCTGCATGTATCGGAAGCTTGTCTCTATGTTAATCTCCTGCCATTTGGCCAGGAGATCTGGGTAGGTGTTCCAAAGCTGGGCATACACCTAATTCTCAATCCCCTCGGTATCACATTATGATGTAGACACGCTTCCATGTGAAATCGCTGCCATTGCAGCCTCTTGAGCTTATAGGCTGCATTCTCAACTTCTCTAAAGATGTTATCAAATTCTTCATTACAGTCTGTAATCAGTTCCTGGTTCACACCAGTCTTTATATTAATATCAAATAAAGGATTGTGCATACCTGCATTAAAAGTAGTATTAGTTTTCTGACCATTTTCCATCACAAAATACAGTGTTGACACCAAAGCAGTAACAAATAACGACTGTGTGAGGTGTTAAGGTAAAAAAACAAGCACAAACAACCAAACCAAAAACCACTTCCAGAGGAAGCCTTAATAGGCAAAAATAGTAAAATGAAAAAAAGGCTTCCACCACAACGAAAAGTTCACTGAGAAATTCTGTTAAAATGTTTATTTAGGTAGACTAGAATATCTGGTTGCAATGTTTTAATGTCACATTTTCAATATGTTGTATACTATTTTTATGTAAATGTCTGTTTTACAGCTCATTAAGAGCAGCTTGATTATTAGACAATTCTGTATAATTGTTACCCTAACATTGATGATTTATGTTATGTATATCGTTTTTGGAAGACTGAAACTTGATATTCCATGTCGCTTGTATGTATATTTTCTGTGTCATTCTTTTCTTGTATTTAAATAGAAGTGAAATACAATAAAAATTATATTTGAAAAAAAAAAAACTTTAACACAACCTAGGGAACAGAAGGTAGAAAAGATTGTTGGAGAAGCCTATAACGAGAAAAAAAAACAATTAAAATGGTTGTTATAATTAATTTATCACATTTATTAACTGGGAAATTCTGAATGGGCATAGAGACCTCTTTGCAGAGGAGATCCAGGGAGAAAATCTTTAAATAATACATAATTATAGATTTATACATAAAAACAGAATATATGTATATACATACAGATATTTTGTAAAAGTTTATACATTGTACAGAAAAGTCAAGGGCAGAACATGCCTGGTAAACCTGGTGGATTTCTTTGAAAATGTGACAAGAGCCATTGACGAGGGTAAATCTGTGCACACAGCATACTTTGAATTAGCAAAGGCCTTTGACAGTCCCACACTCGGGCTTTACCAATAAACTTAGCAAACTGAATGTAAAATCCTTTGTTGTAAGATGGGTTGCCAAATGATCAAGGGACTCCAACGCATCCTGTACACAGACCTACTAAAGTTTGTCACTATATTGTGTATCATACAGACTTCTTAGGGGAGACTTGTGCCTGGGTTACAGAGCAGTGTCTGACCCAAACTAAAATGTTGCACATCCGTAAATCATACGGGGCTAGAGCTACCCATTCCAGGGACCTAAATATGGCCTGTGACTTGAATAGGATGTGCTGGATGGACATATTTGTCTCCCAGCGACTGCCACATTTTTGGAATAGGCAGCCAAGTCATGTGAAGCAGAGCACCTCCATGACACTGTTCAAAAGGAATGTGGATGGAGTACCATAAATTCTTACCCGGGGCGAGTGCCCACAACCCTCCTGGACATGAGCAGTAATTACTAAATATTCTGGGCATTGACTACAGTATCCTAAGTTATTACATTGGGGTGAAACTGCTAGGCTTGAAATGACCTCTGGGTCGATAGCCTAGTAACCTCCTGTGATATGTAATTTTATATATATATATATATATATATATATATATATATATATATATATATATATATATAATCTCCATTCATACCTCTCAACCTCTTGGCTCAAACAATCTGGACAAAGGCCCATAAAGAGTAGGTACAACTGGCCAAAAGTCTGTATGCTGATTAACATGAAAGTTGCATACATAATTGTGTGACCCCACCCACTCCAAGGGAATTGTGAGATACCAAAAATCAAACTCAAAAGAACAGACAAAATATTAAAATATAACCAGAAGACTTTAGAGTAATAATTCATTTTATCACTGTGCCAGTACAAACTTCTCAATTTTTGATCTTTCTACATTCAGTTTTACAATTCTAAGTGGAACCCTATGCATGAGTAGCCATTGACAGAATAAAATGTTTTTGGTACCTGATCTACGGAGCACAGCAGGAGAACCTACTGGGATCACAGCCAAGGCATATTATGCATCTGTCCCTTTGAAATGCATGACTATGCTAAGGCATGCCCACTCTGTAATAGCTATTTTTATTTTAACAATAAAAATCAAGTGAATATTCCTTTGCTGGGAATTGCTGTGTAGTTCGTATTATAAGCCACTAGTGAGTAACATCCCATATTACAGCACAAACTCCACGATTCTCATGACAGTATATAGAATATAACAGAACATAACACTTTTATGGCCTGTTCTACCTTTCATTCTGAGCAAGAAAACCACAAGTTATATATAGATCTAAGGGTCTACAGTATATCACATAACTGGATTTGTATGTGGGATATATGGTTCCTTTTCACTCGGATACTCTCGTACAGGCCGAGCATGACCACCATTCCCATCTGTACATAAAAAAAATGGATGTGAATCTGAAGCTGTCTAAGCTGAGAGGGACACTCAGCATCTCCATAATCAGGTTCTCAAATTTTGTTTAAAAAAAAGTTTTTTTTTACAGATTTCTTACATACCGATCATGTTACTTCACAAAGGCACAAACACACACACACAAAATGACACATGCATTGTCAACAGACATTCTGAACAGACACTCCCTAAAAGATCACCTGAGGCCCACCCCCCTCACATATATCGTTGAGAGGGCATATTCAGAAGATACAACAAAATGCTATGGATAGTTGAGAGGGCATATTCAGAAGGCACAACAAAATGCTAAAATTAATATATAAAAGCACTGTGATGCGCAACCACCTATCCCTTTAGTGTGGAACGTATTTTTAATGGAAGTACTGAGGAAGGAAAATCAAAGTTTAGCCAGCTTTACAAAATCTCTCTTTATGCTTTATTTATTTTGTTTATCAGAGTAGTGTACTGGTCAAGAATAACTGTTTGTAGGCAAAACACGGATGAAAAACACTCATGATTAGAAAAACAAAAGAAGAAGGTAATGTAAAGAGAAAGCAGTGAGAAAATATAAACAATATAAAAGTACAACTCCCTCTTACAGACATGCAAGTAACGGTTAAGAAAAAAAGTAAACAGTAGCAAATTATAATTTTAGATATGTCAAAGATGAGAAGTGAATATTCAATAAATGTGTAGTCTGTTTGCTGGTACATACCAAACCAAATAGTGCACAAAATAATCTGACAAACCAAAAAGAAAACATCCCAAAGCTTAATAATTTTGCTGTAGATATATTACATATTAAAACAAGAATTATTCAGCTTCAGCACCATAATGTTATTTTTTTTGGTTTGTTTGCTTATATATACACAGATTAAGAGGAGTCGGGACTCGGGAACATCTGGTGACAGGATTCTAATGGAGAAACTGTATTACTAATTACAAAGCCGACAATTATCGTAAACCACCAGTCACTGGACATTCATGCATATGCTTTTTTTAAATTGGGTTTTTATTTAGTTTAACTTACCTGGTCCTGGAGGTCAAGCAAGAGAAAATAAATTTTGTCTCATGATTCTGAGGAGTGCAGTCGGAATTGGACATGGACGTGGAGGACTGGTGGACTCTGCAGAAGCTGAACACAACTTAAAATGAGATATGTGCACTGCACTGCTCCACTTGTTTTTTTGCTGTTGCTGCGTGGTGCGGATTACTAGTCTGACTGTGATAGGCTGTAGTCCGTCTCATGACATTAATGTCATCGTGCACACTCCTGCACATTGATGATGCTGCGGGATGTGCATGGTGACATCGCCATAATTTTATAGTAGTAGTAAAAATAAAAACAAAATAGAAAAAAATGTGGAATTAAAGGGGCCACTAAAACAAAAGCCTTTGGAAGCACGGCTGTATCTGCTGCTAAATATTCAACAAACCAAAGGACAACTTGGTGGAAACTTTGAGAGCTTTCGTTCTTTCTTCTACCCAGAATGCCTCAGATCTCGTTTGCCAGTCTTCCAGTAAAGACGCGTTAGTCAAACTCTCCTGCAGTTAAGTGAAAATTTATTGTTCTTTTCAGATTTCTCCAAGTTCTTTTATCCTACCCATTTAACTTTACTTGTATCCCTTCTACTAGTTTCTCTTTCTTAAAATTTATTGTCGTTGAGTGAGTCTTCTTTTTCTGTTTTCTTTTTACCGTAGGTTATCTCTCCTACCATTGCTGGTAGTGCTTTCACTTTCTCCTACCTCTGTTTGTTTTGGGTTACCATCGTTGGGAGCCTTTTCTTTCTCCTTTCCCCCTCTCTCGCATGTTTGTGTGTGTGTGTGTGTGTGTGTGTGTGTGTGTGTGTGTGTGTGTGTGTGTGTGTGTGTGTGTGTGTGTGTGTGTGTGTGTCACATTAGTGTATTTTCTGCCATTACTTTTTTTTTTCTCAACATGGCAGATAAGGGCAAGGAAACTACTGGGTTTAAGCAGTGTTTGGGTATGGCAGGAAAGTGCCCAATTTAGATAGTCATACCTCTTGTGTATATTGTTTTGGCCCAGAGCAGAGTGCTAAATCAGAGGTATCTGCATAATCTTCCTCCTCCACAAAATCTGTTCACACAAAAAACAGTTGGTGCCGGTGTTGCCTTCAGTTCTGGCACTTAAGAAATTGAAGTCTTCGGTTCCCACTGCTCCCACAAAACCAAGGATGGATACCACTAAAGTTACAGAACTGACTCCTTCCATTCCAATAATAGTGACTACCTTGGCACCTCAAGTTTCAGCAGTGCCGTCTGCCTCTGTGCCGATCGATGATATCACCTCTCCTTCCTCGGTGCAGGTTACTACAGTGCCAACAATTTTTTAGGCACCATTTCCTTAACCAGCACCTTCACCCCAGGAACCACCTTTTCATTCAGTTCCTAGGATCAGGTATGCTCCTTTGGTAGACCCATTTGTGGAGCAACTACCAAGCCCTTTTTGGAGAGGACAGAATCTCCCTCAGCCTTGTCAGCACATTCCTCGAGAAGTGTGATGGAAGTCAAAGTCGTGAGGTTGGTGGGTCATCTTCTTGTGGCAAGGGGTCTTTCCACTTCTAGCCAGGCTTCACTCCCCTCAGGAGATGGACTTTTTTCTCCTAGAACTCCACCAGATGTTCCTCCTCTAATCACTTCAGCTTTAGAGACCTTGCCCTTGACTTCCTAGATCTCAGCTGTCCTGGTTTCGATAGCTCTCATGTCTTTGGCACCAGTCTGTGCCCTGAGCCTCTTGGTTTCTTTGTAACTGATGGACTCCCAGGGTCATATCTCTATGACACCACTTGCGGACTCTTCCTCTGCTTCAGCCTTGGGAGCAGTTTCCTCAGAGCAGGGTAGGACCATGGTTCTGAGGTTGTCTTTCCCTGTTCTGGGCTACCATCCCTATTTGGGAGGACCTGCTTTTCAAGTTATGGAGAGGGCCTTAACCTCTGTAGGCTCCAAGTTGGTGTCTCTCCCTTCGGAGCGATTTCCTGGGACTTCCTCTGATTCAGAGCTTCCACCTACCTCCACACCATGACAGCAAGCACTGACACTGCAAGACACCCCTTTACAGGGCCCCACCTCTTTTGATTCCTCCACAGAAGCTCCCACTGAGGAGGTTCCTTGCAAGCGATTGTGTAAGAGGATGCACCTTGATTCCCTGGAAGAATCCATCACGGAAGACTCAGACTTTAATGACAGGGAGGGTTCCCCCAGGTCACCCCCTAAAGATGTTTCCTTCAGAGACATTCTTGAAATATTAAAACAAAGGGTTAGCTTGAAGTCCAAAAACCCATCCTGATATTAGTCTGTGTAACTGCAAGCCTTTGGTGCTCGCTCATCTACCTATTGGGTGACCCTGCCAGATCACAATCTTATTAAGCTGATCACCCAGCGGGCACAGTAGGCCCCTGTCTCTGTAGAACTAATCCTCAGGAGACCAGATAAAATTATTTCAGCTCAGGAGGACCATCCACACTGGGCAAAAGATTTACTGGTAGATGTCATGATGGTGGCAGCTGCCACCTAGAAGGAACTAGCAGAGGAAAGTTGCACTGTACATCCCCCTAACCATGAGTCTAGGACGATGGACAGATTTGGGAAGTGGGTCTACACTTCTTTGACCTTTACCATGTGGTCGTTGAACTTCTTGGCACATTTTACTAGACTTCAGGGGGATCTGATCAAGGAGCTCTCCGATACCCTCTCAGGAGCTGTGTCTGATGAAGTACAAGATAAGGTAGCCTTTCAGCTTGCCACCTGGAGTCTATTTGTAACTCATCCATGAGGCTTATAGCACATTCAGCAGAAGGGATGACTATGGCAGCGAGTTCAGGCATGACTATAAGGAGGCATGCCTGGATGCATTTGTGTGAGTTTGTGGAGCCATTCAAGTCTTCATTCATCAATGTTCCATTTGACAGACCTTCCCTTTTTGGCCCCAAAGTGAAAGATATGTTAGCCAGGTGTGAGAAAGATGGAAAAACCCTGTCTGCCATGAGTGTACGTTTTTCTGTCCCTCAACACTCCTTTTCCAGGAACCAGAGAAGGTGGAAAATGTGGTTCAAAAACTCCCAAGGGCCTTTCCAGGACACACATGATAATGACTCCCGCAGGGCAGAGAGGGGAGCTATAAAGGAAGATGCCAACTACGCAGCAGAGATGGCCCGCAAAATCAGAGATCCAGAGATTCCTTCCCAGGGGAGCTCTATTAATGCTCCTGAAAGTAGGCCTGATTGCTTGTCTCTGGAGGCAGTTGGGGAAGAGTATTCTTGCATCCAAAAATCTAGCAAAACATAACCATAGATGCTTGGGTGCTAACGATCATTGCCAGAGGTTACTATATTTCATTCACCTTAGCCCAAAACTAGGAAGAAAGATCCCCAATGTTCCCCCCAATCAGAGGGATTAGGCAGCTCGGGAAATTTAAAAGCTGCTAGAAAAAAAGAGTCATCCAAGAAGTCCCCCCAGACCAGATAGGATCCAGATTCCACTCATTGTTCTGAAGTTTGTTCATCAGACAAAATTCCATATGGTCATGGCTCAGTCTGGTCTCCCCTTTTTATGAAAACATAATTGGATGTGCTCTGTAGACCTCCAGAACCCATATTATCATATAAAAATGGACAAATGCCCCAGGAGGTTTCTCTGCTTCTGGCTGGGAGCCAGTCATTACCAGTTCCAAGCTCTGCCCTTTGGTCTCACCACAGCCCCCTTGGGTGTTCACCAAATGTTTAGCAGTGGTAGCAGCTCACCTCAGACTGCAGGGATTCCGAGTGTTTCCATATCTGGACAAATGGCTCCTTATCACCCCCACCAGGCATCTACTGGAACAGACAAGAGCCTTCACCATATGCAGTTGTTCTTATCGAAGTATAATGGTGAATCTCAAAAAGTCTCAAATCCGACCCAACAATTGGAATTCATAGGAGCCTGCCTTGATATGACATCTTACATACCTTCCCTTCCTTCTCACAGACTGCAGAAAATAAGATCCACCTTATTATCTCAATGATTTTCCTGCATCGCTACAGGCAGTGGGATCCATGGAGGCAGCCATCACATTAGTTCTGCTGTAAAGATTCCACATGAGAGTTCTACAGTGGCTTCTATCCTCCCAATGGCCTATCCTCACTCATCCTCTGTCTCATCCCATCCGATTTACAAATCATTGCAAGAAAGATTTGTCATGGTGGATGGAATCTGAGGAAATTCTTTTGAGCTGGCCATTTGTTTTACCCCATCCCCAGGCCATAATGACCATGGATGCCTCCCAGATCGGGTGGGGGCATTTTCAGGAAAGGACTGTCCAAGGCATTTGTTCCCCAATAGAGGCCAATCTGCCTGTCAGTGTCCTGGAACTGAAGGCAGTGCTCTTAGTGTTACAAGACTTTCAGGCTGTCCTCCCTATAGGAATGATTGCAATACAATCAAACATATCAGTAGTCTGGAATCATCAGCATGCAAGGCAAAACCAAGTCTTATCCCATCTGTCGAGAATCTCTCAGAGTGTGCCAATGGGCGATATCTTTGAACCGCTTTCTGTTAGCAATGCACATACCGGGGAGCTCAAACATGATAGCAAACAAACTGAGCAACTGTATCCTCCTGTCTCACAAGTGGTCTCTCAGTCTCAGAGTAGCAAAGGAGATTTTCTGTCACTGGTGCCAGCCTTGCTGTGATCTATTTGCATCCTCCCAAAATAACAAATGCAGCAGCTGCTTTGTCCTACTCTCTCCTCAGGAGGAGTCCTCGAGAGACTCTCCTTCACAATTCACCCCCCAGGATTGCTGTGTGCCTTTCCTCCAGTTCCTCTGATTCCCCCTTAAGGTCGAAGAGCAATGTGATCCTCATAGCCACGTTTTAGTCTCGACAAGTTTTGCTCTCCTTTTTTTGGCCTTACCTACTTCAGTGTCCATGGACTCTGGACCCAGTTCCGGATCTCCTGTACCATTGTCAGGGACTACTTCATGCCAATCTGAAAAACACAGCTTGGTTACTCCAGTTCCATTATTTGCCAGACGAAATAACTTATCTTCCGCAGTTCGAAAAATGTTGCTAGGTTCCCATAAACTCACCACAAGGAGACTTTACCTCAGCAAATGGAAAAGATTTTCATTTTGGGCATATGAAAATACACTTGATGCTTTCTTGGCATCAATGGAAGAGGTTTTGCATTTTCTATCGACACTCTTCGAACAAGGAGTTTCTTTCTCTACCATCATAGTTCAGCTTGCTTTTATTTCTAATTTCCATAACAGGTGTGAAGGAAAAACTTTAATTTCACATAGACTGTGCAAGGTTTTTCTAAAAGGAATTTTAAGGTTAAAGCCTCTTTATAGGGAACCCCTCATTCCCTGGGATCATACTATGGTTCTGCAATCCATGGTCCAATCCCCCTTTGAGCCAGCAGCTACATGTGATTTAAAATTTCTTTCATGGAAGGCCATTTTCTTAATAGCCATTACATCCACTAGGAGGGTTTCGGAAATTCAGATGTTATCCTCAAAACTTCCATATTTGATTTTTCATAAAGACAAGGGTATCTCTAATAACTAATTCATCTTTCCTTCCAAAGGTTGTATCTGAAAACAACATTAATCAATCCATCGAGCTGCCTGTATTCTTCCCAATTTTTTCCAACAAGGGAGAATACTGTTTACATTTATTGGATGTTTACAGATAATTACATTTTTATCTGGACAGAAAGAAACATTTCAGAAAGTCCGAACAATTGTTTGTGTCCTTTTCAGGTCTTTCCATGGGTAAATCACTTTCCAAAGTCACACTGTCTAGGTGGTTGAGAGAATGCATTACCTTTGTCTACAACATAAGAAACCTCAAATTGGCAGCACCAGTTAAAGCACACTCAACAGGAGCTATAGCTACATCGACTGTCTTCCATTCCAAGGCTTCTACGGATGATATTTGTGCAGCCGAAATATGGGCATCTCCACATACATTTATTACTCATTACAAAGTAGATCTGGTCTCCAGGGGAAGAGTTTCATTAGATTCTATGGTGCTCAGAAATATCCTACCATAGGCCACCCAAGGTACCAAGTAGCTGGGGGACTCTGTCTCATGGGTCAAGGATAAATGAAGATTGGCAACGTGAGATAAAGAAGCTATGCACTGACCATAACATTCCATCTATGTTGTCAATCTTCATTTATCCTTGACAGCCTCTCCCGCCTTCCTCCTCCTACAGACTCCTTGAGAAACGGACCTTAGTCCTGGCAATTGGTCTACTCATGCATGACCTTAGACATAGCCTCTTCAATGGTTATAGTACTTTCTTCCTAGTCTTGTATTATAACTGCAAACTCGATCTGATGTAATTTAGAGAGAGGCATTCTGGGTAGGCACTTGGCTCATAAGTTTGGTTCGCAAGAGCTGTGTAATACCGAGCTGGTTCTGAGATGCGGAACTGAGTCCTATGGGTCAAGGATAAATGAAGACTGACAACACAGATCAAACTTTCTGGTGAGTACATAACTTGTTTATTTAAGTAAACTTTTAACATTGGTGGTTTCATTAAGACACTGCTTATGATCTGCTTTCAACAGTACCCGACACTTCAATTCTCTATCCTCTAAATAGTTGTTGAAGCTGTCAAGAAGCAGCAACTGGTCAACTTTTTTTATTACTAACAGTACAAACTTGCGAAAGTCAGAACAGCACACACTATGTATCACCAGTGAGTTGGTAAAGTCCCTATTTTTAATAGTCATCATGTGTTCTCTGACTCTTTGGGAAAGTCTTCTAACAGTTTTGCCAGTGTAGTAATGTTCACAGCTAGGGGCAAAGTATGGAAAGGAACTTGGTAATCCTAGTTGCTGTAATATTTTGAGATCAGTTTTAATTTGGCCTCAAGATAACTACACAACTTGAACATCTCTGTAAGAGAATTTATGTCACTGTAGAACTTAACATCATCACTGATCAGTCTGCTGGGTCTAATAACTTGCCCCCAAATTATATTGAATTTCATAAACTGGGGGTGGTAACTGCTGAAATGGAAATAATTGTTGGTAGAAGTATCCTTTCTGTATAGCTCACTTTCAAACCTGCGATTTTCTACATCCAAGGTAACTTGGAACATTCAAAAACTAACAGTGTTACCTTTAGCACTGAGCACAAAATTTAACCAGTTGATACTGCCATTGACTTCTTACAAAAAAATTAGTCAAACAGATCATTACTTCCTGTCCCAACAAAAAAATAAATAATCTATGTATCTTTTATCTAGGGACGCATATTTTAAAAAGAGGCAGTTTAACCAAGAAACAGATTTCCCATCAACACATGACCATGTTGGCAAAAGCTGGGACCACTTTGGCTCCCAATGCAACCCCTGCTTCTTGCTGGAAAATGTCTTCTTCGAAATAGAAATAACTGCAGCTTAGAAAAATATTGATGTAACACCAATGCAACAAATGTAACAACAGAATATCAGGGAGCTTAAAACTGTTTCTAACATTATCTTCTTCTTCCTCTCCCTTGTCTCTTCCCTCCATATGGTTTCCTGTCTCTTGAAACTGGTGCATGGCTGTTGCTTGAACCTTGGGGGAAAAGAAAATGAGGGAGAAGAAGAGAAGGGAGATCCACTGACACTCGGCTGGGATATTGCAGATGTACCAGTGATAAAACCTCCACTAGGTGAACTGATTGCAACATCGCTTACATTTCTGTTGACTAAAATTTCAACTGAATGCCCAGCACTTCTATCAACAGTAGGTGTAAATAGGTCTAGTTGATTTAAAGAATTACCAACATTGGCATTAGACAAAGTGGACCACTGTGACCCTCTGAAAACTTTAACAAAATAAGCTTGATTGTTAACAATAGACGTGAGTTTCTTTCAAGTTTCTTCCTTTTCTTATTCACAACAGTGGCCACATGCCTCTGTACTTTGGCAGAAATACTTTCATATAAATGTTTAAATATATGAAATGCAGGATGCCTAACAACTTGGTTGTACAATAATTTAATTTCTTCCCTTAGCACGTGCAATTTGAGAAAGTTCCAGTTGGAAAGAAGTTGAAAAGCTTGTAACCCAGGTTTATTGTACACCAGCTAAATCAGAATATATTTTGTCAATAGGTTTAATGGGACTGGCAAATTTATAGACCCTTAAACTAAAGAGAATGTGTTTTAACTCAAAACATTTGGCTAAATAAAAGTTTTCGTACTCCAATGATTTAAATTTAAGAAGTTTCTTTTGTAAATCGTAAATGTCAGACTTGCAGTTTGGTAAGGATGTAACGGTCGTTGTTTCATCTTTTGCTACCCCACTGTCAGTTAAATTGTAAAATGGAGTTTGTCCATCATTGATCAAAAAATGACATAGTGGAAATGTTCAAAATTATCATTGTCAACTACCAACGTACCATCATTGGAAGAAGATAACCCATCTGATACCTCTGTGGAATGTGGCAAGTTGTTGGAAACAGGCTCACTGAAACAATTCATTGTCAGCTACCAACGTACCATCATTGGAAGAAGGTAACCCATCTGATACCTCTGTGAAATGTGGCAAGTTGTTGGAAACAAGCCCACCTGAAACAATTCTGTTTGTTTCAAAACAGCATGGGTTTTCCCAATAACATCTTCCATAGTCTGAGTTAAATGCAACTTATCAGGTACTCTGTAAGTACTTCAATTCAAAATAGGGTCCCCTTCAAACGAAATCCCTGACTGTGAAAAAGATGTCTGTTGAGATGCGGTGGGTCCACACATACACCATCCACATTAAAACTTAAAGGCAAACTAACCATGCTGCTACTCCTTCTACTAAACTAAATAACAAAAAAAAAACAAGAAGTATCAAAGGGAAACTAAAATCCACTAGAACAAAAAAAACCCTTTGGAAGCACAGCTGTATCTGCTGCTAAATATTCAACAAACTAAAAGGAAAACTTGGTGTAAACTTTAAGTGCTTTTATTCTTTTAATTTTTAGAACTTCATCATAATTCTCCTAAAAACAGGGCATTTACATTACTACATTGATTACATGGGTAGTGAAAAATGTTAGAAATGCATGAATAAATAATAAAAACACTTCAAAAAACAGTATATGAAATGTGTAAAAAAGAAAAGAAAATATGTTACAAATCATTATATTTAAGTAAACTTTTAACAGTGATCGTATCATTAAGTCCCAGCACATGATCTGCTTTTAAAAGGACCTGCCACTTCAATTCCCTGTATTCTAAATAGTTGTTAAAGCTGTCAACAAACAACAACCAGTCAACTTTTTCTATTACTAAAATTATAAACTTGTGAAAGTTTGAACAGCACACACTATGTTTGGCCATGGCATTGGTAAAGTCCCTGTTTTTCATAGCCATCATGTGTTCTCTGACTCTTTGGGAAAGCCTTCTAACAGTTTTGTCAGTGTAGTAATGTTCACATCTGCAACATGAGGAAAAATAAATAATTCCCTCATTGTTGCAGTCAAATCTACTTTTTGGAATTAAAGTGTAATCTAAATGTTTAAAAAAACATAGTTGGTAGTATTTACAAATCTACATTGCTTGCCATTATGACAAGGAAACATCCCAAAGGGGTGACCCACAGATACATTTCTAAATGAATTGATCTATTCTAACATCTGCTTCAAGTTACTAAGTTACTACACTTTTTCTAAATAAACTGATTTCTGACCAACAGTTTTGACAAAGTCAGGTTTACCCAAAATCACTTTCCAATTGTCATTTATAATTTTTCTGATGTAAGAATCATCCAAACACATAGGCATCAGAAAGGTGAAATTCTTATTAAGGTCAGAACCAGCATGAGTATCACTTCTAGGGACAAAGCCACTAAGAAGAATGGGAGTGAACTTGATCATCCTAGTTGCTGTAATATTTTGAGAGATCAATTTTAATTTGGCCACAGGATAATCCCGTAACTTGAACATTTCTATAAGAGAATTTACCTCACGGTGGAACTTAACATCATCACTGATCAGTCTGATGAGTCTAATAACTTGCCCCCAAAATATATTGAATTTCATAAACTGGGGGTAGTAACTGCTGAAATGCAAATAATTGTTAGTAAAAGTATTCTTTCTGTATAGCTCACTTTCAAACTTATGATTTTCTATGTCCAAGGTAACTTGAACATCCAAATAGCTAGCACCTTTAGCACTGAGCACAAAATTTAACTAGTTGGTACTGACTTCTTGCAAAAATGAGTCAAGCAGACCATTACTTTTTTG